>NW_028146757.1:600000-1021521 GCF_055883805.1 Amblyomma maculatum | reverse complement strand
ATCGCATCAGAATGTGACCAAAATTGGTGCTGAACTAATTCGAGTGCGGCCAATTCAATGGGTATCTCTAACTAGGGATTGCTCATTCCCATAATTTGGACCCATGGACACCGAATATTTGACCTCATCAGAATGCGACCAAAATTGATGTCTAAACTAATTCGAGTATGGCCAAATCAGTGTGGATTTCTAAGTCAGGGTTGCTCACTCCAAAAATTTTGCCCCTCGGACACCGAAAATTTGACCTCGCAGAATGTGACCAAACTTGATGTCTAAACTAATTCGAGTATGGCCAATTGAGTGGGGATCTCTAAATCGGGATTGCTCACTCCCAAAATTTGACCCGTTGACACCGAAAATTTGACCTTATCCGAAAGAGACTAAAATTGATGTCTAGACTAATTGGATTATGGCCAATTCAGTGCCGATCTCTATGTCGGGATTGCTCACACCCGAAATGTGGCCCCTTGGACAACAAAAATTTCACCTCGTCAAAATGTTACCAAAACTGGTGTCTAAACTAATTCGAGTATGGCCAACTCAGTGGGGATGTTTAAGCCGGGATTGCTCACTACCAAAATTTGGCTCCTTGGACACCGAAAATTTGACCTCGTCAGAATGTGACCAAACTTGATGTCTAAAATAATTCGAGTATGGCCAATTGAGTGGGGATCTCTAAATCGGGATTGCTCACTCCCAAAATTTGACCCCTTGGATACCGAAAATTTGACCTTATCCGAAAGTGACTAAATTGATGTCTAGACTAATTAGATTATGGCCAATTCAGTAGGGATCTCTATGTCGGGATTGCACACACCCCAAATGTGGCCCCTTGGACACCGAAAATTTCACCTTGTCAAAATGTTACCAAAATTGGTGTCTAAACTAATTCGAGTATGGCCAGTCAGTGGGGATCTTTAAACCGGGATTGCTCACTACCAACATTTGGCTGCTTGGACACCGAAAATTAGACCTCGTCAGAATGTGAATAAATTGATGTCTAAACTAATTCGAGTTTGGTCAATTCAGTGGGGATATCTAAGTAGAGATTGTTCACTCCCATAATTTGGCCCCTTGGTCACCGAAAATTTGACCTCGACAGATTGTGACTAAAATTGATGTCTAAACTAATTTCAGTATGGCCAATTCAGTAGGGAGCTCTAAGTAGGGATTGCTCACACCCAAAATATGGCCCCTTGGTCACCGAAAATGTGACCTCGACAGAATGTTACTAAAATTGGTGTCTAAACTAATTCGAGTATAACCAATTCAGTATGTCTGGATTGCTCACTCCCAAAATGTGGCCCCTTGGACACAAAAAATTTGGCCTGACCAGAATATGTCCAAAACTGATGCCTAAACTAATTCGAGTACAGCCAATTAAGTGGGGATCTCTAAATTGGGATTGCTCACTCCCAAAATTTGCTACCTTGGACAACCAAAATTTTATCTCATCAGAATATGACCAAAATTGGTGTCTAAATTAATTCGAGTATGGCCAATTCAGTGGGGATCTCTCAATCGGGATTGCTCACTCCCAAAATTTGCTACCTTGGACAACCAAAATTTTATCTCATCAGAATATGACCAAAATTGGTGTCTAAATTAATTCGAGTATGGCCAATTCAGTGGGGATCTCTCAATCGGGATTGCTCACTCCCAAAATTTGCTACCTTGGACAACCAAAATTTTATCTCATCAGAATATGACCAAAATTGGTGTCTAAACTAATTCGAGTATGGCCAATTCAATGGGGATCTCTCAACTAGGGATTGCTCAATCCCAAATTTGGCCCGGTGGACACCGAAAATTTGACCTCGTCAGAATGTGACCAAAACTGATGTCTAAACTAATTCGAGTATTGCCAATTTAGTGGGATCTATAATTCGGGATTGCTAACTCCCTAAATTTGGCCCCTTGGACACCGAAATTTTGATCTCATCAGAATGCGACCAAAATTGATGTAAACTAATTCGAGTATGGCCAAATCAGTGGGGATCTGTCAATCGGGATTGCTCACTACCAAAATCTGGCCCCTTGGACACCGAAAATTTCACCTCGTCAAAGTGTTACCAAAATTGGTGTCTAAACTAATTCGAGTATGGCCAGTTCAGTGGGGATCTCCCAGTTGGGATTGCTCACACCCAAAATGTGGCCCCTTGGACACCGAAAATTTGACCTCGTCAGAATGTTACTAAAATTGGTGTCTAATCTAATTCGAGTATGGCCAATTCAGTATGGATCTCTATGTCTGGATTGCTCACTCCCGAAATATGGCCCCTTGCACACAAAAAATTTGATCTCACCAGAATATGACTAAAATTGATGCCTAAACAAATTCGAGTACAACCAATTCAGTGGGAATCGCTAAATCGGGATTGCTAACTGCCGAAATTTGGTACCTTGGACAACCACAATTATATCTCATCAGAATGTGACCAAAATTGATGCTAAACTAATTCAAGTATGGCCAATTCAATGGGGATCTCTAAGTAGGGATTGCTCACTCCCATAATTTGGACCCATGGACACCGAAAATTTGACCTCGTCAGAATGTGACCAAAATTGATGTCTAAACAAATTCGACTATTGCCAATTTATTGGGATCTCTAATTCGGGATTTCTAACTCCCAAAATTAGGCCCCTTCGAGACCGAATATTTGACCTCATCAGAATGCGACCAAAATTGATGTCTAAACTAATTCGAGTATGGCCAAATCAGTGGGGATTTCTAAGTCGGGTTTGCTCACTCCAAAAATTTTGCCCCTCGGACTTTGAAAATTTGACCTCGTCAGAATGTGACCAAACTTGATGTCTAAACTAATTCGAGTATGGCCTATTGAGTGGGGATCTCTAAATCGGGATTGCTCACTCCCAAAATTTGACCCCTTGGACACCGAAAATTTGACCTCATCCGAAAGTGACTAAAATTGATGTCTAAACTAATTGGAGTATGGCCAATTCAGAGGGGATCTCTATGTCGGGATTGCTCACACCCGAAATGGGGCCCCATGGACACCAAAAATTTCACCTTGTCAAAATCTTACCAAAATTGATGCCTAAACTAATTCGAGTACAGCCAATTCAGTGGGGATCTCTAAATCGGGATTGCTAACTGCCAAAATTTGGTACCTTGGACAACCAAAATTATATCTCATCAGAATGTGACCAAAATTGATGCTAAACTAATTCGAGTATGACCATTTCAATGGGGATCTCTAAGTAGGGATTGCTCACTCCCATAATTTGGACCCGTGGGCACCGAAAATTTGACCTCGTCAGAATGTGACCAATATTGATGTCTAAACTAATTCGACTATTGCCACTTTATTGGGATCTCTAATTCGGGATTTCTAACTCACAAAATTTGGCCCCTTGGACACCAAATATTTGACCTCATCAGAATGCGACCAAAATTGATGTCTAAACTAATTCGAGTATAGCCAAATCAGTGGGGATTTCTAAGTCAGGGTTGCTCACACCAAAAATTTGACCCCTCTGACACCGAAAATTTGATCTCGTCAGAAGGTGACCAAAACCTGATGTCTAAACTAATTTGAGTATTCCAATTCAGTATGGATCTCTGTGTCTGGATTGCTCACTCCCGAAATGTGGCTCCTTGGACACCGAAAATTTCACCTCGTCTAAATGTTACCAAAATTGGTGCGTAAACTAATTCGAGTATGGCCAATTCAGTGGGGATCTTTAAACCGGGATTGCTCACTCCTAAATGTGCCCCCTTGGACACAAAAAATTTGACCTCACCAGAATATGACCAAAATTGATGCCTAAACTAATTCGAGTACAGCCAATTCAGTGGGGATCTCTAAGTCGGGATCGCTCACATCCAAAATTTGGCCCCTTGGACACCGAAAATTCGACCTCGTCAGAATGTGACCAAAATTGATGTCTAAACTAATTCGCGTGTGGCATTCAGTGGGGATATCTAAATCGGGATGGCTTACTACCAACATTTGGCTCCTTGGACACCAAAAATTTTAGCTCGTCAGAATGTGACTAAAATTGATGTGTAAACTAATTTGAGTTCGGCCAATTCAGTGGGGATATCTAAGCAGGGATTGCACACTCCCATAATTTGGCCCCTTGGAAACCAAAAATTTGACCTCGACAGATTGTGACTAAAATTGATGTCTAAACTAATTTGAGTATGGCCAATTCAGTAGGGAGCTCTAAGTAGGGATTGCTCATACCCAAGATGTGGCCCCTTGGTCACCGATAATGTGACCTCGTGAGAATGTTACTAAAATTGGTGTCTAAACTAATTCGAGTAGGGCCAATTCAGTGGGGATCTCTATGTCGGGATGGCTCACTCCCAAAATTTGCTACCTTGGACAACCAAAATTTTATCTCATCAGAATATGACCGAAATTGAAGCTAAACTAATTCGAGTATGGCCAATTCCGTGGGAATCTTTGAATCCGGATTGGTCACTCCCGATATTTGGTTCCTTGACACCGAAAATGTGACCTCATCAGAAAGTGACTAAAATTGGTGTCTAAACTAATTCGAGTATAGCCAATTCAGTATGGATCTCTATGTCTGGATTGCTCACTCCCGAAATGTGGCCCCTTGGACACAAAAAATTTGACCTCACCAGAATATGACTAAAATTGATGCCTAAACTAATTCGAGTACAGCCAATTCAGTGGGGATCTCTAAATCGGGATTGCTAACTGCCAAAATTTGGTACCTTGGACAACCAAAATTATATCTCATCAGAATGTGACCAAAGTTGATGCTAAACTAATTCGAGTATGGCCAATTCAATGGGGATCTCTAAATAGGGATTGCTCACTCCCATAATTTGGACCCATGGACACCGAATATTTGACCTCATCAGAATGCGACCAAAATTAATGTCTAAACTAATTTGAGTATGGCCAAATCAGTGGGGATTTCTAAGTCGGGGTTGCTCACTCCAAAAATTTTGCCCCTCGGACACCGAAGATTGGACCTCGTCAGAATGTGACCAAACTTGATGTCTAAACTAATTCGAGTATGGCCAATCGGGATTGCTCACTCCCAAAATTTGATCCCTTGGACACCGAAAATTTGACCTTATCCGAAAGAGACTAAAATTGGTGTCTAAACTAATTCGAGTATGGCCAGTCAGTGGGGATCTTTAAACCGGGATTGCTCACTACCAAAATTTGGCTGCTTGGACACCGAAAATTAGACCTCATCAGAATGTGAATAAATTGATGTCTAAACTAATTCAAGTTTGGCCAATTGAGTGGGGATCTCTAATCGAAATTGCTCACTTCTAAAATTTGACCCCTCGGACACCGAAAACTTGACCTCATCAGAATGTGACCAAAATTGATCTCTAAACTAATTCGAGTGTGGGCAATTCATAGGGGATCTGTAAATCGTGATTGCTGACTCCGAACGTTTAGCACCATGGACACCGAAAAGTAGACCTCGTCTGAATGTGACCAAACTTGATGTCTAAAATAATTCGAGTATCACGAAGTCAGTGGGGATCTCTAAGTCGGGATTGCTCATTCCCAAAATTTGGCCCCTTGGACACCCAAAGTTTGACCTGATCAGAATGTGACCAAAATTGGTGTCTAAACTAATTCGAGTATGGCCAATTCAATGGGGATCTCTCAAGTAGGGAGTGCTCACTCCCAAATTTGGCCCCGTGGACACCGAAAATTTGACCTCGTCTGAATGTGACCAAAACTGATGTCTAAATTAATTCGAGTATTGCCAATTTAGTGGGATCTCTAATTCGGGATTGCTAACTCCCTAAATTTGGCCCTTTCGACACCGAAAATTTGACCTCATCAGAATGCGACCAAAATTGATGTCTAAACTAATTCGAGTATGACCAAATCAGTGGGGATTTCTAAGTCGGGATTGCTCCCTCCCAAAATTTGGCCCCTTGGACACAGAAAATTGGACCTTGCCAGAATGTGACCAAAATTGATGTCTAAACTAATTCGAGTATTGCCAATTTAGTGGGGATCTCTAATGGGGATTGCTCACACCCAAAATTTGGCCCCTTGGACATCGAAAATTTGACCACGTCAGAATGTGAACAAAAATGATGTCTAAACTAATTTGCCTGTGGCCAATTCAGTGGGGATCTCTAAATCGGGATTGCTTATACCAACATTTGGCTCCTTGGACACCGAAAATTCCACCTCGTCAGAATGTGACTAAAATTGATGTCTAAACTAATTCCAGTTTGGTCAATTCAGTGGGGATATCTAAGTAGAGATTGCTCACTCCCATAATTTGGCCCCTTGGTCACCGAAATTTTGACCTCGACAGATTGTGACTAAAATTGATGTCTAAACTAATTTCAGTATGGCCAATTCAGTATGGATCTCTATGTCTGGATTGCTCACTCCCAAAATGTGGCCCCTTGGACACAAAAAATTTGACCTCACCAGAATATGTCCAAAACTGATGCCTAAACTAATTCGAGTACAGCCAATTCAGTGGGGATCTCTTAATCGGGATTGCTCACTCCCAAAATTTGCTACCTTGGACAACCAAAATTTTATCTCATCAGAATATGACCAAAATTGGTGTCTAAATTAATTCGAGTATGGCCAAATCAGTGGGGATCTCTCAATCGGGATTGCTCACTACCAAAATTTGGGTCCTTGGACACCGAAAATTCAACCTCGTCAGAATGTGACCAAAATTGACGTCTAAACTAATTCGAATATAGCCAATTCAGTGGGAATCTTTTAATCGGGATTGGTCACTCCCGATATTTGGCTCCTTGGACACCAAAAATGTGACCTCGTCAGAAAGTGACTAAAATTGATGTCTAAACTAATTCGAGTATGGCCAATTCAGTGGGGATCTGTATATCGGGATTGCTCACACCAAAAATGTGGCCCCTTGGACACCGAAAATTTCACCTCGTCAAAGTGTTACCAAAATTGGTATCTAAACTAATTCGAGTATGGCCAGTTCAGTGGGGATCTCCAAGTTGGGATTGCTCACACCCAAAATGTGGCCCCTTGGACACCGAAAATTTGACCTCGTCAGAAAGTTACTAAAATTGGTGTCTAAACTAATTCGAGTATGGCCAATTCAGTATGGATCTCTATGTCTGGATTGCTCACTCCCGAAATGTGGCCCCTTGCACACAAAAAATTTGACCTCACCAGAATATGACTAAAATTGATGCCTAAACTAATTCGAGTACAGCCAATTCAGTGGGGATCTCTAAATCGGCATTGCTAACTGCCAAAATTTGGTACCTTGGACAACCAAAATTATATCTCATCAGAATGTGACCAAAATTGATGCTAAACAAATTCGAGTATGACCAATTCAATGGGGATCTCTAAGTAGGGATTGCTCACTCCCGAATTTGGCCCCGTGGAGACCGAAAATTTGACCTCGTCAGAATGTGGCCAAAACGGATGTCTAAATTAATTCGAGTATTGCCACTTTACTGGGATCTCTAATTCGGGATTGTTAACTCCCTAAATTTGGCTCCTTGGACACCGAAAATTTGACCTCATCAGAATGTGACCAAAATTGATGTCTAAACTAATTCCAGTATGGCCAAATCAGTAGGGATTTCTAAGTCGGGATTGCTCCCTCCCAAAATTTGGCCCCGTGGACACCGAAAATTTCACCTCGTCAAAGTGTTACCAAAATTGGTATCTAAACTAATTCGAGTATGGCCAGTTCAGTGGGGATCTCCAAGTTGGGATTGCTCACACCCAAAATGTGGCCCCTTGGACACCGAAAATTTGACCTCGTCAGAATGTTACTAAAATTGGTGTCTAAACTAATTCGAGTATGGCCAATTCAGTATGGATCTCTATGTCTGGATTGCTCACTCCCGAAATGTGGCCCCTTGCACACAAAAAATTTGACCTCACCAGAATATGACTAAAATTGATGCCTAAACTAATTCGAGTACAGCCAATTCAGTGGGGATCTCTAAATCGGCATTGCTAACTGCCAAAATTTGGTACCTTGGACAACCAAAATTATATCTCATCAGAATGTGACCAAAATTGATGCTAAACTAATTCGAGTATGACCAATTCAATGGGGATCTCTAAGTAGGGATTGCTCACTCCCGAATTTGGCCCCGTGGAGACCGAAAATTTGACCTCGTCAGAATGTGGCCAAAACGGATGTCTAAATTAATTCGAGTATTGCCACTTTACTGGGATCTCTAATTCGGGATTGTTAACTCCCTAAATTTGGCTCCTTGGACACCGAAAATTTGACCTCATCAGAATGTGACCAAAATTGATGTCTAAACTAATTCCAGTATGGCCAAATCAGTAGGGATTTCTAAGTCGGGATTGCTCCCTCCCAAAATTTGGCCCCGTGGACACCGAAAATTTGACCTCGTCAGAATGTGACCAAAACTGATGTCTAAACTAATTCCAGTATTGCCAATTTAGTGGGATCTCTAATTCGGGATTGCTAACTCCCTAAATTTGGCCCCTTGGACACCGAAATTTTGACCTCATCAGAATGCGACCAAAATTGATGTCTAAACTAATTCGAGTATGGCCAAATCAGTGGGGATCTGTCAATCGGGATTGCTCACTACCAAAATTTGGCTCCTTGGACCCCGAAAATTTGACCTCGTCAGAATGTGACCAAAATTGATGTCTAAACTAATTCCAGTTTGGTCAATTCAGTGGGGATATCTAAGTAGAGATTGCTCACTCCCATAATTTGGCCCCTTGGTCACCGAAATTTTGACCTCGACAGATTGTGACTAAAATTGATGTCTAAACTAATTTCAGTATGGCCAATTCAGTATGGATCTCTATGTCTGGATTGCTCACTCCCAAAATGTGGCCCCTTGGACACAAAAAATTTGACCTCACCAGAATATGTCCAAAACTGATGCCTAAACTAATTCGAGTACAGCCAATTCAGTGGGGATCTCTTAATCGGGATTGCTCACTCCCAAAATTTGCTACCTTGGACAACCAAAATTTTATCTCATCAGAATATGACCAAAATTGGTGTCTAAATTAATTCGAGCATGGCCAAATCAGTGGGGATCTCTCAATCGGGATTGCTCACTACCAAAATTTGGGTCCTTGGACACCGAAAATTCAACCTCGTCAGAATGTGACCAAAATTGAAGTCTAAACTAATTCGAATATAGCCAATTCAGTGGGAATCTTTTAATCGGGATTGGTCACTCCCGATATTTGGCTTCTTGGACACCAAAAATGTGACCTCGTCAGAAAGTGACTAAAATTGATGTCTAAACTAATTCGAGTATGGCCAATTCAGTGGGGATCTGTATATCGGGATTGCTCACACCAAAAATGTGGCCCCTTGGACACCGAAAATTTCACCTCGTCAAAGTGTTACCAAAATTGGTATCTAAACTAATTCGAGTATGGCCAGTTCAGTGGGGATCTCCAAGTTGGGATTGCTCACACCCAAAATGTGGCCCCTTGGACACCGAAAATTTGACCTCGTCAGAATGTTACTAAAATTGGTGTCTAAACTAATTCGAGTATGGCCAATTCAGTATGGATCTCTATGTCTGGATTGCTCACTCCCGAAATGTGGCCCCTTGCACACAAAAAATTTGACCTCACCAGAATATGACTAAAATTGATGCCTAAACTAATTCGAGTACAGCCAATTCAGTGGGGATCTCTAAATCGGCATTGCTAACTGCCAAAATTTGGTACCTTGGACAACCAAAATTATATCTCATCAGAATGTGACCAAAATTGATGCTAAACAAATTCGAGTATGACCAATTCAATGGGGATCTCTAAGTAGGGATTGCTCACTCCCGAATTTGGCCCCGTGGAGACCGAAAATTTGACCTCGTCAGAATGTGGCCAAAACGGATGTCTAAATTAATTCGAGTATTGCCACTTTACTGGGATCTCTAATTCGGGATTGCTAACTCCCTAAATTTGGCTCCTTGGACACCGAAAATTTGACCTCATCAGAATGTGACCAAAATTGATGTCTAAACTAATTCCAGTATGGCCAAATCAGTAGGGATTTCTAAGTCGGGATTGCTCCCTCCCAAAATTTGGCCCCGTGGACACCGAAAATTTCACCTCGTCAAAGTGTTACCAAAATTGGTATCTAAACTAATTCGAGTATGGCCAGTTCAGTGGGGATCTCCAAGTTGGGATTGCTCACACCCAAAATGTGGCTCTTGGACACCGAAAATTTGACCTCGTCAGAATGTTACTAAAATTGATGCCTAAACTAATTCGAGTACAGCCAATTCAGTGGGGATCTCTAAATCGGCATTGCTAACTGCCAAAATTTGGTACCTTGGACAACCAAAATTATATCTCATCAGAATGTGACCAAAATTGATGCTAAACTAATTCGAGTATGACCAATTCAATGGGGATCTCTAAGTAGGGATTGCTCACTCCCGAATTTGGCCCCGTGGAGACCGAAAATTTGACCTCGTCAGAATGTGGCCAAAACGGATGTCTAAATTAATTCGAGTATTGCCACTTTTCTGGGATCTCTAATTCGGGATTGCTAACTCCCTAAATTTGGCTCCTTGGACACCGAAAATTTGACCTCATCAGAATGTGACCAAAATTGATGTCTAAACTAATTCGAGTATGGCCAAATCAGTGGGGATCTGTCAATCGGGATTGCTCACTACCAAAATTTGGCTCCTTGGACCCCGAAAATTTGACCTCGTCAGAATGTGACCAAAATTGATGTCTAAACTAATTCGACTATTGCCAATTTATTGGGATCTCTAATTCGGGATTTCTAACTCCCAAAATTAGGCCCCTTCGAGACCGAATATTTGACCTCGTCAGAATGTGACCAAAACTGATGTCTAAACTAATTCGAGTATTGCCAATTTAGTGGGATCTATATTTCGGGATTGCTAACTCCCTAAATTTGGCCCCTTGGACACCGAAATTTTGATCTCATCAGAATGCGACCAAAATTGATGTAAACTAATTCGAGTATGGCCAAATCAGTGGGGATCTGTCAATCGGGATTGCTCACTACCAAAATCTGGCCCCTTGGACACCGAAAATTTCACCTCGTCAAAGTGTTACCAAAATTGGTGTCTAAACTAATTCGAGTATGGCCAGTTCAGTGGGGATCTCCCAGTTGGGATTGCTCACACCCAAAATGTGGCCCCTTGGACACCGAAAATTTGACCTCGTCAGAATGTTACTAAAATTGGTGTCTAAACTAATTCGAGTATGGCCAATTCAGTATGGATCTCTATGTCTGGATTGCTCACTCCCGAAATATGGCCCCTTGCACACAAAAAATTTGACCTCACCAGAATATGACTAAAATTGATGCCTAAACAAATTCGAGTACAACCAATTCAGTGGGAATCGCTAAATCGGGATTGCTAACTGCCGAAATTTGGTACCTTGGACAACCACAATTATATCTCATCAGAATGTGGCCAAAATTGATGCTAAACTAATTCAAGTATGGCCAATTCAATGGGGATCTCTAAGTAGGGATTGCTCACTCCCATATTTTGGACCCATGGACACCGAAAATTTGACCTCGTCAGAATGTGACCAAAATTGATGTCTAAACTAATTCGACTATTGCCAATTTATTGGGATCTCTAATTCGGGATTTCTAACTCCCAAAATTAGGCCCCTTCGACACCGAATATTTGACCTCATCAGAATGCGACCAAAATTGATGTCTAAACTAATTCGAGTATGGCCAAATCAGTGGGGATTTCTAAGTCGGGTTTGCTCACTCCAAAAATTTTGCCCCTCGGACTTTGAAAATTTGACCTCGTCAGAATGTGACCAAACTTGATGTCTAAACTAATTCGAGTATGGCCTATTGAGTGGGGATCTCTAAATCGGGATTGCTCACTCCCAAAATTTGACCCCTTGGACACCGAAAATTTGACCTCATCCGAAAGTGACTAAAATTGATGTCTAAACTAATTGGAGTATGGCCAATTCAGAGGGGATCTCTATGTCGGGATTGCACACACCCGAAATGGGGCCCCTTGGACACCAAAAATTTCACCTTGTCAAAATCTTACCAAAATTGATGCCTAAACTAATTCGAGTACAGCCAATTCAGTGGGGATCTCTAAATCGGGATTGCTAACTGCCAAAATTTGGTACCTTGGACAACCAAAATTATATCTCATCAGAATGTGACGAAAATTGATGCTAAACTAATTCGAGTATGGCCATTTCAATGGGGATCTCTAAGTAGGGATTGCTCACTCCCATAATTTGGACCCGTGGGCACCGAAAATTTGACCTCGTCAGAATGTGGCCAATATTGATGTCTAAACTAATTCGACTATTGCCACTTTATTGGGATCTCTAATTCGGGATTTCTAACTCCCAAAATTTGGCCCCTTGGACACCGAATATTTGACCTCATCAGAATGCGACCAAAATTGATGTCTAAACTAATTCGAGTATAGCCAAATCAGTGGGGATTTCTAAGTCAGGGTTGCTCACACCAAAAATTTGACCCCTCTGACACCGAAAATTTGACCTCGTCAGAAGGTGACCAAAACCTGATGTCTAAACTAATTTGAGTATTCCAATTCAGTATGGATCTCTGTGTCTGGATTGCTCACTCCCGAAATGTGGCTCCTTGGACACCGAAAATTTCACCTCATCTAAATGTTACCAAAATTGGTGCGTAAACTAATTCGAGTATGGCCAATTCAGTGGGGATCTTTAAACCGGGATTGCTCACTCCTAAAATGTGCCCCCTTGGACACAAAAAATTTGACCTCACCAGAATATGACCAAAATTGATGCCTAAACTAATTCGAGTACAGCCAATTCAGTGGGGATCTCTAAGTCGGGATTGCTCACATCCAAAATTTGGCCCCTTGGACACCGAAAATTCGACCTCGTCAGAATGTGACCAAAATTGATGTCTAAACTAATTCGCGTGGTGCATTCAGTGGGGATATCTAAATCGGGATGGCTTACTACCAACATTTGGCTCCTTGGACACCAAAAATTTTACCTCGTCAGAATGTGACTAAAATTGATGTCTAAACTAATTTGAGTTCGGCCAATTCAGTGGGGATATCTAAGCAGGGATTGCACACTCCCATAATTTGGCCCCTTGGAAACCAAAAATTTGACCTCGACAGATTGTGACTAAAATTGATGTCTAAACTAATTTGAGTATGGCCAATTCAGTAGGGAGCTCTAAGTAGGGATTGCTCATACCCAAGATGTGGCCCCTTGGTCACCGATAATGTGACCTCGTGAGAATGTTACTAAAATTGGTGTCTAAACTAATTCGAGTAGGGCCAATTCAGTGGGGATCTCTATGTCGGGATGGCTCACTCCCAAAATTTGCTACCTTGGACAACCAAAATTTTATCTCATCAGAATATGACCGAAATTGAAGCTAAACTAATTCGAGTATGGTCAATTCAGTGGGAATCTTTGAATCCGGATTGGTCACTCCCGATATTTGGTTCCTTGACACCGAAAATGTGACCTCATCAGAAAGTGACTAAAATTGGTGTCTAAACTAATTCGAGTATAGCCAATTCAGTATGGATCTCTATGTCTGGATTGCTCACTCCCGAAATGTGGCCCCTTGGACACAAAAAATTTGACCTCACCAGAATATGACTAAAATTGATGCCTAAACTAATTCGAGTACAGCCAATTCAGTGGGGATCTCTAAATCGGGATTGCTAACTGCCAAAATTTGGTACCTTGGACAACCAAAATTATATCTCATCAGAATGTGACCAAAGTTGATGCTAAACTAATTCGAGTATGGCCAATTCAATGGGGATCTCTAAATAGGGATTGCTCACTCCCATAATTTGGACCCATGGACACCGAATATTTGACCTCATCAGAATGCGACCAAAATTAATGTCTAAACTAATTTGAGTATGGCCAAATCAGTGGGGATTTCTAAGTCGGGGTTGCTCACTCCAAAAATTTTGCCCCTCGGACACCGAAAATTGGACCTCGTCAGAATGTGACCAAACTTGATGTCTAAACTAATTCGAGTATGGCCAATCGGGATTGCTCACTCCCAAAATTTGATCCCTTGGACACCGAAAATTTGACCTTATCCGAAAGAGACTAAAATTGGTGTCTAAACTAATTCGAGTATGGCCAGTCAGTGGGGATCTTTAAACCGGGATTGCTCACTACCAAAATTTGGCTGCTTGGACACCGAAAATTAGACCTCGTCAGAATGTGAATAAATTGATGTCTAAACTAATTCAAGTTTGGCCAATTGAGTGGGGATCTCTAATCGAAATTGCTCTCTTCTAAAATTTGACCCCTCGGACACTGAAAACTTGACCTCATCAGAATGTGACCAAAATTGATCTCTAAACTAATTCGAGTGTGGGCAATTCATAGGGGATCTGTAAATCGTGATTGCTGACTCCGAACGTTTAGCACCATGGACACCGAAAAGTAGACCTCGTCTGAATGTGACCACACTTGATGTCTAAAATAATTCGAGTATCACGAAGTCAGTGGGGATCTCTAAGTCGGGATTGCTCATTCCCAAAATTTGGCCCCTTGGACACCCAAAGTTTGACCTGATCAGAATGTGACCAAAATTGGTGTCTAAACTAATTCGAGTATGGCCAATTCAATGGGGATCTCTCAAGTAGGGAGTGCTCACTCCCAAATTTGGCCCCGTGGACACCGAAAATTTGACCTCGTCAGAATGTGACCAAAACTGATGTCTAAATTAATTCGAGTATTGCCAATTTAGTGGGATCTCTAATTCGGGATTGCTAACTCCCTAAATTTGGCCCTTTGGACACCGAAAATTTGACCTCATCAGAATGCGACCAAAATTGATGTCTAAACTAATTCGAGTATGACCAAATCAGTGGGGATTTCTAAGTCGGGATTGCTCCCTCCCAAAATTTGGCCCCTTGGACACAGAAAATTGGACCTTGCCAGAATGTGACCAAAATTGATGTCTAAACTAATTCGAGTATTGCCAATTTAGTGGGGATCTCTAAATGGGGATTGCTCACACCCAAAATTTGGCCCCTTGGACATCGAAAATTTGACCTCGTCAGAATGTGACCAAAAATGATGTCTAAACTAATTTGCCTGTGGCCAATTCAGTGGGGATCTCTAAATCGGGATTGCTTATACCAACATTTGGCTCCTTGGACACCGAAAATTCCACCTCGTCAGAATGTGACTAAAATTGATGTCTAAACTAATTCCAGTTTGGTCAATTCAGTGGGGATATCTAAGTAGAGATTGCTCACTCCCATAATTTGGCCCCTTGGTCACCGAAATTTTGACCTCGACAGATTGTGACTAAAATTGATGTCAAAACTAATTTCAGTATGGCCAATTCAGTATGGATCTCTATGTCTGGATTGCTCACTCCCAAAATGTGGCCCCTTGGACACAAAAAATTTGACCTCACCAGAATATGTCCAAAACTGATGCCTAAACTAATTCGAGTACAGCCAATTCAGTGGGGATCTCTTAATCGGGATTGCTCACTCCCAAAATTTCCTACCTTGGACAACCAAAATTTTATCTCATCAGAATATGACCAAAATTGGTGTCTAAATTAATTCGAGTATGGCCAAATCAGTGGGGATCTCTAAATCGGGATTGCTCACTACCAAAATTTGGGTCCTTGGACACCGAAAATTCAACCTCGTCAGAATGTGACCAAAATTGACGTCTAAACTAATTCGAATATAGCCAATTCAGTGGGAATCTTTGAATCGGGATTGCTCACTCCCGATATTTGGCTCCTTGGACACCAAAAATGTGACCTCGTCAGAAAGTGACTAAAATTGATGTCTAAACTAATTCGAGTATGGCCAATTCAGTGGGGATCTGTATATCGGGATTGCTCACACCAAAAATGTGGCCCCTTGGACACCGAAAATTTCACCTCGTCAAAGTGTTACCAAAATTGGTATCTAAACTAATTCGAGTATGGCCAGTTCAGTGGGGATCTCCAAGTTGGGATTGCTCACACCCAAAATGTGGCCCCTTGGACACCGAAAATTTGAACTCGTCAGAATGTTACTAAAATTGGTGTCTAAACTAATCCGAGTATGGCCAATTCAGTATGGATCTCTATGTCTGGATTGCTCACTCCCGAAATGTGGCCCCTTGCACACAAAAAATTTGACCTCACCAGAATATTACTAAAATTGATGCCTAAACTAATTCGAGTACAGCCAATTCAGTGGGAATCGCTAAATCGGGATTGCTAACTGCCAAAATTTGGTACCTTGGACAAGCACAATTATATCTCATCAGAATATGACCAAAATTGGTGTTAAACTAATTCGAGTATGGCCAATTCAATGGGGATCTGTCAATCGGGATTGCTCACTACCAAAATTTGGCTCCTTGGACCCCGAAAATTTGACCTCGTCAGAATGTGACCAAAATTGATGCCAAACTAATTCGAGTATGGCCATTTCAATGGGGATGTCTAAGTAGGGATTGCTCACTCCCATAATTTGGACCTGTGGACACCGAAAATTTGACCTCTTCAGAACGTGACCAAAATTGTAATATAAACTAATTCGACTATTGCCAATTTATTGGGATCTCTAATTCGGGATTTCTAACTCCCAAAATTTGGCCCCTTGGACACCGAAAATTTGACCTCATCAGAATGCGACCAAAATTGATGTCTAAACTAATTCGAGTATGGCCAAATCAGTGGGGATTTCTAAGTCTGGGTTGCTCACACCAAAAATGTTGCCCCTCGGACACCGAAAATTTGACCTCGTCATAATATGACTAAAATTGATGCCTAAACTAATTCGAGTACAGCCAATTCAACGGGGATGTCTAAATCGCGATTGCTAACTGCCAAAATTTGGTACCTTGGACAACCAAAATTATATCTCATCAGAATGTGACCAAAATTGATGCTAAACTAATTCGAGTTCGGCCAAATCAGTGGGGATCTCTAAGTCGGGATTGCTCACATCCAAAATTTGGCCCCTTGGACACCGAAAATTTGACCTCTTCAGAATATGACCAAAATTGATGTCTAAACTAATTCGCGTGTGGCATTCAGTGGGGTTCTCTAAATCGGGATTGCTTACTACCAACATTTGGCTCCTTGGAAACCGAAAATTTTACCTCGTCAGAATGTGACTAAAATTAATGTCTAAAATAATTCGAGTTCGGCCAATTCAGTGGGGATATCTAAGTAGGGATTGCCCACTCTCATAATTTGGCCCCTTGGACACCGAAAATTTGACCTCGACAGATTGTGAATAAAATTGATGTCTAAACTAATTTGAGTATGGCCAATTCAGTAGGGAGCTCTAAGTAGGGATTGCTCGCACCCAAGATGTGGCCCCTTGGTCACCGAAAATGTGACCTCGTCAGGATGTTACTAAAATTGGTGTCTAAACTAATTCGAGTATGGCCAATTCAGTATGGATTTCCATGTCTGGATTGCTACTCCCAAAATGTGGCCCCTTGGACACCGAAAATTTGACCTCGTCAGAATATGTCCAAAATTGATGCCTAAACTAATTCGAATATTGCCAATTTAGTGGGGATCTCTAAATCGAGACTGCTCACTCCAAAAATTTGGCCCCGTGGACACAAAAAATTTGACCTCATCAGAAGTTGACCAAACTTGATGTCTAAAATAATTCGAGTATCACCAAGTCAGTGGGGATCTCTAAGTCGGGATTGCTCATTCCCAAAATTTGGCCCCTTGGACACCCAAAGTTTGACCTGATCAGAATGTGACCAAAATTGGTGTCTAAACTAATTCGAGTATGGCCAATTCAATGGGGATCTCTCAAGTAGGGAGTGCTCACTCCCAAATTTGGCCCTGTGGACAACCAAAATTTTATCTCATCGGAATATGACCAAAATTGGTGTCTAAACTATTTCGAGTATGGCCAGTTCAATGGGGATCTCTCAAGTAGGAAGTGCTCCCTCCCAAATTTGGCCCCGTGGACACCGAAAATTTGACCTCGTCAGAATGTGACCAAAACTGATGTCTAAATTAATTCGAGTATTGCCAATTTAGTGGGATCTCTAATTCGGCATTGCTAACTCCCTAAATTTGGCCCCTTGGACACCGAAAATTTGACCTCATCAGAATGCGACCAAAATTGATGTCTAAACTAATTCGAGTATGGCCAAATCAGTGGGTATTTCTAAGTCGGGATTGCTCCCTCCCAAAATTTGGCCCCTTGGACAGAGAAAATTGGACCTTGTCAGAATGTGACCAAAATTGATGTCTAAACTAATTCGAGTATTGCCAATTTAGTGGGGATCTCTAAATGGGGATTGCTCACTCCCAAATTTTGGCCCCTTGGACACCGAAAATTTGACCTCATCAGAATGCGACCAAAATTGATGTCTAAACTAATTCGAGTATGGCCAATTCGGTGGGGATCTCTTAGTCGGGATTGCTCACACCCAAAATTTGGCCCCTTGGACACCGAAAATTTGACCTCGTCAGAATGTGACCAAAAATGATGTCTAAACTAATTCGCCTGTGGCCAATTCAGTGGGGATCTCAAAATCGGGATTGCTTATACCAACATTTGGCTCCTTGGACACCGAAAATTCCACCTCGTAAGAATGTGACTAAAATTGATGTCTAAACTAATTCCAGTTTGGTCAATTCAGTGGGGATATCTAAGTAGAGATTGCTCACTCCCATAATTTGGCCCCTTGGTCACCGAAAATTTGACCTCGGCAGACTGTGACTAAAATTGATATCTAAACTAATTTCAGTATGGCCAATTCAGTTGGGAGCTCTAAGTAAGGATTGCTCACACCCAAAATATGGCCCCTTGGTCACCGAAAATGTTACCTCGACAGAATGTTACTAAAATTGGTGTCTAAACTAATTCGAGTATAACCAATTAAGTATGGATCTCTATGTCTGGATTGCTCACTCCCAAAATGTGGCCCCTTGGACACAAAAAATTTGACCTCACCAGAATATGTCCAAAACTGATGCCTAAACTAATTCGAGTACAGCCAATTCAGTGGGGATCTCTAAATCGGGATTGCTCACTCCCAAAATTTGCTACCTTGGACAACAAAAATTTTATCTCATCAGAATATGACCAAAATTGGTGTCTAAATTAATTCGAGTATGGCCAAATCAGTGGGGATCTCTCAATCGGGATTGCTCACTACCAAAATTTGGTTCCTTGGACACCGAAAATTCAACCTCGTCAGAATGTGACCAAAATTGACGTCTAAACTTATTCGAATATAGCCAATTCAGTGGCAATCTGAATCGGGATTGGTCACTCCCGATATTTGGCTCCTTGGACACCAAAAATGTGACCTCATCAGAAAGTGACTAAAATTGATGTCTAAACTAATTCGAGTATGGCCAATTCAGTGGGGATCTCTTTATCGGCATTGCTCACACCCAAAATGTGGCCCCTTGGACACCGAAAATTTCACCTCGTCAAAGTGTTACCAAAATTGGTGTCTAAACTAATTCGAGTATGGCCAGTTCAGTGGGGATCTCCAAGTTGGGATTGCTCACACCCAAAATATGGCCCCTTGGTCACCGAAAATGTGACCTCGACAGAATGTTACTAAAATTGGTGTCTAAACTAATTCGAGTATAACCAATTCAGTATGGATCTCTATGTCTGGATTGCTCACTCCCGAAATGTGGCCCCTTGCACACAAAAAATTTGACCTCACCAGAATATGACTAAAATTGATGCCTAAACTAATTCGAGTACAGCCAATTCAGTGGGGATCTCTAAATCAGGATTGCTAACTGCCAAAATTTAGTACCTTGGACAACCAAAATTATATCTCATCAGAATGTGACCAAAATTGATGCTAAACTAATTCGAGTATGACCAATTCAATGGGGATCTCTAAGTACGGATTGCTGACTCCCGAATTTGGCCCCTTGGACACCGAAAATTTGACCTCTTCAGAATATGACCAAAATTGATGTCTAAACTAATTCGCGTGTGGCATTCAGTGGGGTTCTCTAAATCGGGATTGCTTACTACCAACATTTGGCTCCTTGGAAACCGAAAATTTTACCTCGTCAGAATGTGACTAAAATTAATGTCTAAAATAATTCGAGTTCGGCCAATTCAATGGGGATATCTAAGTAGGGATTGCCCACTCTCATAATTTGGCCCCTTGGACACCGAAAATTTGACCTCGACAGATTGTGAATAAAATTGATGTCTAAACTAATTTGAGTATGGCCAATTCAGTAGGGAGCTCTAAGTAGGGATTGCTCGCACCCAAGATGTGGCCCCTTGGTCACCGAAAATGTGACATCGTCAGGATGTTACTAAAATTGGTGTCTAAACTAATTCGAGTATGGCCAATTCAGTATGGATTTCCATGTCTGGATTGCTACTCCCAAAATGTGGCCCCTTGGACACCGAAAATTTGACCTCGTCAGAATATGTCCAAAATTGATGCCTAAACTAATTCGAATATTGCCAATTTAGTGGGGATCTCTAAATCGAGACTGCTCACTCCAAAAATTTGGCCCCGTGGACACCAAAAATTTGACCTCATCAGAAGTTGACCAAACTTGATGTCTAAAATAATTCGAGTATCACCAAGTCAGTGGGGATCTCTAAGTCGGGATTGCTCATTCCCAAAATTTGGCCCCTTGGACACCCAAAGTTTGACCTGATCAGAATGTGACCAAAATTGGTGTCTAAACTAATTCGAGTATGGCCAATTCAATGGGGATCTCTCAAGTAGGGAGTGCTCACTCCCAAATTTGGCCCTGTGGACAACCAAAATTTTATCTCATCGGAATATGACCAAAATTGGTGTCTAAACTATTTCGAGTATGGCCAGTTCAATGGGGATCTCTCAAGTAGGAAGTGCTCCCTCCCAAATTTGGCCCCGTGGACACCGAAAATTTGACCTCGTCAGAATGTGACCAAAACTGATGTCTAAATTAATTCGAGTATTGCCAATTTAGTGGGATCTCTAATTCGGCATTGCTAACTCCCTAAATTTCGCCCCTTGGACACCGAAAATTTGACCTCATCAGAATGCGACCAAAATTGATGTCTAAACTAATTCGAGTATGGCCAAATCAGTGGGTATTTCTAAGTCGGGATTGCTCCCTCCCAAAATTTGGCCCCTTGGACAGAGAAAATTGGACCTTGTCAGAATGTGACCAAAATTGATGTCTAAACTAATTCGAGTATTGCCAATTTAGTGGGGATCTCTAAATGGGGATTGCTCACTCCCAAATTTTGGCCCCTTGGACACCGAAAATTTGACCTCATCAGAATGCGACCAAAATTGATGTCTAAACTAAGTCGAGTATGGCCAATTCGGTGGGGATCTCTTAGTCGGGATTGCTCACACCCAAAATTTGGCCCCTTGGACACCGAAAATTTGACCTCGTCAGAATGTGACCAAAAATGATGTCTAAACTAATTCGCCTGTGGCCAATTCAGTGGGGATCTCAAAATCGGGATTGCTTATACCAACATTTGGCTCCTTGGACACCGAAAATTCCACCTCGTAAGAATGTGACTAAAATTGATGTCTAAACTAATTCCAGTTTGGTCAATTCAGTGGGGATATCTAAGTAGAGATTGCTCACTCCCATAATTTGGCCCCTTGGTCACCGAAAATTTGACCTCGGCAGACTGTGACTAAAATTGATGTCTAAACTAATTTCAGTATGGCCAATTCAGTTGGGAGCTCTAAGTAAGGATTGCTCACACCCAAAATATGGCCCCTTGGTCACCGAAAATGTTACCTCGACAGAATGTTACTAAAATTGGTGTCTAAACTAATTCGAGTATAACCAATTAAGTATGGATCTCTATGTCTGGATTGCTCACTCCCAAAATGTGGCCCCTTGGACACAAAAAATTTGACCTCGCCAGAATATGTCCAAAACTGATGCCTAAACTAATTCGAGTACAGCCAATTCAGTGGGGATCTCTAAATCGGGATTGCTCACTCCCAAAATTTGCTACCTTGGACAACAAAAATTTTATCTCATCAGAATATGACCAAAATTGGTGTCTAAATTAATTCGAGTATGGCCAAATCAGTGGGGATCTCTCAATCGGGATTGCTCACTACCAAAATTTGGTTCCTTGGACACCGAAAATTCAACCTCGTCAGAATGTGACCAAAATTGACATCTAAACTAATTCGAATATAGCCAATTCAGTGGCAATCTGAATCGGGATTGGTCACTCCCGATATTTGGCTCCTTGGACACCAAAAATGTGACCTCATCAGAAAGTGACTAAAATTGATGTCTAAACTAATTCGAGTATGGCCAATTCAGTGGGGATCTCTTTATCGGCATTGTTCACACCCAAAATGTGGCCCCTTGGACACCGAAAATTTCACCTCGTCAAAGTGTTACCAAAATTGGTGTCTAAACTAATTCGAGTATGGCCAGTTCAGTGGGGATCTCCAAGTTGGGATTGCTCACACCCAAAATATGGCCCCTTGGTCACCGAAAATGTGACCTCGACAGAATGTTACTAAAATTGGTGTCTAAACTAATTCGAGTATAACCAATTCAGTATGGATCTCTATGTCTGGATTGCTCACTCCCGAAATGTGGCCCCTTGCACACAAAAAATTTGACCTCACCAGAATATGACTAAAATTGATGCCTAAACTAATTCGAGTACAGCCAATTCAGTGGGGATCTCTAAATCAGGATTGCTAACTGCCAAAATTTAGTACCTTGGACAACCAAAATTATATCTCATCAGAATGTGACCAAAATTGATGCTAAACTAATTCGAGTATGACCAATTCAATGGGGATCTCTAAGTACGGATTGCTGACTCCCGAATTTGGCCCCGTGGACACCGAAAATTTGACCTCGTCAGAATGTGGCCAAAACTGATGTCTAAATTAATTCGAGTATTGCCACTTTACTGGGATCTCTAATTCGGGATTGCTAACTCCCTATATTTGCTACCTTGGACAACCAAAATTTTATCTCATCAGAATATGACCAAAATTGGTGTTAAACTAATTCGAGTATGGCCAATTCAATGGGGATCTGTCAATCGGGATTGCTCACTACCAAAATTTGGCTCCTTGGACCCCGAAAATTTGACCTCATCAGAATTTGACCAAAATTGGTGTCTAAGCTAATTCGAGTATGACCAGTTCAGTGGGGATCGCTAAATCGGGATTGCTAACTGCCAAAATTTGGTACCTTGGACAAGCACAATTATATCTCATCAGAATGTGACCAAAATTGATGTCTAAACTAATTCGAGTATGGCCAAATCAGTGGGGATTTCTAAGTCGGGTTTGCTCACTCCAAAAATTTGGCCCCTCGGACACCGAAAATTTGACCTCGTCAGAATGTGACCAAACTTGATGTCTAAACTAATTCGAGTATGGCCAATTGAGTGGGGATCTCTAAATCGGGATTGCTCACTCCAAAAATTTGACCCCTTGGACACCGAAAATTTGACCTCATCCGAAAGTGACTAAAATTGATGTCTAAACTAATTGGAGTATGGCCAATTCAGAGGGGATCTCTATGTCGGGATTGCTCACACCCGAAATGGGGCACCTTGGACACCAAAAATTTCACCTCGTCAAAATGTTACCAAAATTGATGCCTAAACTAATTAGAGTACAGCCAATTCAGTGGGGATCTCTAAATCGGGATTGCTAACTGCCAAAATTTGGTACCTTGGACAACCAAAATTATATCTCATCAGAATGTGACCAAAATTGATGCTAAACTAATTCGAGTATGGCCATTTCAATGGGGATCTCTAAGTAGGGATTGCTCACTCCCATAATTTGGACCCATGGAAAACGAAAATTTGACCTCGTCAGAATGTGACCAAAATTGATGTCTAAACTAATTCGACTATTGCCAATTTATTGGGATCTCTAATTCGGGATTTCTAACTCCCAAAATTTGGCCCCTTGGACACCGAATATTTGACCTCATCAGAATGTGACCAAACTTGATGTCTAAACTAATTCGAGTATGGCCAATATAGTGGGGATCTCTAAATCGGGATTGCTCACTCCCAAAATTTGACCCCTCGGACACCGAAAATTTGACCTCGTCAGAACGTGACCAAAATCTGATGTCTAAACTAATTTGAGTATTCCAATTCAGTATGGATCTCTGTGTCTGGATTGCTCACTCCCGAAATGTGGCCCCTTGGACACAAAAAATTTGACCTCGTCATAATATGACTAAAATTGATGCCTAAACTAATTCGAGTACAGCCAATTCAGTGGGGATGTCTAAATCGCGATTGCTAACTGCCAAAATTTGGTACCTTGGACAACCAAAATTATATCTCATCAGAATGTGAATTATATCTCATCAAATTTTGCCAACGGCCCTGAGGGTACTTGAAATAAATAAATAAATAAATAAAAATTGATGCTAAACTAATTCGAGTTCGGCCAAATCAGTGGGGATCTCTAAGTCGGGATTGCTCACATCCAAAATTTGGCCCCTTGGACACCGAAAATTTGACCTCGTCATAATATGACCAAAATTTATGTCTAAACTAATTCGCGTGTGGCATTCAGTGGGGTTCTCTAAATCGGAATTGCTTACTACCAACATTTGGCTCCTTGGACACCGAAAATTTTACCTCGTCAGAATATGACTAAAATTAATGTCTAAACTAATTCGAGTTCGGCCAATTCAGTGGGGATATCTAAGTAGGGATTGCCCACTCCCATAATTTGGCCCCTTGGACACCGAAAATTTGACCTCGACAGATTGTGAATAAAATTGATGTCTAAACTAATTTGAGTATGGCTAATTAAGTAGGGAGCTCTAAGTAGGGATTGCTCGCACCCAAGATGTGGCCCCTTGGTCACCGAAAATGTGACCTCGTCAGGATGTTACTAAAATTGGTGTCTAAACTAATTCGAGTATGGCCAATTCAGTATGGATTTCCATGTCTGGATTGCTACTCCCAAAATGTGGCCCCTTGGACACCGAAAATTTGACCTCGTCAGAATATGTCCAAAATTGATGCCTAAACTAATTCGAATATTGCCAATTTAGTGGGGATCTCTAAATCGAGACTGCTCACTCCAAAAATTTGGCCCCGTGGACACCAAAAATTTGACCTCATCAGAAGTTGACCAAACTTGATGTCTAAAATAATTCGAGTATCACCAAGTCAGTGGGGATCTCTAAGTCGGGATTGCTCATTCCCAAAATTTGGCCCCTTGGACACCCAAAGTTTGACCTGATCAGAATGTGACCAAAATTGGTGTCTAAACTATTTCGAGTATGGCGAGTTCAATGGGGATCTCTCAAGTAGGGAGTGCTCCCTCCCAAATTTGGCCCCGTGGACACCGAAGATTTGACCTCGTCAGAATGTGACCAAAACTGATGTCTAAATTAATTCGAGTATTGCCAATTTAGTGGGATCTCTAATTCGAGATTGCTAACTCCCTAAATTTGGCCCCTTGGACACCGAAAATTTGACCTCATCAGAATGCGACCAAAATTGATGTCTAAACTAATTCGAGTATGGCCAAATCAGTGGGTATTTCTAAGTCGGGATTGCTCCCTCCCAAAATTTGGCCCCTTGGACACAGAAAATTGGACCTTGTCATAATGTGACCAAAATTGATGTCTAAACTAATTCGAGTATTGCCAATTTAGTGGGGATCTCTAAATGGGGATTGCTCACTCCCAAAATTTGGCCCCTTGGACACCGAAAATTTGACCTCATCAGAATGCGACCAAAATTGATGTCTAAACTAATTCGAGTATGGCCAATTCAGTGGGGATCTCTTAGCCGGGATTGCTCACACCCAAAATTTGGCCCCTTGGACACCGAAAATTTGACCTCGTCAGAATGTGACCAAAAATGATGTCTAAACTAATTCGCCTCTGGCCAATTCAGTTGGGATCTCAAAATCGGGATTGCTTATACCAACATTTGGCTCCTTGGACACCGAAAATTCCACCTCATCAGAATGTGACTAAAATTGATGTCTAAACTAATTCCAGTTTGGTCAATTCAGTGGGGATATCTAAGTAGAGATTGCTCACTCCCATAATTTGGCCCCTTGGTCACCGAAAATTTGACCTCGGCAGACTGTGACTAAAATTGATGTCTAAACTAATTTCAGTATGGCCAATTCAGTTGGGAGCTCTAAGTAGGGATTGCTCACACCCAAAATATGGCCCCTTGGTCACCGAAAATGTGACCTCGACAGAATGTTACTAAAATTGGTGTCTAAACTAATTCGAGTATAACCAATTAAGTATGGATCTCTATGTCTGGATTGCTCACTCCCAAAATGTGGCCCCTTGGACACAAAAAATTTGACCTCACCAGAATATGTCCAAAACTGATGCCTAAACTAATTCGAGTACAGCCAATTCAGTGGGGATCTCTAAATCGGGATTGCTCACTCCCAAAATTTGCTACCTTGGACAACAAAAATTTTATCTCATCAGAATATGAACAAAATTGGTGTCTAAATTAATTCGAGTATGGCCAAATCAGTGGGGATCTCTCAATCGGGATTGCTCACTACCAGAATTTGGTTCCTTGGACACCGAAAATTCAACCTCGTCAGAATGTGACCAAAATTGACATCTAAACTAATTCGAATATAGACAATTCAGTGGGAATCTGAATCGGGATTGGTCACTCCCGATATTTGGCTCCTTGGACACCAAAAATGTGACCTCATCAGAAAGTGACTAAAATTGATGTCTAAACTAATTCGAGTATGGCCAATTCAGTGGGGATCTCTTTATCGGCATTGCTCACACCCAAAATGTGGCCCCTTGGACACCGAAAATTTCACCTCGTCAGTGTTACCAAAATTGGTGTCTAAACTAATTCGAGTATGGCCAGTTCAGTGGGGATCTCCAAGTTGGGATTGCTCACACCCAAAATATGGCCCCTTGGTCACCAAAAATGTGACCTCGACAGAATGTTACTAAAATTGGTGTCTAAACTAATTCGAGTATAACCAATTCAGTATGGATCTCTATGTCTGGATTGCTCACTCCCGAAATGTGGCCCCTTGCACACAAAAAATTTGACCTCACCAGAATATGACTAAAATTGATGCCTAAACTAATTCGAGTATAGCCAATTCAGTGGGGATCTCTAAATCAGGATTGCTAACTGCCAAAATTTGGTACCTTGGACAACCAAAATTATATCTCATCAGAATGTGACCAAAATTGATGCTAAACTAATTCGAGTATGACCAATTCAATGGGGATCTCTAAGTAGGGATTGCTGACTCCCGAATTTGGCCCCGTGGACACCGAAAATTTGACCTCGTCAGAATGTGGCCAAAACTGATGTCTAAATTAATTCGAGTATTGCCACTTTACTGGGATCTCTAATTCGGGATTGCTAACTCCCTATATTTGCTACCTTGGACAACCAAAATTTTATCTCATCAGAATATGACCAAAATTGGTGTTAAACTAATTCGAGTATGGCCAATTCAATGGGGATCTGTCAATCGGAATTGCTCACTACCAAAATTTGGCTCCTTGGACCCCGAAAATTTGACCTCGTCAGAATTTGACCAAAATTGGTGTCTAAGCTAATTCGAGTATGGCCAGTTCAGTGGGGATTGCTAAATCGGGATTGCTAACTGCCAAAATTTGGTACCTTGGACAAGCACAATTATATCTCATCAGAATGTGACCAAAATTGATGTCTAAACCAATTCGAGTATGGCCAAATCAGTGGGGATTTCTAAGTCGGGTTTGCTCACTCCAAAAATTTGGCCCCTCGGACACCGAAAATTTGACCTCGTCAGAATGTGACCAAACTTGATGTCTAAACTAATTCGAGTATGGCCAATTGAGTGGGGATCTCTAAATCGGGATTGCTCACTCCCAAAATTTGACCCCTTGGACACCGAAAATTTGACCTCATCCGAAAGTGACTAAAATTGATGCCTAAACTAATTCGAGTTCGGCCAAATCAGTGGGGATCTCTAAGTCGGGATTGCTCACATCCAAAATTTGGCCCCTTGGACACCGAAAATTTGACCTCGTCATAATATGACCAAAATTTATGTCTAAACTAATTCGCGTGTGGCATTCAGTGGGGTTCTCTAAATCGCAATTGCTTACTACCAACATTTGGCTCCTTGGACACCGAAAATTTTACCTCGTCAGAATATGACTAAAATTAATGTCTAAACTAATTCGAGTTCGGCCAATTCAGTGGGGATATCTAAGTAGGGATTGCCCACTCCCATAATTTGGCCCCTTGGACACCGAAAATTTGACCTCGACACATTGTGAATAAAATTGATGTCTAAACTAATTTGAGTATGGCTAATTAAGTAGGGAGCTCTAAGTAGGGATTGCTCGCACCCAAGATGTGGCCCCTTGGTCACCGAAAATGTGACCTCGTCAGGATGTTACTAAAATTGGTGTCTAAACTAATTCGAGTATGGCCAATTCAGTATGGATTTCCATGTCTGGATTGCTACTCCCAAAATGTGGCCCCTTGGACACCGAAAATTTGACCTCGTCAGAATATGTCCAAAATTGATGCCTAAACTAATTCGAATATTGCCAATTTAGTGGGGATCTCTAAATCGAGACTGCTCACTCCAAAAATTTGGCCCCGTGGACACCAAAAATTTGACCTCATCAGAAGTTGACCAAACTTGATGTCTAAAATAATTCGAGTATCACCAAGTCAGTGGGGATCTCTAAGTCGGGATTGCTCATTCCCAAAATTTGGCCCCTTGGACACCCAAAGTTTGACCTGATCAGAATGTGACCAAAATTGGTGTCTAAACTATTTCGAGTATGGCCAGTTCAATGGGGATCTCTCAAGTAGGGAGTGCTCCCTCCCAAATTTGGCCCCGTGGACACCGAAAATTTGACCTCGTCAGAATGTGACCAAAACTGATGTCTAAATTAATTCGAGTATTGCCAATTTAGTGGGATCTCTAATTCGAGATTGCTAACTCCCTAAATTTGGCCCCTTGGACACCGAAAATTTGACCTCATCAGAATGCGACCAAAATTGATGTCTAAACTAATTCGAGTATGGCCAAATCAGTGGGTATTTCTAAGTCGGGATTGCTCCCTCCCAAAATTTGGCCCCTTGGACACAGAAAATTGGACCTTGTCATAATGTGACCAAAATTGATGTCTAAACTAATTCGAGTATTGCCAATTTAGTGGGGATCTCTAAATGGGGATTGCTCACTCCCAAAATTTGGCCCCTTGGACACCGAAAATTTGACCTCATCAGAATGCGACCAAAATTGATGTCTAAACTAATTCGAGTATGGCCAATTCAGTGGGGATCTCTTAGCCGGGATTGCTCACACCCAAAATTTGGCCCCTTGGACACCGAAAATTTGACCTCGTCAGAATGTGACCAAAAATGATGTCTAAACTAATTCGCCTCTGGCCAATTCAGTGGGGATCTCAAAATCGGGATTGCTTATACCAACATTTGGCTCCTTGGACACCGAAAATTCCACCTCGTCAGAATGTGACTAAAATTGATGTCTAAACTAATTCCAGTTTGGTCAATTCAGTGGGGATATCTAAGTAGAGATTGCTCACTCCCATAATTTGGCCCCTTGGTCACCGAAAATTTGACCTCGGCAGACTGTGACTAAAATTGATGTCTAAACTAATTTCAGTATGGCCAATTCAGTTGGGAGCTCTAAGTAGGGATTGCTCACACCCAAAATATGGCCCCTTGGTCACCGAAAATGTGACCTCGACAGAATGTTACTAAAATTGGTGTCTAAACTAATTCGAGTATAACCAATTAAGTATGGATCTCTATGTCTGGATTGCTCACTCCCAAAATGTGGCCCCTTGGACACAAAAAATTTGACCTCACCAGAATATGTCCAAAACTGATGCCTAAACTAATTCGAGTACAGCCAATTCAGTGGGGATCTGTAAATCGGGATTGCTCACTCCCAAAATTTGCTACCTTGGACAACAAAAATTTTATCTCATCAGAATATGAACAAAATTGGTGTCTAAATTAATTCGAGTATGGCCAAATCAGTGGGGATCTCTCAATCGGGATTGCTCACTACCAGAATTTGGTTCCTTGGACACCGAAAATTCAACCTCGTCAGAATGTGACCAAAATTGACGTCTAAACTAATTCGAATATAGCCAATTCAGTGGGAATCTGAATCGGGATTGGTCACTCCCGATATTTGGCTCCTTGGACACCAAAAATGTGACCTCATCAGAAAGTGACTAAAATTGATGTCTAAACTAATTCGAGTATGGCCAATTCAGTGGGGATCTCTTTATCGGCATAGCTCACACCCAAAATGTGGCCCCTTGGACACCGAAAATTTCACCTCGTCAAAGTGTTACCAAAATTGGTGTCTAAACTAATTCGAGTATGGCCAGTTCAGTGGGGATCTCCAAGTTGGGATTGCTCACACCCAAAATATGGCCCCTTGGTCACCGAAAATGTGACCTCGACAGAATGTTACTAAAATTGGTGTCTAAACTAATTCGAGTATAACCAATTCAGTATGGATCTCTATGTCTGGATTGCTCACTCCCGAAATGTGGCCCCTTGCACACAAAAAATTTGACCTCACCAGAATATGACTAAAATTGATGCCTAAAGTAATTCGAGTATAGCCAATTCAGTGGGGATCTCTAAATCAGGATTGCTAACTGCCAAAATTTGGTACCTTGGACAACCAAAATTATATCTCATCAGAATGTGACCAAAATTGATGCTAAACTAATTCGAGTATGGCCAATATAGTGGGGATCTCTAAATCGGGATTGCTCACTCCCAAAATTTGACCCCTCGGACACCGAAAATTTGACCTCGTCAGAACGTGACCAAAATCTGATGTCTAAACTAATTTGAGTATTCCAATTCAGTATGGATCTCTGTGTCTGGATTGCTCACTCCCGAAATGTGGCCCCTTGGACACAAAAAATTTGACCTCGTCATAATATGACTAAAATTGATGCCTAAACTAATTCGAGTACAGCCAATTCAGTGGGGATGTCTAAATCGCGATTGCTAACTGCCAAAATTTGGTACCTTGGACAACCAAAATTATATCTCATCAGAATGTGAATTATATCTCATCAAATTTTGCCAACGGCCCTGAGGGTACTTGAAATAAATAAATAAATAAATAAAAATTGATGCTAAACTAATTCGAGTTCGGCCAAATCAGTGGGGATCTCTAAGTCGGGATTGCTCACATCCAAAATTTGGCCCCTTGGACACCGAAAATTTGACCTCGTCATAATATGACCAAAATTTATGTCTAAACTAATTCGCGTGTGGCATTCAGTGGGGTTCTCTAAATCGGGATTGCTTACTACCAACATTTGGCTCCTTGGACACCGAAAATTTTACCTCGTCAGAATATGACTAAAATTAATGTCTAAACTAATTCGAGTTCGGCCAATTCAGTGGGGATATCTAAGTAGGGATTGCCCACTCCCATAATTTGGCCCCTTGGACACCGAAAATTTGACCTCGACAGATTGTGAATAAAATTGATGTCTAAACTAATTTGAGTATGGCTAATTAAGTAGGGAGCTCTAAGTAGGGATTGCTCGCACCCAAGATGTGGCCCCTTGGTCACCGAAAATGTGACCTCGTCAGGATGTTACTAAAATTGGTGTCTAAACTAATTCGAGTATGGCCAATTCAGTATGGATTTCCATGTCTGGATTGCTACTCCCAAAATGTGGCCCCTTGGACACCGAAAATTTGACCTCGTCAGAATATGTCCAAAATTGATGCCTAAACTAATTCGAATATTGCCAATTTAGTGGGGATCTCTAAATCGAGACTGCTCACTCCAAAAATTTGGCCCCGTGGACACCAAAAATTTGACCTCATCAGAAGTTGACCAAACTTGATGTCTAAAATAATTCGAGTATCACCAAGTCAGTGGGGATCTCTAAGTCGGGATTGCTCATTCCCAAAATTTGGCCCCTTGGACACCCAAAGTTTGACCTGATCAGAATGTGACCAAAATTGGTGTCTAAACTATTTCGAGTATGGCGAGTTCAATGGGGATCTCTCAAGTAGGGAGTGCTCCCTCCCAAATTTGGCCCCGTGGACACCGAAAATTTGACCTCGTCAGAATGTGACCAAAACTGATGTCTAAATTAATTCGAGTATTGCCAATTTAGTGGGATCTCTAATTCGAGATTGCTAACTCCCTAAATTTGGCCCCTTGGACACCGAAAATTTGACCTCATCAGAATGCGACCAAAATTGATGTCTAAACTAATTCGAGTATGGCCAAATCAGTGGGTATTTCTAAGTCGGGATTGCTCCCTCCCAAAATTTGGCCCCTTGGACACAGAAAATTGGACCTTGTCATAATGTGACCAAAATTGATGTCTAAACTAATTCGAGTATTGCCAATTTAGTGGGGATCTCTAAATGGGGATTGCTCACTCCCAAAATTTGGCCCCTTGGACACCGAAAATTTGACCTCATCAGAATGCGACCAAAATTGATGTCTAAACTAATTCGAGTATGGCCAATTCAGTGGGGATCTCTTAGCCGGGATTGCTCACACCCAAAATTTGGCCCCTTGGACACCGAAAATTTGACCTCGTCAGAATGTGACCAAAAATGATGTCTAAACTAATTCGCCTCTGGCCAATTCAGTTGGGATCTCAAAATCGGGATTGCTTATACCAACATTTGGCTCCTTGGACACCGAAAATTCCACCTCATCAGAATGTGACTAAAATTGATGTCTAAACTAATTCCAGTTTGGTCAATTCAGTGGGGATATCTAAGTAGAGATTGCTCACTCCCATAATTTGGCCCCTTGGTCACCGAAAATTTGACCTCGGCAGACTGTGACTAAAATTGATGTCTAAACTAATTTCAGTATGGCCAATTCAGTTGGGAGCTCTAAGTAGGGATTGCTCACACCCAAAATATGGCCCCTTGGTCACCGAAAATGTGACCTCGACAGAATGTTACTAAAATTGGTGTCTAAACTAATTCGAGTATAACCAATTAAGTATGGATCTCTATGTCTGGATTGCTCACTCCCAAAATGTGGCCCCTTGGACACAAAAAATTTGACCTCACCAGAATATGTCCAAAACTGATGCCTAAACTAATTCGAGTACAGCCAATTCAGTGGGGATCTCTAAATCGGGATTGCTCACTCCCAAAATTTGCTACCTTGGACAACAAAAATTTTATCTCATCAGAATATGAACAAAATTGGTGTCTAAATTAATTCGAGTATGGCCAAATCAGTGGGGATCTCTCAATCGGGATTGCTCACTACCAGAATTTGGTTCCTTGGACACCGAAAATTCAACCTCGTCAGAATGTGACCAAAATTGACATCTAAACTAATTCGAATATAGCCAATTCAGTGGGAATCTGAATCGGGATTGGTCACTCCCGATATTTGGCTCCTTGGACACCAAAAATGTGACCTCATCAGAAAGTGACTAAAATTGATGTCTAAACTAATTCGAGTATGGCCAATTCAGTGGGGATCTCTTTATCGGCATTGCTCACACCCAAAATGTGGCCCCTTGGACACCGAAAATTTCACCTCGTCAGTGTTACCAAAATTGGTGTCTAAACTAATTCGAGTATGGCCAGTTCAGTGGGGATCTCCAAGTTGGGATTGCTCACACCCAAAATATGGCCCCTTGGTCACCAAAAATGTGACCTCGACAGAATGTTACTAAAATTGGTGTCTAAACTAATTCGAGTATAACCAATTCAGTATGGATCTCTATGTCTGGATTGCTCACTCCCGAAATGTGGCCCCTTGCACACAAAAAATTTGACCTCACCAGAATATGACTAAAATTGATGCCTAAACTAATTCGAGTATAGCCAATTCAGTGGGGATCTCTAAATCAGGATTGCTAACTGCCAAAATTTGGTACCTTGGACAACCAAAATTATATCTCATCAGAATGTGACCAAAATTGATGCTAAACTAATTCGAGTATGACCAATTCAATGGGGATCTCTAAGTAGGGATTGCTGACTCCCGAATTTGGCCCCGTGGACACCGAAAATTTGACCTCGTCAGAATGTGGCCAAAACTGATGTCTAAATTAATTCGAGTATTGCCACTTTACTGGGATCTCTAATTCGGGATTGCTAACTCCCTATATTTGCTACCTTGGACAACCAAAATTTTATCTCATCAGAATATGACCAAAATTGGTGTTAAACTAATTCGAGTATGGCCAATTCAATGGGGATCTGTCAATCGGAATTGCTCACTACCAAAATTTGGCTCCTTGGACCCCGAAAATTTGACCTCGTCAGAATTTGACCAAAATTGGTGTCTAAGCTAATTCGAGTATGGCCAGTTCAGTGGGGATTGCTAAATCGGGATTGCTAACTGCCAAAATTTGGTACCTTGGACAAGCACAATTATATCTCATCAGAATGTGACCAAAATTGATGTCTAAACCAATTCGAGTATGGCCAAATCAGTGGGGATTTCTAAGTCGGGTTTGCTCACTCCAAAAATTTGGCCCCTCGGACACCGAAAATTTGACCTCGTCAGAATGTGACCAAACTTGATGTCTAAACTAATTCGAGTATGGCCAATTGAGTGGGGATCTCTAAATCGGGATTGCTCACTCCCAAAATTTGACCCCTTGGACACCGAAAATTTGACCTCATCCGAAAGTGACTAAAATTGATGTCTAAACTAATTCGAGTTCGGCCAAATCAGTGGGGATCTCTAAGTCGGGATTGCTCACATCCAAAATTTGGCCCCTTGGACACCGAAAATTTGACCTCGTCATAATATGACCAAAATTTATGTCTAAACTAATTCGCGTGTGGCATTCAGTGGGGTTCTCTAAATCGCAATTGCTTACTACCAACATTTGGCTCCTTGGACACCGAAAATTTTACCTCGTCAGAATATGACTAAAATTAATGTCTAAACTAATTCGAGTTCGGCCAATTCAGTGGGGATATCTAAGTAGGGATTGCCCACTCCCATAATTTGGCCCCTTGGACACCGAAAATTTGACCTCGACACATTGTGAATAAAATTGATGTCTAAACTAATTTGAGTATGGCTAATTAAGTAGGGAGCTCTAAGTAGGGATTGCTCGCACCCAAGATGTGGCCCCTTGGTCACCGAAAATGTGACCTCGTCAGGATGTTACTAAAATTGGTGTCTAAACTAATTCGAGTATGGCCAATTCAGTATGGATTTCCATGTCTGGATTGCTACTCCCAAAATGTGGCCCCTTGGACACCGAAAATTTGACCTCGTCAGAATATGTCCAAAATTGATGCCTAAACTAATTCGAATATTGCCAATTTAGTGGGGATCTCTAAATCGAGACTGCTCACTCCAAAAATTTGGCCCCGTGGACACCAAAAATTTGACCTCATCAGAAGTTGACCAAACTTGATGTCTAAAATAATTCGAGTATCACCAAGTCAGTGGGGATCTCTAAGTCGGGATTGCTCATTCCCAAAATTTGGCCCCTTGGACACCCAAAGTTTGACCTGATCAGAATGTGACCAAAATTGGTGTCTAAACTATTTCGAGTATGGCCAGTTCAATGGGGATCTCTCAAGTAGGGAGTGCTCCCTCCCAAATTTGGCCCCGTGGACACCGAAAATTTGACCTCGTCAGAATGTGACCAAAACTGATGTCTAAATTAATTCGAGTATTGCCAATTTAGTGGGATCTCTAATTCGAGATTGCTAACTCCCTAAATTTGGCCCCTTGGACACCGAAAAGTTGACCTCATCAGAATGCGACCAAAATTGATGTCTAAACTAATTCGAGTATGGCCAAATCAGTGGGTATTTCTAAGTCGGGATTGCTCCCTCCCAAAATTTGGCCCCTTGGACACAGAAAATTGGACCTTGTCATAATGTGACCAAAATTGATGTCTAAACTAATTCGAGTATTGCCAATTTAGTGGGGATCTCTAAATGGGGATTGCTCACTCCCAAAATTTGGCCCCTTGGACACCGAAAATTTGACCTCATCAGAATGCGACCAAAATTGATGTCTAAACTAATTCGAGTATGGCCAATTCAGTGGGGATCTCTTAGCCGGGATTGCTCACACCCAAAATTTGGCCCCTTGGACACCGAAAATTTGACCTCGTCAGAATGTGACCAAAAATGATGTCTAAACTAATTCGCCTCTGGCCAATTCAGTGGGGATCTCAAAATCGGGATTGCTTATACCAACATTTGGCTCCTTGGACACCGAAAATTCCACCTCGTCAGAATGTGACTAAAATTGATGTCTAAACTAATTCCAGTTTGGTCAATTCAGTAGGGATATCTAAGTAGAGATTGCTCACTCCCATAATTTGGCCCCTTGGTCACCGAAAATTTGACCTCGGCAGACTGTGACTAAAATTGATGTCTAAACTAATTTCAGTATGGCCAATTCAGTTGGGAGCTCTAAGTAGGGATTGCTCACACCCAAAATATGGCCCCTTGGTCACCGAAAATGTGACCTCGACAGAATGTTACTAAAATTGGTGTCTAAACTAATTCGAGTATAACCAATTAAGTATGGATCTCTATGTCTGGATTGCTCACTCCCAAAATGTGGCCCCTTGGACACAAAAAATTTGACCTCACCAGAATATGTCCAAAACTGATGCCTAAACTAATTCGAGTACAGCCAATTCAGTGGGGATCTGTAAATCGGGATTGCTCACTCCCAAAATTTGCTACCTTGGACAACAAAAATTTTATCTCATCAGAATATGAACAAAATTGGTGTCTAAATTAATTCGAGTATGGCCAAATCAGTGGGGATCTCTCAATCGGGATTGCTCACTACCAGAATTTGGTTCCTTGGACACCGAAAATTCAACCTCGTCAGAATGTGACCAAAATTGACGTCTAAACTAATTCGAATATAGCCAATTCAGTGGGAATCTGAATCGGGATTGGTCACTCCCGATATTTGGCTCCTTGGACACCAAAAATGTGACCTCATCAGAAAGTGACTAAAATTGATGTCTAAACTAATTCGAGTATGGCCAATTCAGTGGGGATCTCTTTATCGGCATAGCTCACACCCAAAATGTGGCCCCTTGGACACCGAAAATTTCACCTCGTCAAAGTGTTACCAAAATTGGTGTCTAAACTAATTCGAGTATGGCCAGTTCAGTGGGGATCTCCAAGTTGGGATTGCTCACACCCAAAATATGGCCCCTTGGTCACCGAAAATGTGACCTCTACAGAATGTTACTAAAATTGGTGTCTAAACTAATTCGAGTATAACCAATTCAGTATGGATCTCTATGTCTGGATTGCTCACTCCCGAAATGTGGCCCCTTGCACACAAAAAATTTGACCTCACCAGAATATGACTAAAATTGATGCCTAAACTAATTCGAGTACAGCCAATTCAGTGGGGATCTCTAAATCGGGATTGCTAACTGCCAAAATTTGGTACCTTGGACAACCAAAATTATATCTCATCAGAATGTGACCAAAATTGATGCTAAACTAATTCGAGTATGGCCATTTCAATGGGGATCTCTAAGTAGGGTTTGCTCACTCCCATAATTTGGACCCGTGGAAAACGAAAATTTGACCTCGTCAGAATGTGACCAAAATTGATGTCTAAACTAATTCGACTATTGCCAATTTATTGGGATCTCTAATTCGGGATTTCTAACTCCCAAAATTTGGCCCCTTGGACACCGAATATTTGACCTCATCAGAATGCGACCAAAATTGATGTCTAAACTAATTCGAGTATGGCCAAATCAGTGGGGATTTCTAAGTCGGGGTTGCTCACACCAAAAATTTTGCCCCTCGGACACCGAAAATTTGACCTCGTCAGAATGTGACCAAACTTGATGTCTAAACTAATTCGAGTATGGCCAATATAGTGGGGATCTCTAAATCGGGATTGCTCACTCCCAAAATTTGACCCCTCGGACACCGAAAATTTGACCTCGTCAGAACGTGACCAAAATCTGATGTCTAAACTAATTTGAGTATTCCAATTCAGTATGGATCTCTGTGTCTGGATTGCTCACTCCCGAAACGTGGCCCCTTGGACACAAAAAATTTGACCTCGTCATAATATGACTAAAATTGATGCCTAAACTAATTCGGGTACAGCCAATTCAGTGGGGATGTCTAAATCGCGATTGCTAACTGCCAAAATTTGGTACCTTGGACAACCAAAATTATATCTCATCAGAATGTGACCAAAATTGATGCTAAACTAATTCGAGTTCGGCCAAATCAGTGGGGATCTCTAAGTCGGGATTGCTCACATCCAAAATTTGGCCCCTTGGACACCGAAAATTTGACCTCGTCATAATATGACCAAAATTTATGTCTAAACTAATTCGCGTGTGGCATTCAGTGGGGTTCTCTAAATCGGGATTGCTTACTACCAACATTTGGCTCCTTGGACACCGAAAATTTTACCTCGTCAGAATATGACTAAAATTAATGTCTAAACTAATTCGAGTTCGGCCAATTCAGTGGGGATATCTAAGTAGGGATTGCCCACTCCCATAATTTGGCCCCTTGGACACCGAAAATTTGACCTCGACAGATTGTGAATAAAATTGATGTCTAAACTAATTTGAGTATGGCTAATTAAGTAGGGAGCTCTAAGTAGGGATTGCTCGCACCCAAGATGTGGCCCCTTGGTCACCGAAAATGTGACCTCGTCAGGATGTTACTAAAATTGGTGTCTAAACTAATTCGAGTATGGCCAATTCAGTATGGATTTCCATGTCTGGATTGCTACTCCCAAAATGTGGCCCCTTGGACACCGAAAATTTGACCTCGTCAGAATATGTCCAAAATTGATGCCTAAACTAATTCGAATATTGCCAATTTAGTGGGGATCTCTAAATCGAGACTGCTCACTCCAAAAATTTGGCCCCGTGGACACCAAAAATTTGACCTCATCAGAAGTTGACCAAACTTGATGTCTAAAACAATTCGAGTATCACCAAGTCAGTGGGGATCTCTAAGTCGGGATTGCTCATTCCCAAAATTTGGCCCCTTGGACACCCAAAGTTTGACCTGATCAGAATGTGACCAAAATTGGTGTCTAAACTATTTCGAGTATGGCCAGTTCAATGGGGATCTCTCAAGTAGGGAGTGCTCCCTCCCAAATTTGGCCCCGTGGACACCGAAAATTTGACCTCGTCAGAATGTGACCAAAACTGATGTCTAAATTAATTCGAGTATTGCCAATTTAGTGGGATCTCTAATTCGGGATTGCTAACTCCCTAAATTTGGCCCCTTGGACACCGAAAATTTGACCTCATCAGAATGCGACCAAAATTGATGTCTAAACTAATTCGAGTATGGCCAAATCAGTGGGTATTTCTAAGTCGGGATTGCTCCCTCCCAAAATTTGGCCCCTTGGACACAGAAAATTGGACCTTGTCATAATGTGATCAAAATTGATGTCTAAACTAATTCGAGTATTGCCAATTTAGTGGGGATCTCTAAATGGGGATTGCTCACTCCCAAAATTTGGCCCCTTGGACACCGAAAATTTGACCTCATCAGAATGCGACCAAAATTGATGTCTAAACTAATTCGCCTCTGGCCAATTCAGTGGGGATCTCAAAATCGGGATTGCTTATACCAACATTTGGCTCCTTGGACACCGAAAATTCCACCTCGTCAGAATGTGACTAAAATTGATGTCTAAACTAATTCCAGTTTGGTCAATTCAGTGGGGATATCTAAGTAGAGATTGCTCACTCCCATAATTTGGCCCCTTGGTCACCGAAAATTTGACCTCGGCAGACTGTGACTAAAATTGATGTCTAAACTAATTTCAGTATGGCCAATTCAGTTGGGAGCTCTAAGTAGGGATTGCTCACACCCAAAATATGGCCCCTTGGTCACCGAAAATGTGACCTCGACAGAATGTTACTAAAATTGGTGTCTAAACTAATTCGAGTATAACCAATTAAGTATGGATCTCTATGTCTGGATTGCTCACTCCCAAAATGTGGCCCCTTGGACACAAAAAATTTGACCTCACCAGAATATGTCCAAAACTGATGCCTAAACTAATTCGAGTACAGCAAATTCAGTGGGGATCTCTAAATCGGGATTGCTCACTCCCAAAATTTGCTACCTTGGACAACAAAAATTTTATCTCATCAGAATATGACCAAAATTGGTGTCTAAATTAATTCGAGTATCGCCAAATCAGTGGGGATCTCTTAATCGGGATTGCTCACTACCAAAATTTGGTTCCTTGGACACCGAAAATTCAACCTCGTCAGAATGTGACCAAAATTGACGTCTAAACTAATTCGAATATAGCCAATTCAGTGGGAATCTGAATCGGGATCGGTCACTCCCGATATTTGGCTCCTTGGACACCAAAAATGTGACCTCATCAGAAAGTGACTAAAATTGATGTCTAAACTAATTCGAGTATGGCCAATTCAGTGGGGATCTCTTTATCGGCATTGCTCACACCCAAAATGTGGCCCCTTGGACACCGAAAATTTCACCTCGTCAAAGTGTTACCAAAATTGGTGTCTAAACTAATTCGAGTATGGCCAGTTCAGTGGGGATCTCCAAGTTGGGATTGCTCACACCCAAAATATGGCCCCTTGGTCACCCAAAATGTGACCTCGACAGAATGTTACTAAAATTGGTGTCTAAACTAATTCGAGTATAACCAATTCAGTATGGATCTCTATGTCTGGATTGCTCACTCCCGAAATGTGGCCCCTTGCACACAAAAAATTTGACCTCACCAGAATATGACTAAAATTGATGCCTAAACTAATTCGAGTACAGCCAATTCAGTGGGGATCTCTAAATCAGGATTGCTAACTGCCAAAATTTGGTACCTTGGACAACCAAAATTATATCTCATCAGAATGTGACCAAAATTGATGCTAAACTAATTCGAGTATGACCAATTCAATGGTGATCTCTAAGTAGGGATTGCTGACTCCCGAATTTGGCCCCGTGGACACCGAAAATTTGACCTCGTCAGAATGTGGCCAAAACTGATGTCTAAATTAATTCGAGTATTGCCACTTTACTGGGATCTCTAATTCGGGATTGCTAACTCCCTATATTTGCTACCTTGGACAACCAAAATTTTATCTCATCAGAATATGACCAAAATTGGTGTTAAACTAATTCGAGTATGGCCAATTCAATGGGGATCTGTCAATCGGGATTGCTCACTACCAAAATTTGGCTCCTTGGACCCCGAAAATTTGACCTCGTCAGAATTTGACCAAAATTGGTGTCTAAGCTAATTCGAGTATGGCCAGTTCAGTGGGGATTGCTAAATCGGGATTGCTAACTGCCAAAATTTGGTACCTTGGACAAGCACAATTATATCTCATCAGAATGTGACCAAAATTGATGTCTAAACTAATTCGAGTATGGCCAAATCAGTGGGGATTTCTAAGTCGGGTTTGCTCACTCCAAAAATTTGGCCCCTCGGACACCGAAAATTTGACCTCGTCAGAATGTGACCAAACTTGATGTCTAAACTAATTCGAGTATGGCCAATTGAGTGGGGATCTCTAAATCGGGATTGCTCACTCCCAAAATTTGACCCCTTGGACACCGAAAATTTGACCTCATCCGAAAGTGACTAAAATTGATGTCTAAACTAATTGGAGTATGGCCAATTCAGAGGGGATCTCTATGTCGGGATTGCTCACACCCGAAATGGGGCACCTTGGACACCAAAAATTTCACCTCGTCAAAATGTTACCAAAATTGATGCCTAAACTAATTAGAGTACAGCCAATTCAGTGGGGATCTTTAAATCGGGATTGCTAACTGCCAAAATTTGGTACCTTGGACAACCAAAATTATATCTCATCAGAATGCGACCAAAGTTGATGTCTAAACTAATTCGAGTATGGCCAAATCAGTGGGGATTTCTAAGTCGGGGTTGCTCACACCAAAAATTTTGCCCCTCGGACACCGAAAATTTGACCTCGTCAGAATGTGACCAAACTTGATGTCTAAACTAATTCGAGTATGGCCAATATAGTGGGGATCTCTAAATCGGGATTGCTCACTCCCAAAATTTGACCCCTCGGACACCGAAAATTTGACCTCGTCAGAACGTGACCAAAATCTGATGTCTAAACTAATTTGAGTATTCCAATTCAGTATGGATCTCTGTGTCTGGATTGCTCACTCCCGAAATGTGGCCCCTTGGACACAAAAAATTTGACCTCGTCATAATATGACTAAAATTGATGCCTAAACTAATTCGAGTACAGCCAATTCAGTGGGGATGTCTAAATCGCGATTGCTAACTGCCAAAATTTGGTACCTTGGACAACCAAAATTATATCTCATCAGAATGTGACCAAAATTGATGCTAAACTAATTCGAGTTCGGCCAAATCAGTGGGGATCTCTAAGTCGGGATTGCTCACATCCAAAATTTGGCCCCTTGGACACCGAAAATTTGACCTCGTCATAATATGACCAAAATTTATGTCTAAACTAATTCGCGTGTGGCATTCAGTGGGGTTCTCTAAATCGGGATTGCTTACTACCAACATTTGGCTCCTTGGACACCGAAAATTTTACCTCGTCAGAATATGACTAAAATTAATGTCTAAACTAATTCGAGTTCGGCCAATTCAGTGGGGATATCTAAGTAGGGATTGCCCACTCCCATAATTTGGCCCCTTGGACACCGAATATTTGACCTCATCACAATGCGACCAAAATTGATGTCTAAACTAATTCGAGTATGGCCAAATCAGTGGGGATTTCTAAGTCGGCATTGCTCACTCCAAAAATTTGATCCCTCGGACACCGAAAACTTGACCTGGTCAGAATGTGACCAAAATTGATCTCTAAACTAATTCGAGTGTCGGCAATTCAGTGTTGATCTGTAAATCGTGATTGCTGACTCTGAAAGTTTAGCACCATGGACACCGAAAAGTAGACCTCGTCTGAATGTGACCAAACTTTATGTCTAATCTAATTCGAGCATGACCAATTCCATGGGGAGCTCTAAATCGGGATTGCTCACTCCCAAAATTTGGCCACTTGGACACCGAAAATTTGACCTCGTCAGAATGTGACCAAAACTGATGTCTAAACTAATTCGAGTATTGCCAATTTAGTGGGGATCTCTAAATCGAGACTGCTCACTCCCAAAATTTGGCCCCGTGGACACCAAAAATTTGACCTCGTCAGAAGTTGACCAAAGTTTATGTCTAAAATAATTCGAGTATCACCAAGTCATGGGGATCTCTACGTCGGGATTGCTCATTCCCAAAATTTGGCCCCTTCGACACCCAAAGTTCGACCTGATCAGAATGTGACCAAAATTGATGTCTAAACTAACTGGAGCACTGCCAATTCAGTGGGGATCTCTAAATCGGGATTGCTCACTCACAAAATTTGGTACCTTGGACAACCAAAATTTTATCTCATCAGAATGTGACCCCAATTGATGTCTAAACTAATTCGAGTATGGCCAATTCAATGGGGATCTCTAAGTAGGGATTGCTCAATCCCATAATTTGGCCCCGTGGACACCGAAAATTGGACCTTGTCAGAATGTGACCAAAATTGATGTCAAAAATAATTCGAGTATTGCCAATTTAGTGGGGATCTCTGAATCGGGATTGCTCACTCCCAAAATTTGGCCCCTTGGACACCGAAAATTTGACCTCATGAGAATGCGACCAAAATTGATCTCTGAAGTAATTCGCGTGTGGCATTCAGTGGGGATCTCTAAATCGGGATTGCTTACTGCCAAAATTTGGCTCCTTGGACACCGAAAATTTTACCTTGTCAGAATGTGACTAAAATTGATGTCTAAACTAATTCGAGTTCGGCCAATTCAGAGGGGATATCTTAGTAGGGATTGCCCACTCCCATAATTTGGCCCCTTGGACACCGAAAATTTGACCTCAACAGATTGTGAATAAAATTGATGTCTAAACTAATTTGAGTATGGCCAATTCAGTAGGGAGCTCTAAGTAGGGATTTCTCACACCCAAGATGTGGCCCCTTGGTCACCGAAAATGTGACCTCGTCAGAATGTTACTAAAATTGGTGTCTAAACTAATTCGAGTATGGCCAATTCAGTATGGATTTCCATGTCTGGATTGCTCAGTCCCAAAATGTGGCCCCTTGGACACCGAAAATTTGATCTCATCAGAATATGTGCAAAATTGATGCCTAAACTAATTCGAGTAGAGCCAATTCAGTGGGGATCTCTTAAGCGGGATTGCTCACTCCCAAAATTTGCTACCTTGGACAACCAAAATTTGACCTCATCAGAATGCGACCAAAATTAATGTCTAAACTAATTCGAGTATGGCCAAATCAGTAGGGATCTCTCAATCGGGATTGCTCACTACCAAAATTTGGCTCCTTGGACACCGAGAATTTGACCTCGTCAGAATGTGACCAAAATTGATGTCTAAACTTATTCGAGTATGGGCAATTGAGTGGGAATCTTTGAATCGGGACTGGTCACTCCCGATATTTGGCTCCTTGGACACCGAAAATGTGACCTCATCAGAAAGTGACTAAAATTGATGTCTAAACTATTTCGAGTATGGCCAATTCAGTGGGGATCTCTATGTCGGGATTGCTCACACCCAAAATGTGGCCCCTTGGACACCGAAAATTTGACCGCGTCAGAATGTTAATAAAACTGGTGTCTAAACTGATTCGAGTACGGCCAATTCTGTATGGATCTCTGTGTCTGGATTGCTCACTCCCGAAATGTGGCCCCTTGGACACAAAAAGTTTGACCTCGCCATAATATGACTAAAATTGATGCCTAAACTAATTCGAGTACAGCCAATCTAGTGGGGATCTCTAAATCGGGATATCTAACTGCCAAAATTTGGTACCTTGGACAACCAAAATTAAATCTCATCAGAATGTGACCAAAATTGATGCTAAACTAATTCGAGTATGGCCAATTCAATGGGGATCTCTAAGAAGGGATTGCTCACTCCCATAATTTGGACCTGTGGACACCGAAAATTTGAAGTCTTGAGAATGTGACCAAAATTGATGTCTAAACTAATTCGACTATTGCCAATTTATTGGGATCTCTAATTCGGGATTTCTAACTCCCAAAATTTGGCCCCTTGGACACCGAATATTTGACCTCATCACAATGCGACCAAAATTGATGTCTAAACTAATTCGAGTATGGCCAAATCAGTGGGGATTTCTAAGTCGGCATTGCTCACTCCAAAAATTTGACCCCTCGGACACTGAAAACTTGACCTGGTCAGAATGTGACCAAAATTGATCTCTAAACTAATTCGAGTGTCGGCAATTCAGTGTTGATCTGTAAATCGTGATTGCTGACTCTGAAAGTTTAGCACCATGGACACCGAAAAGTAGACCTCGTCTGAATGTGACCAAACTTTATGTCTAATCTAATTCAAGCATGACCAATTCAATGGGGAGCTCTAAATCGGGATTGCTCACTCCCAAAATTTGGCCACTTGGACACCGAAAATTTGACCTCGTCAGAATGTGACCAAAACTGATGTCTAAACTAATTCGAGTATTGCCAATTTAGTGGGGATCTCTAAATCGAGACTGCTCACTCCCAAAATTTGGCCCCGTGGACATCAAAAATTTGACCTCGTCAGAAGTTGACCAAAGTTTATGTCTAAAATAATTCGAGTATCACCAAGTCATGGGGATCTCTACGTCGGGATTGCTCATTCCCAAAATTTGGCCCCTTCGACAAAGTTCGACCTGATCAGAATGTGACCAAAATTGATGTCTAAACTAACTGGAGCACTGCCAATTCAGTGGGGATCTCTAAATCGGGATTGCTCACTCACAAAATTTGGTACCTTGGACAACCAAAATTTTATCTCATCAGAATGTGACCCCAATTGATGTCTAAACTAATTCGAGTATGGCCAATTCAATGGGGATCTCTAAGTAAGGATTGCTCAATCCCATAATTTGGCACCGTGGACACCGAAAATTGGACCTTGTCAGAATGTGACCAAAATTGATGTCTAAAATAATTCGAGTATTGCCAATTTAGTGGGGATCTCTGAATCGGGATTGCTCACTCCCAAAATTTGGCCCCTTGGACACCGAAAATTTGACCTCATGAGAATGCGACCAAAATTGATCTCTGAACTAATTCGCGTGTGGCATTCAGTGGGGATCTCTAAATCGGGATTGCTTACTGCCAAAATTTGGCTCCTTGGACACCGAACATTTTACCTTGTCAGAATGTGACTAAAATTGATGTCTAAACTATTTCGAGTATGGCCAATTCAGTGGGGATCTCTATGTCGGGATTGCTCACACCCAAAATGTGGCCCCTTGGACACCGAAAATTTGACCGCGTCAGAATGTTAATAAAACTGGTGTCTAAACTGATTCGAGTACGGCCAATTCTGTATGGATCTCTGTGTCTGGATTGCTCACTCCCGAAATGTGGCCCCTTGGACACAAAAAGTTTGACCTCGCCATAATATGACTAAAATTGATGCCTAAACTAATTCGAGTACAGCCAATCTAGTGGGGATCTCTAAATCGGGATATCTAACTGCCAAAATTTGGTACCTTGGACAACCAAAATTATATCTCATCAGAATGTGACCAAAATTGATGCTAAACTAATTCGAGTATGGCCAATTCAATGGGCATCTCTAAGTAGGGATTGCTCACTCCCATAATTTGGACCCGTGGACACCGAAAATTTGAAGTCGTGAGAATGTGACCAAAATTGATGTCTAAACTAATTCGAGTATGGCCAAATCAGTAGGGATCTCTCAATCGGGATTGCTCACTACCAAAATTTGGCTCCTTGGACACCGAGAATTTGACCTCGTCAGAATGTGACCAAAATTGATGTCTAAACTTATTCGAGTATGGGCAATTGAGTGGGAATCTTTGAATCGGGACTGGTCACTCCCGATATTTGGCTCCTTGGACACCGAAAATGTGACCTCAACAGAAAGTGACTAAAATTGATGTCTAAACTATTTCGAGTATGGCCAATTCAGTGGGGATCTCTATGTCGGGATTGCTCACACCCAAAATGTGGCCCCTTGGACACCGAAAATTTGACCGCGTCAGAATGTTAATAAAACTGGTGTCTAAACTGATTCGAGTACGGCCAATTCTGTATGGATCTCTGTGTCTGGATTGCTCACTCCCGAAATGTGGCCCCTTGGACACAAAAAGTTTGACCTCGCCATAATATGACTAAAATTGATGCCTAAACTAATTCGAGTACAGCCAATCTAGTGGGGATCTCTAAATCGGGATATCTAACTGCCAAAATTTGGTACCTTGGACAACCAAAATTATATCTCATCAGAATGTGACCAAAATTGATGCTAAACTAATTCGAGTATGGCCAATTCAATGGGGATCTCTAAGTAGGGATTGCTCACTCCCATAATTTGGACCCGTGGACACCGAAAATTTGAAGTCGTGAGAATGTGACCAAAATTGATGTCTAAACTAATTCGACTATTGCCAATTTATTGGGATCTCTAATTCGGGATTTCTAACTCCCAAAATTTGGCCCCTTGGACACCGAATATTTGACCTCATCACAATGCGACCAAAATTGATGTCTAAACTAATTCGAGTATGGCCAAATCAGTGGGGATTTCTAAGTCGGCATTGCTCACTCCAAAAATTTGACCCCTCGGACACCGAAAACTTGACCTGGTCAGAATGTGACCAAAATTGATCTCTAAACTAATTCGAGTGTCGGCAATTCAGTGTTGATCTGTAAATCGTGATTGCTGACTCCGAAAGTTTAGCACCATGGACACCGAAAAGTAGACCTCGTCTGAATGTGACCAAACTTTATGTCTAATCTAATTCGAGCATGACCAATTCAATGGGGAGCTCTAAATCGGGATTGCTCACTCCCAAAATTTGGCCACTTGGACACCGAAAATTTGACCTCGTCAGAATGTGACCAAAACTGATGTCTAAACTAATTCGAGTATTGCCAATTTAGTCGGGATCTCTAAATCGAGACTGCTCACTCCCAAAATTTGGCCCCGTGGACACCAAAAATTTGACCTTGTCAGAAGTTGACCAAAGTTTATGTCTAAAATAATTCGAGTATCACCAAGTCATGGGGATCTCTACGTCGGGATTGCTCATTCCCAAAATTTGGCCCCTTCGACACCCAAAGTTCGACCTGATCAGAATGTGACCAAAATTGATGTCTAAACTAACTGGAGCACTGCCAATTCAGTGGGGATCTCTAAATCGGGATTGCTCACTCACAAAATTTGGTACCTTGGACAACCAAAATTTTATCTCATCAGAATGTGACCCCAATTGATGTCTAAACTAATTCGAGTATGGCCAATTCAATGGGGATCTCTAAGTAGGGATTGCTCAATCCCATAATTTGGCCCCGTGGACACCGAAAATTGGACCTCGTCAGAATGTGACCAAAATTGATGTCTAAAATAATTCGACTATTGCCAATTTAGTGGGGATCTCTGAATCGGGATTGCTCACTCCCAAAATTTGGCCCCTTGGACACCGAAAATTTGACCTCATGAGAATGCGACCAAAATTGATCTCTAAACTAATTCGCGTGTGGCATTCAGTGGGGATCTCTAAATCGGGATTGCTTACTGCCAAAATTTGGCTCCTTGGACACCGAAAATTTTACCTTGTCAGAATGTGACTAAAATTGATGTCTAAACTAATTCGAGTTCGGCCAATTCATTGGGGATATCTAACTAGGGGTTGCTCACTTCCATATTTTGGCCCCTTGGACACCGAAAATTTGACCTCAACAGATCTTGACTAAAACTGATGTCTAACTAATTTGAGTATGGCCAATTCAGTAGAGAGCTCTAAGTAGGGATTGCTCACACCCAAAATGTGACCCCTTGGTCACCGAAAATGTGACCTCGTCAGAATGTTACTAAAATTGGTGTCTAAACTAATTCGAGTATGGCCAATTCAGTATGGATTTCCATGTCTGGATTGCTCAGTCCCAAAATGTGGCCCCTTGGACACCGAAAATTTGATCTCGTCAGAATATGTCCAAAATTGATGCCTAAACTAATTCGAGTACAGCCAATTCAGTGGGGATCTCTTAAGCGGGATTGCTCACTCCCAAAATTTGCTACCTTGGACAACCAAAATTTGACCTCGTCAGAATGCGACCAACATTGATGTCTAAACTAATTCGAGTATGGCCAAATCAGTAGGGATCTCTCAATCGGGATTGCTCACTACCAAAATTTGGCTCCTTGGACACCGAGAATTTGACCTTGTCAGAATGTGACCAAAATTGATGTCTAAACTTATTCGAGTATGGGCAATTCAGTGGGAATCTTTGAATCGGGACTGGTCACTCCCGATATTTGGCTCCTTGGACACCGAAAATGTGACCTCATCAGAAAGTGACTAAAATTGATGTCTAAACTATTTCGAGTATGGCCAATTCAGTGGGGATCTCTATGTTGGGATTGCTCACACCCAAAATATGGCCCCTTGGACACCGAAAATTTGACCGCGTCAGAATGTTAATAAAATTGGTGTCTAAACTGATTCGAGTATGGCCAATTCTGTATGGATCTCTGTGTCTGGATTGCTCACTCCCGAAATGTGGCCCCTTGGACACAAAAAGTTTGACCTCGCCATAATATGACTAAAATTGATGCCTAAACTAATTCGAGTACAGCCAATCTAGAGGGGATCTCTAAATCGGGATATCTAACTGCCAAAATTTGGTACCTTTGACAACCAAAATAATATCTCATCAGAATGTGACCAAAATTGATGCTAAACTAATTCGAGTATGGCCAATTCAATGGGGATCTGTAAGTAGGGATTGCTCACTCCCATAATTTGGACCCGTGGACACCGAAAATTTGAAGTCGTGAGAATGTGACCAAAATTGATGTCTAAACTAATTCGACTATTGCCAATTTATTGGGATCTCTAATTCGCGATTTCTAACTCCCAAAATTTGGCCCCTTGGACACCGAATATTTGATCTCATCACAATGCGACCAAAATTGACGTCTAAACTAATTCGAGTATGGCCAAATCAGTGGGGATTTCTAAGTCGGCATTGCTCACTCCAAAAATTTGACCCCTCGGACACCGAAAACTTGACCTGGTCAGAATGTGACCAAAATTGATCTTTAAACTAATTCGAGTGTCGGCAATTCAGTGTTGATCTGTAAATCGTGATTGCTGACTCCGAAAGTTTAGCACCATGGACACCGAAAAGTAGACCTCGTCTGAATGTGACCAAACTTTATGTCTAATCTAATTCGAGCATGACCAATTCAATGGGGAGCTCTAAATCGGGATTGCTCACTCCCAAAATTTGGCCACTTGGACACCGAAAATTTGACCTCGTCAGAATGTGACCAAAACTGATGTCTAAACTAATTCTAGTATTGCCAATTTAGTGGGGATCTCTAAATCGAGACTGCTCACTCCCGACATTTGGCCCCGTGGACACCAAAAATTTGACCTCGTCAGAAGTTGACCAAACTTGATGCCTAAATTAATTCGAGTATCACCAAGTCATGGGGATCTCTAAGTCGGGATTGCCCACTCCCATAATTTGGCCCCTTGGACACCGAAAATTTGACCTTGACAGATTGTGAATAAAATTGATGCCTAAACTAATTTGAGTATGGCCAATTCAGTAGGGAGCTCTAAGTAGGGATTGCTCACACCCAAGATGTGGCCCCTTGGTCACCGAAAATGTGACCTCGTCAGAATGTTACTAAAATTGGTGTCTAAACTAATTCGAGTATGGCCAATTCAGTAATGATTTCCATGTCTGGATTGCTCAGTCCGAAAATGTGGCCCCTTGGACACCGAAAATTTGATCTTGTCAGAATATGTCCAAAATTGATGCCTAAACTAATTCGAGTACAGCCAATTCAGTGGGGATCTCTTAAGCGGGATTGCTCACTCCCAAAATTTGCTACCTTGGACAACCAAAATTTGACCTCATCAGAATGCGACCAAAATTGATGTCTAAACTAATTCGAGTATGGCCAAATCAGTAGGGATCTCTCAATCGGGATTGCTCACTACCAAAATTTGGCTCCTTGGACACCGAGAATTTGACCTCGTCAGAATGTGACCAAAATGAATGTCTAAACTTATTCGAGTATGGGCAATTCAGTGGGAATCTTTGAATCGGGACTGGTCACTCCCGATATTTGGCTCCTTGGACACCGAAAGTGTGACCTCATCAGAAAGTGACTAAAATTGATGTCTAAACTATTTCGAGTATGGCCAATTCAGTGGGGATCTCTATGTCGGGATTGCTCACACCCAAAATGTGGCGCCTTGGACACCGAAAAGTTGACCGCGTCAGAATGTTAATAAAATTGGTGTCTAAACTGATTCGAGTATGGCCAATTCTGTATGGATCTCTGTGTCTGGATTGCTCACTCCCGAAATGTGGCCCCTTGGACACAAAAAGTTTGACCTCGCCATAATATGACTAAAATTGATGCCTAAACTAATTCGAGTACAGCCAATCTAGTGGGGATCTCTAAATCGGGATATCTAACCGCTAAAATTTGGTACCTTGGACAACCAAAATTATATCTCATCAGAATCTGACCAAAATTGATGCTAAACTAATTCGAGTATGGCCAATTCAATGAGGATCTATAATTAGGGATTGCTCACTCCCATAATTTGGACCCGTGGACACCGAAAATTTGAAGTCGTGAGAATGTGACCAAAATTGATGTCTAAACTAATTCGACTATTGCCAATTTAATGGGATCTCTAATTCGGGATTTCTAACTCCCAAAATTTGGCCCCTTGGACACCGAATATTTGACCTCATCACAATGCGACCAAAATTGATGTCTAAACTAATTCGAGTATGGCCAAATCAGTGGGGATTTCTAAGTCGGCATTGCTCACTCCAAAAATTTGACCCCTCGGACACCGAAAACTTGACCTGGTCAGAATGTGACCAAAATTCATCTCTAAACTAATTCGAGTGTCGGCAATTCAGTGTTGATCTGTAAATCGTGGGTGCTGACTCCGAAAGTTTAGCACCGTGGACACCGAAAAGTAGACCTCGTCTGAATGTGACCAAACTTTATGTCTAATCTAATTCGAGCATGACCAATTCAATGGGGAGCTCTAAATCGGGATTGCTCACTCCCAAAATTTGGCCCCGTGGACACCAAAAATTTGACCTCGTCAGAATGTGACCAAAACTGATGTCTAAACTAATTCGAGTATTGCCAATTTAGTGGGGATCTATAAATCGAGACTGCTCACTCCCAAAATTTGGCCCCGTGGACACCAAAAATTTGACCTCGTCAGAAGTTGACCAAAGTTGATGTCTAAAATAATTCGAGTATCACCAAGTCATGGGGATCTCTACGTCGGGATTGCTCATTCCCAAAATTTGGCCCCTTGGACACCCAAAGTTCGACCTGATCAGAATGTGACCAAAATTGATGTCTAAACTAACTGGAGCACTGCCAATTCAGTGGGGATCTCTAAATCGGGATTGCTCACTCCCAAAATTTGGTACCTGGGACAACCAAAATTTTATCTCATCAGAATGTGACCACAATTGATGTCTAAACTAATTCGAGTATGGCCAATTCAATGGGGATCTCTAAGTAGGGATTGCTCAATCCCATAATTTGGCCCCGTGGACACCGAAAATTGCACCTCTTCAGAATGTGACCAAAATTGATGTCTAAAATAATTCGAGTATTGCCAATTTAGTGGGGATCTCTGAATCGGGATTGCTCACTCCCAAAATTTGGCCCCTTGGACACCGAAAATTTGACCTCATCAGAATGCGACCAAAATTGATCTCTAAACTAATTCGCGTGTGGCATTCAGTAGGGATATCTAAATCGGGATTGCTTACTACCAAAATTTGGCTCCTTGGACACCTAAAATTTTATCTTGTCAGAATGTGACTAAAATTGATGTCTAAACTAATTCGAGTTCGGCCAATTCAGTGGGGATATCTAACTAGGGGTTGCTCACTTCCATATTTTGGCCCCTTGGACACCGAAAATTTGACCTCGACAGATCTTGACTAAAATTGATGTCTAACTAATTTGAGTATGGCCAATTCAGTAGAGAGCTCTAAGTAGGGATTGCTCACACCCAAAATGTGGCCCCTTGGTCACCGAAAATGTGACCTCGTCAGAATGTTACTAAAATTGGTGTCTAAACTAATTCGAGTATGGCCAATTCAGTATGGATCTCTATGTCTGGATTGCTCACTCCCGATATGTGGCCCCTGGGACACAAAAGATTTGACCTCAACAGAATATGACTAAAATTGATGTCTAAACTAATTCGATTATGGAGAATTAAGTGGGGATCTCTAATCGGGATTGCTCACTCCTAAAATTTGGCACCTTGGACACCCACAGTTTGACCTCGTCAGAATATCACCAAAATGGATGTCTATACTAATTCGTGTATGGCCAATTCAGTGGGGATCTCTTAATCGGGATTGCTCACTCCCAAAATTTGACCCCTCGGACACCGAAAACTTGACCTCGTCAGAATGTGACCAAAATTGATCTCTAAACAAATTCGAGTGTGGGCAATTCAGTCGGGATCTGTAAATCGCGATTGCAGAATCCGAAAGTTTAGCACCATGGACACCGAAAAGTAGACCTCGTCTGAATGTGACCAAACTTGATGTCTAAACTAATTCGAGCATGACCAATTCAATGGGGATCTCTAAATCGGGACTGCTCACTCCCAAAATTTGGCCACTTGGACACCGAAAATTTGACCTCGTCAGAATGTGACCAAAATTGGTGTCTAAAATAATTCGAGTATTGCCAGTTTAGTGGGGATCTCTAAATCGAGACTGCTCACTCCCAAAATTTGGCCCCGTACGCCTAAAATTTGACCTCGTCAGAAGTTGACCAAACTTGATGTCTAAAATTATTCGAGTATCACCAAGTCAGTGGGGATCTCTAAGTCGGGATTGCTCATTCCCAAAATTTGACCCCTTGGACACCCAAAGTTTGGCCTGCTCAGAATGTGACCAAAATTGATGTCTAAACTAATTCGAGCACTGCCAATTCAGTGGGGATCTCTAAATCGGGATTGCTCACTCCCAAAATTTGGTACCTTGAACATCCAAAATTTTATCTCATCAGAAGGTGACCAAAATTGATGTCTAAACTAATTCGAGTATGGCGAATTCAATGGGGATCTCTAAGTAGGGATTGCTCACTACCATAATTTGGCCCCGTGGACACCAAAAATTGGACCTCATCAGAATGTGACCAAAATTGATGTCTAAAATAATTCCAGTATTGCCAATTTAGTGGGGATCTCTGAATCGGGATTGCTCACTCCCAAAATTTGGCCCCTTGGACACCGAAAATTTGACCTCATCAGAATGCGACCAAAATTGATGTCTAAACTAATTCGAGTATGGCCAATTCAGTGGGGATCTCTAAGTCACCATTGCTCACATCCAAAATTTGGCCCCTTGGACACTGAAAATTTGACCTCGTCAGAATGTGACCAAAATTGATCTCTAAACTAATTCGCGTGGGGCATTCAGTGGGGATCTCTAAATCGGGATTGCTTACTACCAAAATTTGGCTCCTTGGACACAAAAAATTTACCTCGTCAGAATGCTACTAAAATTGATGTCTAAACTAATTCGAGTTCGGCCAATTCAGTGGGGATATCTAAGTAGGGATTGCTCACACCCAAAATGTGGCCCCTTGGTCATCGAAAATGTGACCTCGTCAGAATGTTACTAAAATTGGTGTCTAAACTAATTCGAGTATTGCCAATTTAGTGGGATCTCTAATTCGGGATTGCTAACTCCCTAAATTTGGCCCCTCGGACACCGAAAACTTGACCTCGTCAGAATGTGACCAAAATTGATCTCTAAACTAATTCGAGTGTGGGCAATTCAGTGGGGATCTGTAAATCGTGATTGCTGAAACCGAAAGTTTAGCACCATGGACACCGAAAAGTAGACCTCATCTGAATGTGACCAAACTTGATGTCTAAACTAATTCGAGCATGTCCAATTCAATGGGGATCTCTAAATCGGGATTGCTCACTCCCAAATATTGGCCACTTGGACACCGAAAATTTGACCTCATCAGAATGTGACCAAAATTGATGTCTAAACTAATTCGAGTATTGCCAATTTAGTGGGATCTCTAATTCGGGATTGCTAACTCCCTAAATTTGGCCCCTCGGACACCGAAAACTTGACCTCGTCAGAATGTGACCAAAATTGATCTCTAAACTAATTCGAGCACTGCCAATTCAGTGGGGATCTCTAAATCGGGATTGCTCACTCCCAAAATTTGGTACCTTTTACATCCAAAATTTTATCTCGTCAGAATGTGACCAAAATTGATGTCTAAAATAATTCCAGTATTGCCAATTTATTGGGGATCTCTGAATCGGGATTGCTCACTCCCAAAATTTGGCCTCTCGGACACCGAAAATTTGACCTCATCAGAATGCGACCAAAATTGATGTCTAAACAAATTCGAGTATGGCCAATTCAGTGGGCATCTCTAAGACGGCATTGCTCACATCCAAAATTTGGCCCCTTGGACACCGAAAATTTGACCTCGTCAGAATGTGAGCAAAATTGAACTCTAAACTCATTCGCATGTGGAATTCAGTGGGGATCTCAAAATCGGGATTGCTTACTACCAAAATTTGGCTCCTTGGACACTGAAAATTTTACTTCGTCAGAATGTGACTAAAATTGATGTCTAAACTAATTCGAGTTCGGCCAATTCAGTGGGGATATCTAAGTAGGGGTTGCTCACTCCCATAATTTGGCCCCTTGGACACCGAAAATTTGACCTCGACAGATCTTGACTAAAATTGATGTCTAAACTAATTTGAGTATGGCCAATTCAGTGGGGAGCTCTAAGTAGGGATTGCTCACACCCAAAATGTGGCCCCTTGGTCACCGAAAATGTGACCTCGTCAGAATGTTACTAAAATTTTTGTCTAAACTAATTCGAGTATGGCCAATTCAGTATGAATCTCTATGTCTGGATTGCTCACTCCCAAAATGTGGCCCCTTGGACACCCAAAGTTTGAAGTGATCAGAATATGACCAAAATTGATGCCTAAACTAATTCGAGTACAGCCAATTCAGTGGGGATCTCTAAATCGGGATTGCTCACTCCCAAATTTGGCCCCGTGGACACCGAAACGTTGACCTCGTCAGAATGTGACCAAAATTGATGTCTAAACTAATTCGAGTATTGCCAATTTAGTGGGATCTCTAATTCGGGATTGCTAACTCCCTAAATTTGGCCCTTCGGACACCGAAAACTTGACCTCGTCAGAATGTGACCAAAATTGATCTCTAAACTAATTCGAGTGTGGGCAATTCAGTGGGGATCTGTAAATTGTGATTGCTGAAATCGAAAGTTGAGCACCATGGACACTGAAAAGTAGACCTCGTCTAAATGTGACCGAACTTGATGTCTAAACTAATTCGAGCATGACCAACTCAATGGGGATCTCTAAATCGGGATTGCTCACTCCCAAAATTTGGCCCCTTGGACACCGAAAATTTGACCTCGTCAGAATGTGACCAAAATTGATATCTAAACTAATTCGAGTATTGCCAATTTAGTGGGGATTTCTAAATCGAGACTGCTCACTCCCAAAATTTGGCCCCGTACAGCAAAAATTTGACCTCGTCAGAAGTTGACCAAACTTGATGTCTAAAATAATTCGAGTATCACCAAGTCAGTGGGGATCTCTAAGTCGGGATTGCTCACTCCCAAAATTTGGTACCTTTTACATCCAAAATTTTATCTCGTCAGAATGTGACCAAAATTGATGTCTAAAATAATTCCAGTATTGCCAATTTATTGGGAATCTCTGAATCGGGATTGCTCACTCCCAAAATTTGGCCTCTCGGACACCGAAAATTTGACCTCATCAAAATGCGACCAAAATTGATGTCTAAACAAATTCGAGTATGGCCAATTCAGTGGGGATCTCTAAGTCGGCATTGCTGACATCCAAAATTTGGCCCCTTGGACACCGAAAATTTGACCTCGTCAGAATGTGAGCAAAATTGATCTCTAAACTAATTCGCGTGTGGGATTCAGTGGGGATCTCAAAATCGGCATTGCTTAGTACCAAAATTTGGCTCCTTGGACACCGAAAATTTTACCTCGTCAGAATGTGACTAAAATTGATGTCTAAACTAATTCGAGTTCGGCCAATTCAGTGGGGATATCTAAGTAGGAGTTGCTCACTCCCATAATTTGGCCCCTTGGACACCGAAAATTTGACCTCGACAGATCTTGACTAAAATTGATGTCTAAACTAATTTGAGTATGGCCAATTCAGTGGGGAGCTCTAAGTAGGGATTGCTCACACCCAAAATGTGGCCCCATGGTCACCGAAAATGTGACCTCGTCAGAATGTTACTAAAATTGGTGTCTAAACTAATTCGAGTATGGCCAATTCAGTATGGATCTCTATGTCTGGATTGCTCACTCCCAAAATGTGGCCCCTTGGACACCCAAAGTTTGACCTGATCAGAAAGTGACTAAAATTGATGTCTAAACTAATTCGAGTATGGCGAATTCAGTGGGGATCTCTATGTCGAGATTGCCCACACCCAAAATGTGGCCCCTTAGACACCGAATATTTCACCTCGTCAAAATGTTACCAAAATTGGTGTCTAAACTAATTCGAGTTAGGCCAATTCAGTATGTATCTCTATGTCTGGATTGCTCACTCCGGAAATGTGGCCCCTTGGACACAAAAGATTTGACCTCACCAGAATATGACTAAAATTGGTGCCTAAACTAAATCGAGTACAGCCAATTCAATGGGGATCTCTAAATCGGGATTTCAAACTCCCAAAATTTCGTACCTTGGACAACCAAAATTTTATCTCATCAGAACACGACCAAAATTGGTGTCTAAACTAATTCGAATATGGCCAATTGAATGGGGTTCTCTCAAGTAGGGATTGCTCACTCCCAAATTTGGCCCCGTGGACACCGAAAATTTGACCTCGTCAGAATGTGACCAAAATTGATGTCTAAACTAATTCGAGTATTGCCAATTTAGTGGGATCTCTAATTCGGGATTGCTCACTCCCAAAATTTTGCCCCTTAGACACAGAAAATTTGACCTCGTCAGAAAGTGACTAAAATTGATATGTAAACTAATTCGAGTATGGCCAATTCAGTGGGGATCTCTATGTCGGGATTGCTCCGACCCGAAATGTGGCCCCTTGGACACCGAAAATTTCACTTCGTAAAAATGTTACCAAAATTGGTGTCTAAACTAATTCGTGTATGGTGAATTGAGTGGGGATCTTTAAACCGGGATTGCTCACTACCAAAATTTGGCTCCTTGGACACCGAAAATTGGACCTCGTCAGAATGTGACTAAAATTGATGTCTGAACTAATTCGAGTATTGGCAATTTAGTGGGATCTCTAATTCGGGATTGCTAACTCCCTAAATTTGGCCCCTTGGACACCGAAACTTTGACCTCATCAGAATGCGACCAAAATTGATGTCTAAACTAATTAGCGTATGGCCAAATCAGTGGGGATTTCAAAGTCGGGATTGCTCCCTCCCAAAATTTGGCCCCTTGGACACAGAAAATTTGACCTCGTCAGAATGTGACCAAAATTGATGTCTAAACTAATTTGAGTATGGCCAATTCATTGGGTATCTCTCAATCGGGATTGCTCACTACCAAAATTTGGCTCCTTGGACACCGAAAATTTGACCTCATCAGAATGTTACCGAAATTGATGTCTAAATAATTCGAGTACGGCCAATTGAGTGGGGATCTCTAAATCGGGGTTGCTCACTCCCACAATTTGACCCCTTGGACAGCGAAAATGTGACTTCATCAGAAAGTGACTAAAATTGATGTCTAAACTAATTCGAGTATGGCGAATTCAGTGGGGATCTCTATGTCGACATTGCCCACACCCAAAATGTGGCCCCTTAGACACCGAATATTTCACCTCGTCAAAATGTTACCAAAATTGGTGTCTAAACTGATTCTAGTATGGCCAGTTCAGTGGCGATCTCCAAGTTGGGATTTCTCACACAAAAATGTGGCCCCTTGGACACCGAAAATTTGACCTCGTCAGAATGTTACAAAAATTGGTGTCTAAACTAATTCGAGTTAGGCCAATTCAGTATGTATCTCTATGTCTGGATTGCTCACTCCGGAAATGTGGCCCCTTGGACACAAAAGATTTGACCTCACCAGAATATGACTAAAATTGGTGCCTAAACTAAATCGAGTACAGCCAATTCAATGGGGATCTCTAAATCGGGATTTCTAACTCCCAAAATTTCGTACCTTGGACAACCAAAATTTTATCTCATCAGAACACGACCAAAATTGGTGTCTAAACTAATTCGAATATGGCCAATTGAATGGGGTTCTCTCAAGTAGGGATTGCTCACTCCCAAATTTGGCCCCGTGGACACCGAAAATTTGACCTCGTCAGAATGTGACCAAAATTGATGTCTAAACTAATTCGAGTATGGCCAGTTCAGTGCGAATCTTTAAATCGGGGTTGCTCACTCCCAATATTTTACTCCTTGGACACCGAAAATTTGACCTCGTCAGAATGTGACCAAAATTGATGTCTAAACTAATTCGAGTATGGCCAATTCAGGGGGATCTCTAAATCGGGATTGCTCACTCCCAAAATTTGACCCCTTGGACACCGAAAATATTACCTCATCAGAAAGTGACTAAAATTGATATGTAAACTAATTCGAGTATGGCCAATTCAGTGGGGATCTCTATGTCGGGATTGCTCCGACCCGAAATGTGGCCCCTTGGACACCGAAAATTTCACTTCGTCAAAATGTTACCAAAATTGGTGTCTAAACTAATTCGTGTATGGTGAATTCAGTGGGGATCTTTAAACCGGGATTGCTCACTACCAAAATTTGGCTCCTTGGACACCGAAAATTGGACCTCGTCAGAATGTGACTAAAATTGATGTCTAAACTAATTCAAGTTTGGCAAATTGAGTGGGGATCTCTAATCGCGATTCCTCACTCATAAAATTTTAACCTTGGACACCCAAAGTTTGACCTCGGCAGAATGTCACCAAAATTGATGTCTATAGTAATTCGTGTATGGCCAATTCAGTGGGGATCTCTAAATCAGGATTGCTCACTCCCAAAATTTGACCCCTCGGACACCGAAAATTTGACCTCATCAGAAAGTGACTAAAATTGATGTCTAAACTAATTCGAGTATGGCCAATTCAGGGGGGATCTCTAAATCGGGATTGCTCACTCCCAAAATTTGACCCGTCGGACACCGAAAATTTGACCTCATCAGAAAGTGACTAAAATTGATGTCTAAACTAATTCGAGTATGGCCAATTCAGGGGGGATCTCTAAATCGGGATTGCTCACTCCAAAATTTGATCCCTTGGACACCGAAAATTTGACCTCATCAGAAAGTGACTAAAATTGATGTCTAAACTAATTCGAGTATGACCAATTCAGGGGGGATCTCTAAATCGGGATTCCTCACTCCCAAAATTTGACCCCTTGGACAACCAAAATTTGACCTCATCAGAAAGTGACTAAAATTGATGTCTAAACTAATTCGAGTATGGCCAATTCAGGGGGGATCTCTAAATCGGGATTGCTCACTACCAAAATTTGGCTCCTTGGACACCGAAAATTTGACCTCTTCAGAATGTGACCAAAATTGATGTCTAAACTTATTCGAGTATGGCCAATTCAGTGGGAATCTTTGAATCGGGATTGGTCACTCCCGATATTTGGCTCCTTGGACACCGAAAATGTGACCTCATCAGAAAGTGACTAAAATTGATGTCTATTCTATTGCGAGTATGGCCAATTCAGTGAGGATCTCTATGTCAGGATTGCTCACACCCAAAATGTGGCCCCTTGGACACCGAAAATTTGACCGCGTCAGAATGTTAATAAAATTGGTGTCTAAACTGATTCGAGTATGGCCAATTCAGTATGGATCTCTGTGTCTGGATTGCTCACTCCCGAAATCTGGCCCCTTGGACACAAAAAATTTGACCTCGCCATAATATGACTAAAATTGATGCCTAAACTAATTCGAGTACAGCCAATCCAGTGGGGATCTCTAAATCGGGATATCTAACTGCCAAAATTTGGTACCTTGGACAACCAAAATTATATCTCATAAGAATGTGACCAAAATTGATGCTAAACTAATTCGAGTATGGCTAATTCAGTGGGGATATCTAAGTAGGGGTTGCTCACTCCCATAATTTGGCCCCTTGGACACCGAAAATTTGACCTCGACAGATCTTGACTAAAATTGATGTCTAAACTAATTTGAGTATGGCCAATTCAGTGGGGAGCTCTAAGTAGTGATTGCTCACACTCAAAATGTGGCCCCTTGGTCACCGAAAATGTGACCTCGTCAGAATGTTACTAAAATTGGTGTCTAAACTAATTCGAGTATGGCCAATTCAGTATGGATCTCTATGTCTGGATTGCTCACTCCCAAAATGTGGCCCCTTGGACACCCAAAGTTTGACCTGATCAGAATATCACCAAAATTGATGCCTAAACTAATTCGTATACAGCCAATTCAGTGGGGATCTCTAAATCGGGATTGCTCACTCCCAAATTTGGCCCCGTGGACACCGAAAATTTGACCTCATCAGAAAGTGACTAAAATTGATGTCTAAACTAATTCGAGTATGACCAATTCAGAGGGGATCTCTAAATCGGGATTCCTCACTCCCAAAATTTGACCCCTTGGACAACCAAAATTTGAATTCATCAGAAAGTGACTAAAATTGATGTCTAAACTAATTCGAGTATGGCCAATTCAGGGGGGATCTCTAAATCGGGATTGCTCACTCCCAAAATTTGACCCGTCGGACACCGAAAATTTGACCTCATCAGAAAGTGACTAAAATTGATGTCTAAACTAATTCGAGTATGGCCAATTCAGGGGGGATCTCTAAATCGGGATTGCTCACTCCAAAATTTGATCCCTTGGACACCGAAAATTTGACCTCATCAGAAAGTGACTAAAATTGATGTCTAAACTAATTCGAGTATGACCAATTCAGGGGGGATCTCTAAATCGGGATTCCTCACTCCCAAAATTTGACCCCTTGGACAACCAAAATTTGACCTCATCAGAAAGTGACTAAAATTGATGTCTAAACTAATTCGAGTATGGCCAATTCAGGGGGGATCTCTAAATCGGGATTGCTCACTACCAAAATTTGGCTCCTTGGACACCGAAAATTTGACCTCTTCAGAATGTGACCAAAATTGATGTCTAAACTTATTCGAGTATGGCCAATTCAGTGGGAATCTTTGAATCGGGATTGGTCACTCCCGATATTTGGCTCCTTGGACACCGAAAATGTGACCTCATCAGAAAGTGACTAAAATTGATGTCTATTCTATTTCGAGTATGGCCAATTCAGTGAGGATCTCTATGTCAGGATTGCTCACACCCAAAATGTGGCCCCTTGGACACCGAAAATTTGACCGCGTCAGAATGTTAATAAAATTGGTGTCTAAACTGATTCGAGTATGGCCAATTCAGTATGGATCTCTGTGTCTGGATTGCTCACTCCCGAAATCTGGCCCCTTGGACACAAAAAATTTGACCTCGCCATAATATGACTAAAATTGATGCCTAAACTAATTCGAGTACAGCCAATCCAGTGGGGATCTCTAAATCGGGATATCTAACTGCCAAAATTTGGTACCTTGGACAACCAAAATTATATCTCATAAGAATGTGACCAAAATTGATGCTAAACTAATTCGAGTATGGCTAATTCAGTGGGGATATCTAAGTAGGGGTTGCTCACTCCCATAATTTGGCCCCTTGGACACCGAAAATTTGACCTCGACAGATCTTGACTAAAATTGATGTCTAAACTAATTTGAGTATGGCCAATTCAGTGGGGAGCTCTAAGTAGTGATTGCTCACACTCAAAATGTGGCCCCTTGGTCACCGAAAATGTGACCTCGTCAGAATGTTACTAAAATTGGTGTCTAAACTAATTCGAGTATGGCCAATTCAGTATGGATCTCTATGTCTGGATTGCTCACTCCCAAAATGTGGCCCCTTGGACACCCAAAGTTTGACCTGATCAGAATATCACCAAAATTGATGCCTAAACTAATTCGTATACAGCCAATTCAGTGGGGATCTCTAAATCGGGATTGCTCACTCCCAAATTTGGCCCCGTGGACACCGAAAATTTGACCTCATCAGAAAGTGACTAAAATTGATGTCTAAACTAATTCGAGTATGACCAATTCAGAGGGGATCTCTAAATCGGGATTCCTCACTCCCAAAATTTGACCCCTTGGACAACCAAAATTTGAATTCATCAGAAAGTGACTAAAATTGATGTCTAAACTAATTCGAGTATGGCCAATTCAGGGGGGATCTCTAAATCGGGATTGCTCACTCCCAAAATTTGACCCGTCGGACACCGAAAATTTGACCTCATCAGAAAGTGACTAAAATTGATGTCTAAACTAATTCGAGTATGGCCAATTCAGGGGGGATCTCTAAATCGGGATTGCTCACTCCAAAATTTGATCCCTTGGACACCGAAAATTTGACCTCATCAGAAAGTGACTAAAATTGATGTCTAAACTAATTCGAGTATGACCAATTCAGGGGGGATCTCTAAATCGGGATTCCTCACTCCCAAAATTTGACCCCTTGGACAACCAAAATTTGACCTCATCAGAAAGTGACTAAAATTGATGTCTAAACTAATTCGAGTATGGCCAATTCAGGGGGGATCTCTAAATCGGGATTGCTCACTACCAAAATTTGGCTCCTTGGACACCGAAAATTTGACCTCTTCAGAATGTGACCAAAATTGATGTCTAAACTTATTCGAGTATGGCCAATTCAGTGGGAATCTTTGAATCGGGATTGGTCACTCCCGATATTTGGCTCCTTGGACACCGAAAATGTGACCTCATCAGAAAGTGACTAAAATTGATGTCTATTCTATTTCGAGTATGGCCAATTCAGTGAGGATCTCTATGTCAGGATTGCTCACACCCAAAATGTGGCCCCTTGGACACCGAAAATTTGACCGCGTCAGAATGTTAATAAAATTGGTGTCTAAACTGATTCGAGTATGGCCAATTCAGTATGGATCTCTGTGTCTGGATTGCTCACTCCCGAAATCTGGCCCCTTGGACACAAAAAATTTGACCTCGCCATAATATGACTAAAATTGATGCCTAAACTAATTCGAGTACAGCCAATCCAGTGGGGATCTCTAAATCGGGATATCTAACTGCCAAAATTTGGTACCTTGGACAACCAAAATTATATCTCATAAGAATGTGACCAAAATTGATGCTAAACTAATTCGAGTATGGCTAATTCAGTGGGGATATCTAAGTAGGGGTTGCTCACTCCCATAATTTGGCCCCTTGGACACCGAAAATTTGACCTCGACAGATCTTGACTAAAATTGATGTCTAAACTAATTTGAGTATGGCCAATTCAGTGGGGAGCTCTAAGTAGTGATTGCTCACACTCAAAATGTGGCCCCTTGGTCACCGAAAATGTGACCTCGTCAGAATGTTACTAAAATTGGTGTCTAAACTAATTCGAGTATGGCCAATTCAGTATGGATCTCTATGTCTGGATTGCTCACTCCCAAAATGTGGCCCCTTGGACACCCAAAGTTTGACCTGATCAGAATATCACCAAAATTGATGCCTAAACTAATTCGTATACAGCCAATTCAGTGGGGATCTCTAAATCGGGATTGCTCACTCCCAAATTTGGCCCCGTGGACACCGAAAATTTGACCTCATCAGAAAGTGACTAAAATTGATGTCTAAACTAATTCGAGTATGACCAATTCAGAGGGGATCTCTAAATCGGGATTCCTCACTCCCAAAATTTGACCCCTTGGACAACCAAAATTTGACCTCATCAGAAAGTGACTAAAATTGATGTCTAAACTAATTCGAGTATGGCCAATTCAGGGGGGATCTCTAAATCGGGATTGCTCACTACCAAAATTTGGCTCCTTGGACACCGAAAATTTGACCTCATCAGAATGTGACCAAAATTGATGTCTAAACTTATTCGAGTATGGCCAATTCAGTGGGAATCTTTGAATCGGGATTGGTCACTCCCGATATTTGGCTCCTTGGACACCGAAAATGTGACCTCATCAGAAAGTGACTAAAATTGATGTCTATACTATTTCGAGTATGGCCAATTCAGTGAGGATCACTATGTCGGGATTGCTCACACCCAAAATGTGGCCCCTTGGACACCGAAAATTTGACCGCGTCAGAATGTTAATAAAATTGGTGTCTAAACTGATTCGAGTATGGCCAATTCAGTATGGATCTCTGTGTCTGGATTGCTCACTCCCGAAATCTGGCCCCTTGGACACAAAAAATTTGACCTCGCCATAATATGACTAAAATTGATGCCTAAACTAATTCGAGTACAGCCAATCCAGTGGGGATCTCTAAATCGGGATATCTAACTGCCTAAATTTGGTACCTTGGACAACCGAAATTATATCTCATAAGAATGTGACCAAAATTGATGCTAAACTAACTCGAGTATGGCCAATTCAGTGGGGATATCTAAGTAGGGGTTGCTCACTCCCATAATTTGGCCCCTTGGACACCGAAAATTTGACCTCGACAGATCTTGACTAAAATTGATGTCTAAACTAATTTTAGTATGGCCAATTCAGTGGGGAGCTCTAAGTAGGGATTGCTCACACTCAAAATGTGGCCCCTTGGTCACCGAAAATGTGACCTCGTCAGAATGTTACTAAAATTGGTGTCTAAACTAATTCGAGTATGGCCAATTCAGTATGGATCTCTATGTCTGGATTGCTCACTCCCAAAATGTGGCACCAGCTACCAACTACCAGCTACCCACTACCAGCTACCAGCTACCAGCTACCAACTACCAGCTACCAGCTACCAACTACCAACTACCAGCTACCAACTAACAACTACCTGCTACCAGCTTCCTGCTACCTACTACCAGCTACCAGCAACCAGCTACCCGCTACCAGCAACCAGCTACCAGCAACCAGCAACCAGCTACCAGCTACCAACTACCAGCTACCAGCAACCAGCTACCAGCCACCAGCAACCAGCTACCTGCTACCTGCTACCAGCTACCAGCTACCTGCTACCAGCTACCTGCTATCTGCTACCAAATACTAGCTACCAACTACCAACTACCAGCTACCAGCTACCTACTACCAGCTACCAACTACCAACTATCTGCTACCATCTACCAGCTACAAACTAACAGCTACCAACTACCAGCTACCAGCTACCAGCTACCAACTACCAGCTACCGACTGCCAGCTACCTGCTACCAGCTACCTGCTACCAGCTACCAGCTACCTGTAACCTGCTTCCAGCTACCAGCTACCTGCAACCAGCTACCAGCTACCTGCTACCAGCTACCTGCTACCTGCTACCAGCTAACAGCTACCTGCTACCAGCTACCATCTACCTGCTACCAGCTAGCTGCTACCTGCTACCAGCTACCAGCTACCAACTACCAGCTACAAGCTACCAGCTACCTGCTACCAGCTACCGGCTATCAGCTACCAGCTACCTGCTACCAGCTACCAACTACCAGCTACCTGCTACCTGCTAACAGCTACCAGCTACCTGCTACCAGCTACCAGCTACCTGCTACCTGCTACCAGCTGCCTGCTACCAGCTACCAGCTACCTGCTAACAGCTACCTGCTACCTGCTACCAGCTACCAACTACCAGCTACCAACTACCAGCTACTAACTACCAGCAACCAGCTACCAAACCAGCTACGAACTACCAGCTACCAGCTACCAATAACCATCTACCATCTACCACCTACCAGCTACCAACTACCAGCTACCAACTACCAGCTACCAACTACCAGCTACCAGCTACCAGCTACCAACTACCAACTGCCAGCTACCAGCTACCTGCTACCTGCTACCAGCTACCAGCAACCTGCTACCAGGTACCAACTACCAGCTACCACCTACCAACTACCAGCTACCAGCTACCAACTACCAACTACCAACTACCAGCTACCAGCTCCCAACTACCAGCTACCAGCTACCTGCTACCAGCTACATGCTACCAGCTACCTGCTACCAGCTACCTGCTACCAGCTACCAGCTACCTGCAACCAGCTACCTGCAACCAGATACCAGCTACCAACTACCAGCTACCAACTAACAACTACCTGCTACCAGCTACCTGCTACCTACTACCAGCTACCAGCAACCAGCTACCCGCTACCAGCAACCAGCTACCAGCTACCAGCAACCAGCTACCAGCTACCAACTACCAGCTACCAGCAACCAGCAACCAGCTACCAGCAACCAGCTACCAGCCACCAGCAACCAGCTACCTGCTACCTGCTACCAGCTACCAGCTACCTGCTACCAGCTACCTGCTATCTGCTACCAAATACCAGCTACCAACTACCAACTACCAGCTACCAGCTACCAACTACCAGCTACCAACTACCTGCTACCATCTACCAGCTACAAACTAACAGCTACCAACTACCAGCTACCAGCTACCAGCTACCAACTACCAGCTACCGACTGCCAGCTACCTGCTACCAGCTACCTGCTACCAGCTACCAGCTTCCTGTAACCTGCTTATAGCTACCAGCTACCAGCTACCTGCTACCAGCTACCTGCTACCTGCTACCAGCTAACAGCTACCTGCTACCAGCTACCAGCTACCTGCTACCTGCTACCAGCTAACAGCTACCAGCTATCTGCTACCAGCTACTAGCTACCTGCTACCTGCTACCAGCTGCCTGCTACCAGCTACCAGCTACCAGCTACCAACTACCAGCTACAAGCTACCAGCTACCTGCTACCAGCTACCGGCTATCAGCTACCAGCTAACTGCTACCAGCTACCAACTACCTGCTACCTGCTACCAGCTAACAGCTACCAGCTATCTGCTACCAGCTACTAGCTACCTGCTACCTGCTACCAGCTGCCTGCTACCAGCTACCAGCTACCTGCTAACAGCTACCTGCTACCAGCTACCAGCTACCTGCTACCAGCTAGCAGCTACCAACTACCAGCTACCAACTACCAGCTACCAGCTACCAGATACCAACTACCAGCTACTAACTACCAGCAACCAGCTACCAAACCAGCTACGAACTACCAGCAACCAGCTACCAATAACCATCTACCTTCTACCACCTACCAGCTACCAACTACCAGCTACCAACTACCAGCTACCAACTACCAGCTACCAGCTACCAACTACCAACTACCAGCTACCAGCTACCAACTACCAACTGCCAGCTACCAGCTACCTGCTACATGCTACCAGCTACCAGCTACCAGCTACCTGCAACCAGATACCAGCTACCAGCTACCTTCTACCAGCTACCTGCTACCAGGTACCAGCTATCTGCTACCAGCTACCAGCAACCAACTACCAGCTACCAGTTACCTGCTACCTGCTACCAGCTACCTGCTACCAGCTACCAGCTACCTGCTACCAGCTATCAGCTAAAAACTACCAGCTACCAATACCAACTACCAACTACCAGCTACCAACTACCAACTACCTGCTACCAGCTACCTGCTAACAGCTACCTGCTACCAGCTACCAGCTGCCTGCTACCAGCTACCAGCAACCAACTACCAACTACCAGCAACCAACTAAAAACTACAAGCTACCAGCTACCAACTAGCCGCTACCAACTACCAACTACCAGCTACAAACTACCAGCTACCCGCTACCAGCTACCAGCTACCAGCTACCGCCTACCAGCTACCAGCTACCAACTACCAGCTACGAGCTACCAACTACCAACTACCAGCTACCAGCTATCAACTACCAGCTACCATCTACCAACTACCAGCTACCAACTAACAACTACCTGCTACCAGCTACCTGCTAGCTACTACCAGCTACCAGCTACCAGCAACCAGCTACCCGCTACCAGCAACCAGCTACCAGCTACCAACTACCAGCTACCAGCAACCAGCAACCAGCTACCAGCCACCAGCAACCAGCTACCAGCTACCTGCTACCTGCTACCAGCTACTTGCTACCAGCTACCAACTACCAGCTACCAACTACCAACTACCTGCTACCATCTACCAGCTACAAACTAACAGCTACCAACTACCAGCTACCAGCTACCAACTACCAGCTACCAACTACCAGCTACCAACTACCAGCTAACAGCTACCAACTGCCAGCTACCTGCTACCAGCTACCAGCTACCTGTAACCTGCTTCCAGCTACCAGCTACCTGCTACCAGCTACCTGCTACCTGCTACCTGCTACCAGCTAACAGCTACCTGCTACCAGCTACCAGCTACCTGCTACCAGCTACCAGCTACCTGCTACCAGCTACCAGCTACCAACTACCAGCTACAAGCTACCAGCTACCTGCTACCAACTACCAGCTACCTGCTACCGGCTACCAGCTACCTGCTACCAGCTACCAGCTAAAAAACTACCAGCTACGAACTGCCAATACCAACAACCAACTACCAGCTACCAACTACCAGGCTACCAACTACCAACTACCAGCTACCAGCTACAAGCTACCAGCTACCAGCTACATGCTACCAGCTAGCTGCTACCAGCTACCAGCTACCTGCTGCCAGCTACCAGCAACCAACTACCAACTAGAAGCAACCAACTACCAAATACCAGCTACCAGCTACCAACTACCAGCTACCAGCTACCTGCTATCAGCTACCAACTACCAGCTACCAACTACCAGCTACCAACTACCAGCTACCAGCTACCCGCTACCAGCTACCTGCTACCAGCTACCAGCTACCAACTACCAGCTACCAGCTACCAACTACCAGCTACCAGCTAACTGCTACCAACTACCAGCGACCAACTACCAGCTACCAGCTGCCAACTACCAGCTTCGAACTACCAGCTACCAACTACCAACTACCAGCTACCGGCTACCTGCTTCCAGCTACCGGCTACCAGCTACCAGCTACCTGCTACCAGCTACCAACTACCAGCTACCTGCTACCTGCTACCAGCTACCAGCTACCTGCTACCAGCTGCCTGCTACCAGCTACCAGCTACCAGCAACCTGCTACCAGGTACCAATACCAGCTACCACCTACCAACTACCAGCTACCAGCTACCAGCTACCAACTACCAACTACCAACTACCAGCTACCAGCTCCCAACTACCAGCTACCTGCTACCAGCTACCAGCTACCTGCAACCAGCTACCAGCAACCTGCTTCCAGGTACCAACTACCAGCTACCACATACCAACTACCAGCTACCAGCTACCAGCTACCAACTACCAACTACCAGCTACCAGCTCCCAACTACCAGCTACCTGCTACCAGCTACCAGCTACCAGCTACCTGCAACCAGCTACCAGCTACCTGCAACCAGATACCAGATACCAGCTACCAGCTACCTTCTACCAGCTACCTGCTACCAGGTACCAGCTATCTGCTACCAGCTACCAGCTACCAGCTACCTGCTACCTGCTACCAGCTACCTGCTACCAGCTACCAGCTACCTGCTACCAGCTATCTGCTAAAAACTACCAGCTACCAATACCAACTACGAACTACCAGCTACCAACTACCAACTACCTGCTACCAGCTACCTGCTAACAGCTACCTGCTACCAGCTACCAGCTGCCTGCTACCAGCTACCAGCAACCAACTACCAACTACCAGCAACCAACTAAAAACTACAAGCTACCAGCTACCAACTAGCCGCTACCAACTACCAACTACCAGCTACAAACTACCAGCTACCCGCTACCAGCTACCAGCTACCAGCTACCACCTACCAGCTACCAGCTACCAACTACCAGCTACGAGCTACCAACTACCAACTACCAGCTACCAGCTACCAACTACCAGCTACCAGCTACCATCTACCAACTACCAGCTACCAACTAACAACTACCTGCTACCAGCTACCTGCTAGCTACTACCAGCTACCAGCTACCAGCAACCAGCTACCCGCTACCAGCAACCAGCTACCAGCTACCAACTACCAGCTACCAGCCACCAGCAACCAGCTACCAGCTACCTGCTACCTGCTACCAGCTACTTGCTACCAGCTACCTGCTATCTGCTACCAAATACCAGCTATCAACTACCAACTACCAGCTACCAGCTACCAACTACCAGCAACCAACTACCAACTACCTGCTACCATCTACCAGCTACAAACTAACAGCTACCAACTACCAGCTACCAGCTACCAACTACCAGCTACCAATTACCAGCTACCAACTACCAGCTAACAGCTACCAACTGCCAGCTACCTGCTACCAGCTACCAGCTACCTGTAACCTGCTTCCAGCTACCAGCTACCTGCTACCAGCTACCTGCTACCTGCTACCAGCTAACAGCTACCTGCTACCAGCTACCAGCTACCTGCTACCAGCTACCAGCTACCTGCTGCCAGCTGCCAGCTACCAACTACCAGCTACAAGCTACCAGCTACCTGCTACCAACTACCAGCTACCTGCTACCGGCTACCAGCTACCTGCTACCAGCTACCAGCTAAAAAACTACCAGCTACCAACTGCCAATACCAACAACCAACTACCAGCTACCAACTACCAGGCTACCAACTACCAACTACCAGCTACCAGCTACCCGCTACAAGCTACCAGCTACCAGCTACATGCTACCAGCTAGCTGCTACCAGCTACCAGCTACCTGCTGCCAGCTACCACCAACCAACTACCAACTAGAAGCAACCAACTACCAAATACCAGCTACCAGCTACCAACTACCAACTACCAGCTACCAGCTACCTGCTATCAGCTACCAACTACCAGCTACCAACTACCAGCTACCAACTACCAGCTACCAGCTACCCGCTACCAGCTACCTGCTACCAGCTACCAGCTACCAACTACCAGCTACCAGCTAACTGCTACCAACTACCAGCGACCAACTACCAGCTACCAGCTGCCAACTACCAGCCACCAGCTACCTGCTACCAGCTACCAGCTACCTGCTACCAGCTACCAGCTACCAACTAGCAGCTACCAACAACTAACTACCATTTACCAGCTACCAGCTACCAACTAGCAGCTACCAACTACCAGCTACCAACTACCAGCTACCGGCTACCTGCTTCCAGCTACCGGCTACCAGCTACCAGCTACCAGCTACCTGCTACCAGCTACCAACTACCAGCTACCTGCTACCAGCCACCAGCCACCAGCTACCTGCTACCAGCTACCAGCTACCTGCTACCAGCTACCAGCTACCAACTAGCAGCTACCAACAACTAACTACCATTTACCAGCTACCAGCTACCAACTAGCAGCTACCAACTACCAGCTACCAACTACCAGCTACCAGCTACCAACTACAAGCTACCAGCAACCAGATACCAGCTACCAACTACCAGCTACCAGCTACCAGCTGCCAACTACCAGCTTCGAACTACCAGCTACCAACTACCAACTACCAGCTACCGGCTACCTGCTTCCAGCTACCGGCTACCAGCTATCAGCTACCTGCTACCAGCTACCAACTACCAGCTACCTGCTACCTGCTACCAGCTACCAGCTACCTGCTACCAGCTGCCTGCTACCAGCTACCAGCTACCTGCTAACAGCTACCTGCTAGCAGCTACCAGCTACCTGCTACCAGCTAGCAGCTACCAACTACCCCCTACCAACTACCTGCTACCAGCTACCAGATACCAACAACCAGCTACCAGCTACTAACTACCAGCAACCAGCTACCAAACAAGCTACGAACTACCAGCTACCAGCGACCAATAAGCATCTACCACCTACCAGCTACCAACTATCAGCTACCAGCTACCAACTACCAGCTACCGACTACCAGCTACCAACTACCAACTACCAGCTACCAGCTACCAACTACCAACAGCCAGCTACCAACTAACAACTACCAGCTACCAGCTACCAACTACCTGCTACCAGCTACCTACTACCAGCTACCAGCTACCAGCAACCAGCTACCAGCTACCAACCACCAGCTACCACCAAACAGCTACCAGCTACCAGCAACCAGCTACCTGCTACCAGCTACAAGCTACCTGCTGTCTGCTACCTGTTACCAGCTACCTGCTACCAACTACCAACTACCAGCTACCGGCTACCTGCTTCCAGCTACCGGCTTCCAGCTACCAGCTACCTGCTACCAGCTACCAACTACCAGCTACCAGCTACCAGCTACCAACTACCAACTACCAGCTACGTGCTACCAACTACCAACTGCCAGCTACCAACTAACTACCAGCTACCAGCTACCAACTACCTGCTACCAGCTACCTGCTACCTTCTACCAGCTACCAGCTACCAGCAACCAGCAACCAGCTACCAACTACCAGCTACCACCAACCAGCTACCAGCAACCAGCTACCTGCTACCAGCTACCAGCTACCTGCTGTCTGCTACCAGCTACCAGCTACCTGCTACCAGCTACCAACTACCAGCTGCCAAATACCAGCTACCAACTACCAAATACCAGCTACCAACTACCAACTACCAGCTACCAACTACCAACTACCAGCTACCAGCTACCAGCTACCAGCTACCAACTACCAGCTACCAGCTACCTGCCACCTGCTACCAGCTACCTGCTACCAGCTATCAGCTAAAAACTACCAGCTACCAGCTACCAATACCAACTACCAACTACCAGTTACCAGCTACCTGCTACCAGCTACCTGCTACCAGCTACCAGCTACATGCTACCAGCTACCTGCTACCAGCTACCAGCAACCAACTACCAGCAACCAACTAAAAACTACCAGCTACCAGCTACCAACTACCAACTACCAGCTACCAACTACCAACTACCAGCTACCAACTAACAACTACCTGCTACCAGCTACCTTCTACCTACTACCAGCCACCAGCTATCCGCAACCAGCTACCAGCTACCAGCAACTAGCCACCAGCTACCAACTACCAGCTACCAGCTACAAGCAACCAGCTACCAGCTACCAGCAACCAGCTACCTGCTACCTGCTACCAGCTACCTGCAACCAGCTACCAGCTACCACCTACCTGCTACCGGCTACCGGCTACCAATACCAACTACCAACTACCAGCTACCAAGTACCAACTACCTGCTACCAGCTACCTGCTACCAGCTGCCTGGTACCAGCTACCAGCTTCCTGCTACCAGCAACCAACTACCAACTACCAGCAACCAACTAAAAACTACCAGCTACCAGCTACCAACTAGCCGCTACCAACTACCAACTACCAGCTACCAACTACTAGTTACCCGCTACCAGCTACCAGCTACCACCTACCAGCTACCAGCTACCAACTACCAGCTACGAGCTACCAACTACCAACTACCAGCTACCAGCTACCAACTACCAGCTACCAGCTACCAACTACCAACTACCAGCTACCAACTAACAACTACCTGCTACCAGCTACCTGCTACCAGCTACCAGATACCAACTACCAGCTACCAGCTACCAATACCAACTACCAACTACCAGCTACCAAGTACCAACTACCTGCTACCAGCTACCTGCTACCAGCTACCTGGTACCAGCTACCAGCTTCCTGCTACCAGCAACCAACTACCAACTACCAGCAACCAACTAAAAACTACCAGCTACCAGCTACCAACTAGCCGCTACCAACTACCAACTACCAGCTACCAACTACTAGTTACCCGCTACCAGCTACCAGCTACCACCTACCAGCTACCAGCTACCAACTACCAGCTACGAGCTACCAACTACCAACTACCAGCTACCAGCTACCAACTACCAGCTACCAGCTACCAACTACCAACTACCAGCTACCAACTAACAACTACCTGCTACCAGCTACCTGCTACCAGCTACCAGATACCAACTACCAGCTACCAGCTACTAACTACCAGCAACCAGCTACCAAACCAGCTACGAACTACCAGCTACCAGCTACCAAAAACCATCTACCATCTACCACCTACCAGCTACCAACTACCAGCTACCAGCTACCAACTACCAGCTACCAACTACCAGCTACCAGCTACCAGCTACCAACTACCAACTGCCAGCTACCAGCTACCTGCTACCTGCTACCAGCTACCAGCTACCTGCTACCAGCTACCAACTACCAGCTACCAGCTACCAACTACCAGCTACCAGCTACCAACTACCAGCTACCAGCTACCAACTACCAACTACCAGCTACCAGCTCCCAACTACCAGCTACCTGCTACCAGCTACATGCTACCAGCTACCTGCTACAAGCTACCTGCTACCAGCTACCAGCTACCTGCAACCAGCTACCAGCTACCTGCAACCAGATACCAGCTACCAGCTACCTGCTACCAGCTACCTGCTACCAGCTAACAGCTACCTGTAACCTGCTTCCAGCCACCAGCTACCAGCTACCTGCTACCAGCTACCTGCTACCTGCTACCAGCTAACAGCTACCTGCTACCAGCTACCAGCTACCTGCTACCAGCTACCAGCTACCTGCTACCAGCTACCAGCTACCAACTACCAGCTACAAGCTACCAGCTACCTGCTACCAACTACCAGCTACCTGCTACCGGCTAACAGCTACCAGCTACCCGCTACAAGCTACCAGCTACCAGCTACATGCTACCAGCTATCAGCTAAAAACTACCAGCTACCAATACCAGCTACCAACTAGCCGCTACCAACTACCAACTACCAGCTACCAACTACCAGCTACCCGCTACCAGCTACCAGCTACCAGCTACCACCTACCAGCTACCAGCTACCAACTACCAGCTACGAGCTACCAACTACCAACTACCAGCTACCAGCTACCTGCAACCAGATACCAGCTACCAGCTACCTTTTACCAGCTACCTGCTACCAGGTACCAGCTATCTGCTACCAGCTACCAGCTACCTGCTACCTGCTACCAGCTACCAGCTACCTGCTACCAGCTATCAGCTAAAAACTACCAGCTACCAATACCAGCTACCAACTAGCCGCTACCAACTACCAACTACCAGCTACCAACTACCAGCTACGAGCTACCAACTACCAACTACAGGTACCAACTACCAGCTACCAGCTACCATCTACCAACTACCAGCTACCAACTAACAACTACCTGCTACCAGCTACCTGCTAGCTACTACCAGCTACCAGCTACCAGCAACCAGCTACCCGCTACCAGCAACCAGCTACCAGCTACCAACTACCAGCTACCAGCAACCAGCAACCAGCTACCAGCCACCAGCAACCAGCTACCAGCTACCAGCTACCTGCTACCTGCTACCAGCTACTTGCTACCAGCTACCTGCTATCTGCTACCAAATACCAGCTACCAACTACCAGCTACCACCTACCAACTACCAGCTACCAACTACCAACTACCTGCTACCATCTACCAGCTACAAACTAACAGCTACCAACTACCAGCTACCAGCTACCAACTACCAGCTACCAACTACCAGCTAACAGCTACCAACTGCCAGCTACCTGCTACCAGCTACCTGCTACCAGCTACCAGCTACCTGTAACCTAACCTGCTTCCAGCTACCAGCTACCTGCTACCAGCTACCTGCTACCTGCTACCTGCTACCAGCTAACAGCTACCTGCTACCAGCTACCAGCTACCTGCTACCAGCTACCAGCTACCTGCTACCAGCTACCAGCTACCAATTACCAGCTACAAGCTACCAGCTACCTGCTACCAACTACCAGCTACCTGCTACCGGCTACCAGCTACCTGCTACCAGCTACCAGCTAAAAAACTACCAGCTACCAACTGCCAATATCAACTACCAACTACCAGCTACCAACTACCAGGCTACATACTACCAACTACCAGCTACCAGCTACCCGCTACAAGCTACCAGCTACATGCTACCAGCTAGCTGCTACCAGCTACCAGCTACCTGCTGCCAACTACCAGCAACCAACTACCAACTAGAAGCAACCAACTACCAAATACCAGCTACCAACTACCAACTACCAGCTACCAGCTACCTGCTATCAGCTACCAACTACCAGCTACCAACTACCAGCTACCAGCTACCCACTACCAGCTACCTGCTACCAGCTACCAACTACCAGCTACCAGCTACAAACTACCAGCTACCAGCTAACTGCTACCAACTACCACCGACCAACTACCAGCTACCAGCTGCCAACTACCAGCTTCGAACTACCAGCTACCAACTACCAACTACCAGCTACCGGCTACCTGCTTCCAGCTACCGGCTACCAGCTACCAGCTACCTGCTACCAGCTACCAACTACCAGCTACCTGCTACCAGCCACCAGCCACCAGCTACCTGCTACCAGCTACCAGCTACCTGCTACCAGCTACCAGCTACCAACTAGCAGCTACCAACTACTAACTACCATTTACCAGCTACCAGCTACCAACTAGCAGCTACCAACTACCAGCTACCAACTACCAGCTACCAGCTACCAACTACCAGCTACCAGCAACCAGATACCAGCTACCAACTACCAGCTACCAGCTAACTGCTACCAACTTCCAGCGACCAACTACCAGCTACCAGCTGCCAACTACCAGCTTCGAACTACCAGCTACCAACTACCAGCTACCTGCTACCTGCTACCAGCTACCAGCTACCTGCTACCAGCTACCAGCTACCTGCTAACAGCTACCTGTTAGCAGCTACCAGCTACCTGCTACCAGCTAGCAGCTACCAACTACCACCTACCAACTACCTGCTACCAGCTACCAGATACCAACAACCAGCTACCAGCTACTAACTACCAGCAACCAGCTACCAAACAAGCTACGAACTACCAGCTACCAGCTACCAATAACCATCTACCACCTACCAGCTACCTACTATCAGCTACCAGCTACCAACTACCAGCTACCGACTACCAACTACCAACTACCAGCTACCAGCTACCAACTACCAACAGCCAGCTACCAACTAACAACTACCAGCTACCAGCTACCAACTACCTGCTACCAGCTACCTACTACCAGCTACCAGCTACCAGCAACCAGCTACCAGCTACCAACCACCAGCTACCACCAACCAGCTACCAGCTACCAGCAACCAGCTACCTGCTACCAGCTACCAGCTACCTGCTGTCTGCTACCTGCTACCAGCTACCTGCTACCAACTACCAACTACCAGCTACCGGCTACCTGCTACCAGCTACCAGCTAAAAAACTACCAGCTACCAACTGCCAATACCAACTACCAACTACCAGCTACCAACTACCAGGCTACCAACTACCAACTACCAGCTACCAGATACCCGCTACAAGCTACCAGCTACCAGCTACATGCTACCAGCTACCAACTACCAGCTACCAGCTAACTGCTACCAACTACCAGCGACCAACTACCAGCTACCAGCTGCCAACTACCAGCTTCGAACTACCAGCTACCAACTACCAACTACCAGCTACCGGCTACCTGCTTCCAGCTACCGGCTACCAGCTACCAGCTACCAACTACCAGCTACCTGCTACCAGCCACCAGCCACCAGCTACCTGCTACCAGCTACCAGCTACCTGCTACCAGCTACCAGTTTCCAACTAGCAGCTACCAACTACTAACTACCATTTACCAGCTACCAGCTACCAACTAGCAGCTACCAACTACCAGCTACCAGCTACCAACTACCAGCTACCAGCAACCAGATACCAGCTACCAACTACCAGCTACCAGCTAACTGCTACCAACTACCAGCGACCAACTACCAGCTACCAGCTGCCAACTACCAGCTTCGAACTACCAGCTACCAACTACCAACTACCGGCTACCGGCTACCTGCTTCCAGCTACCGGCTACCAGCTACCAGCTACCTGCTACCAGCTACCAACTACCAGCTACCTGCTACCTGCTACCAGCTACCAGCTACCTGCTACCAGCTGCCTGCTACCAGCTACCAGCTACCTGCTAACAGCTACCTGCTAGCAGCTGCCAGCTACCTGCTACCAGCTAGCAGCTACCAACTACCACCTACCAACTACCTGCTACCAGCTACCAGATACCAACAACCAGCTACCAGCTACTAACTACCAGCAACCAGCTACCAAACAAGCTACGAACTACCAGCTACCAGCTACCAATAACCATCTACCACCTACCAGCTACCAACTATCAGCTACCAGCTACCAACTACCAGCTACCGACTACCAGCTACCAACTACCAGCTACCAGCAACCAGCTACCAGCAACCAGCTACCAGCCACCAGCAACCAGCTACCTGCTACCTGCTACCAGCTACCAGCTACCTGCTACCAGCTACCTGCTATCTGCTACCAAATACCAGCTACCAACTACCAACTACCAGCTACCAGCTACCAACTACCAGCTACCAACTACCTGCTACCATCTACCAGCTACAAACTAACAGCTACCAACTACCAGCTACCAGCTACCAACTACCAGCTACCGACTCCCAGCTACCTGCTACCAGCTACCTGCTTCCAGCTACCAGCTACCTGTAACCTGCTTATAGCTACCAGCTACCTGCTACCTGCTACCAGCTAACAGCTACCTGCTACCAGCTACCAGCTACCTGCTACCAGCTAGCTGCTACCAGCTACCAGCTACCAACTACCAGCTACAAGCTACCAGCTACCTGCTACCAGCTACCGGCTATCAGCTACCAGCTAACTGCTACCAGCTACCAACTACCAGCTACCTGCTACCTGCTAACAGCTACCAGCTACCTGCTACCAGCTGCCTGCTACCAGCTACCAGCTACCTGCTAACAGCTACCTGCTACCAGCTACCAGCTACCTGCTACCAGCTAGCAGCTACCAACTACCAGCTACCAACTACCAGCTACCAACTACCAGATACCAACTACCAGCTACTAACTACCAGCAACCAGCTACCAAACCAGCTACGAACTACCAGCTACCAATAACCATCTACCATCTACCACCTACCAGCTACCAACTACCAGCTACCAACTACCAGCTACCAACTACCAGCTACCAGCTACCAGCTACCAACTACCAACTACCAGCTACCAGCTACCAACTACCAACTGCCAGCTACCAGCTACCTGCTACCTGCTACCAGCTACCAGCAAATTGCTTCCAGGTACCACCTACCAGCTACCAGCTACCAGCTACCAACTACCAACTACCAGCTACCAGCTCCCAACTACCAGCTACCAGCTACCTGCTACCAGCTACCTGCAACCAGCTACCAGCTACCTGCAACCAGATACCAGCTACCAGCTACCTTCTACCAGCTACCTGCTACCAGGTACCAGCTATCTGCTACCAGCTACCAGCAACCAACTACCAGCTACCAGCTACTTGCTACCTGCTACCAGCTACCTGCTACCAGCTACCAGCTACCTGCTACCAGCTATCAGCTAAAAACTACCAGCTACCAATACCAACTACCAACTACCAGCTACCAACTACCAACTACCTGCTACCAGCTACCTGCTAACAGCTACCTGCTACCAGCTACCAGCTGCCTGCTACCAGCTACCAGCAACCAACTACCAACTACCAGCAACCAACTAAAAACTACAAGCTACCAGCTACCAACTAGCCGCTACCAACTACCAGCTACAAACTACCAGCTACCCGCTACCAGCTACCAGCTACCAGCTACCACCTACCAGCTACCAGCTACCAACTACCAGCTACGAGCTACCAACTACCAACTACCAGCTTCCAGCTACCAGCTACCATCTACCAACTACCAGCTACCAACTAACAACTACCTGCTACCAGCTACCTGCTAGCTACTACCAGCTACCAGCTACCAGCAACCAGCTACCCGCTACCAGCAACCAGCTACCAGCTACCAACTACCAGCTACCAGCAACCAGCAACCAGCTACCAGCCACCAGCAACCAGCTACCAGCTACCTGCTACCTGCTACCAGCTACTTGCTACCAGCTACCTGCTATCTGCTACCAAATACCAGCTACCAACTACCAACTACCAGCTACCAGCTACCAACTACCAGCTACCAACTACCAACTACCTGCTACCATCTACCAGCTACAAACTAACAGCTACCAACTACCAGCTACCAGCTACCAACTACCAGCTACCAACTACCAGCTAACAGCTACCAACTGCCAGCTACCTGCTACCAGCTACCTGCTACCAGCTACCAGCTACCTGTAACCTGCTTCCAGCTACCAGCTACCTGCTACCAGCTACCTGCTACCTGCTACCTGCTACCAGCTAACAGCTACCTGCTACCAGCTACCAGCTACCTGCTACCAGCTACCAGCTACCAACTACCAGCTACAAGCTACCAGCTACCTGCTACCAACTACCAGCTACCTGCTACCGGCTACCAGCTACCTGCTACCAGCTACCAGCTAAAAAACTACCAGCTACCAACTGCCAATACCAACAACCAACTACCAGCTACCAACTACCAGGCTACCAACTACCAACTACCAGCTACCAGCTACCCGCTACAAGCTGCCAGCTACCAGCTACATGCTACCAGCTAGCTGCTACCAGCTACCAGCTACCTGCTGCCAGCTACCAGCAACCAACTACCAACTAGAAGCAACCAACTACCAAATACCAGCTACCAGCTACCAACTACCAACTACCAGCTACCAGCTACCTGCTATCAGCTACCAACTACCAGCTACCAACTACCAGCTACCAACTACCAGCTACCAGCTACCCGCTACCAGCTACCTGCTACCAGCTACCAGCTACCAACTACCAGCTACCAGCTACCAACTACCAGCTACCAGCTAACTGCTACCAACTACCAGCGACCAACTACCAGCTACCAGCTGCCAACTACCAGCTTCGAACTACCAGCTACCAAATACCAACTACCAGCTACCGGCTACCTGCTTCCAGCTACCGGCTACCAGCTACCAGCTACCTGCTACCAGCTACCAACTACCAGCTACCAGCTACCAGTAACCTGCTACCAGGTACCAACTACCAGCTACCACCTACCAACTACCAACTACCAACAACCAGCTACCAGCTCCCAACTACCAGCTACCTGCTACCAGCTACATGCTACCAGCTACCTGCTACCAGCTACCTGCTACCAGCTACCAGCTACCTGCTACCAGCTACCAGCTACCAGCTACCTGCAACCAGCTACCAGCTACCTGCAACCAGATACCAGCTACCAACTACAAGCTACCAGCTACCAACTACCAACTACCAGCTACCAACTAACAACTACCTGCTACCAGCTACCTGCTACCTACTACCAGCTACCAGCAACCAGCTACCCGCTACCAGCAACCAGCTACCAGCAACCAGCTACCAGCTACCAACTACCAGCTACCAGCAACCAGCTACCAGCCACCAGCAACCAGCTACCTGCTACCTGCTACCTGCTACCAGCTACCTGCTACCAGCTACCTGCTATCTGCTACCAAATACCAGCTACCAACTACCAACTACCAGCTACCAGCTACCAACTACCAGCTACCAACTACCTGCTACCATCTACCAGCTACAAACTAACAGCTACCAACTACCAGCTACCAGCTACCAAATACCAGCTACTGACTGCCAGCTACCTGCTACCAGCTACCAGCTACCTGTAACCTGCTTATAGCTACCAGCTACCAGCTACCTGCTACCAGCTACCTGCTACCTGCTACCAGCTAACAGCTACCTGCTACCAGCTACCAGCTACCTGCTACCAGCTACCAGCTACCAACTACCAGCTACAAGGTACCAGCTACCTGCTACCAGCTACCGGCTATCAGCTACAAGCTACCTGCTACCAGCTACCAACTACCAGCTACCTGCTACCTGCTAACAGCTACCAGCTACCTGCTACCAGCTACCAGCTACCTGCTACCTGCTACCAGCTGCCTGCTACCAGCTACCTGCTAACAGCTACCTGCTACCAGCTACCAGCTACCAATAACCATCTACCATCTACCACCTACCAGCTACCAACTACCAGCTACCAACTACCAGCTACCAACTACCAGCTACCAACTACCAACTACCAGCTACCAGCTACCAACTACCAACTGCCAGCTACCAGCTACCTGCTACCTGCTACCAGCTACCAGCAACCTGCTTCCAGGTACCAACTACCAGCTACCACCTACCAACTACCAGCTACCAGCTACCAGCTACCAACTACCAACTACCAGCTACCAGCTCCCAACTACCAGCTACCTGCTACCAGCTACCAGCTACCAGCTACCTGCAACCAGCTACCAGCTACCTGCAACCAGATACCAGATACCAGCTACCAGCTACCTTCTACCAGCTACCTGCTACCAGGTACCAGCTATCTGCTACCAGCTACCAGCTACCAGCTACCAGCTACCTGCTACCTGCTACCAGCTACCTGCTACCAGCTACCAGCTACCTGCTTTCAGCTATCAGCTAAAAACTACCAGCTACCAATACCAGCTACCAACTAGCCGCTACCAACTACCAACTACCAGCTACCAACTACCAGCTACCCGCTACCAGCTACCAGCTACCACCTACCAGCTACCAGCTACCAACTACCAGCTACGAGCTACCAACTACCAACTACCAGCAACCAACTAAAAACTACATGCTACCAGCTACCAACTAGCCGCTACCAACTACCAACTACCAGCTACCAACTACCAGCTACCCGCTACCAGCTACCAGCTGCCAGCTACCACCTACCAGCTACCAGCTACCAACTACCAGCTACGAGCTACCAACTATCAACTACCAGCTACCAGCTACCAACTACCAGCTACCAGCTACCATCTACCAACTACCAGCTACCAACTAACAACTACCTGCTACCAGCTACCTGCTAGCTACTACCAGCTACCAGCTACCAGCAACCAGCTACCCGCTACCAGCAACCAGCTACCAACTACCAACTACCAGCTACCAGCTACCAACTACCAGCTACCAACTACCAACTACCTGCTACCATCTACCAGCTACCAACTGCCAATACCAACAACCAACTACCAGCTACCAACTACCAGGCTACCAACTACCAACTACCAGCTACCAGCTACCCGCTACAAGCTACCAGCTACCTGCTACCTGCTACCAGCTAACAGCTACCTGCTACCAGCTACCAGCTACCTGCTACCAGCTACCAGCTACCTGCTACCAGCTACCAGCTACCAACTACCAGCTACAAGCTACCAGCTACCTGCTACCAACTACCAGCTACCTGCTACCGGCTAACAGCTACCTGCAACCAGCTACCAGCTAAAAACTACCAGCTACCAACTGCCAATACCAACTACCAACTACCAGCTACCAACTACCAGCTACCAACTACCAACTACCAGCTACCAGCTACCCGCTACAAGCTACCAGCTACCAGCTACATGCTACCAGCTATCAGCTAAAAACTACCAGCTACCTATACCAGCTACCAACTAGCCGCTACCAAGTACCAACTACCAGCTACCAACTACCAGCTACCTTCTACCAGCTACCAGCTACCACCTACCAGCTACCAGCTATCAACTACCAGCTACGAGCTACCAACTACCAACTACCAGCTACCAGCTACCTGCAACCAGATACCAGCTACCAGCTACCTTTTACCAGCTACCTGCTACCAGGTACCAGCTACCTGCTACCAGCTACCAGCTACCTGTAACCTGCTTCCAGCTACCAGCTACCTGCTACCAGCTACCTGCTACCCGCTACCTGCTACCAGGTACCAGCTATCTGCTACCAGCTAACAGCAACCAACTACCAGCTACCAGCTACCTGCTACCTGCTACCAGCTACCTGCTACCAGCTACCAGCTACCTGCTACCAGCTATCAGCTAAAAACTACCAGCTACCAATACCAACTACCAACTACCAGCTACCAACTACCAACTACCTGCTACCAGCTACCTGCTAACAGCTACCTGCTACCAGCTACCAGCTGCCTGCTACCAGCTACCAGCAACCAACTAGAAACTACAAGCTACCAGCTACCAACTAGCCGCTACCAACTACCAGCTACAAACTACCAGCTACCCGCTACCAGCTACCAGCTACCAGCTACCACCTACCAGCTACCAGCTACCAACTACCAGCTACGAGCTACCAACTACCAACTACCAGCTACCAGCTACCAGCTACCATCTACCAACTACCAGCTACCAACTAACAACTACCTGCTACCAGCTACCTGCTAGCTACTACCAGCTACCAGCAACCAGCTACCCGCTACCAGCAACCAGCTACCAGCTACCAACTACCAGCTACCAGCAACCAGCAACCAGCTACCAGCCACCAGCAACCAGCTACCAGCTACCTGCTACCTGCTACCAGCTACTTGCTACCAGCTACCTGCTATCTGCTACCAAATACCAGCTACCAACTACCAACTACCAGCTACCAGCTACCAACTACCAGCTACCAACTACCAACTACCTGCTACCATCTACCAGCTACAAACTAACAGCTACCAACTACCAGCTACCAACTACCAGCTAACAGCTACCAACTGCCAGCTACCTGCTACCAGCTACCAGCTACCTGTAACCTGCTTCCAGCTACCAGCTACCTGCTACCAGCTACCTGCTACCTGCTACCAGCTAACAGCTACCTGCTACCAGCTACCAGCTACCTGCTACCAGCTACCTGCTACCAGCTACCAGCTACCAACTACCAGCTACAAGCTACCAGCTACCTGCTACCAACTACCAGCTACCTGCTACCGGCTACCAGCTACCTGCTACCAGCTACCAGCTAAAAAACTACCAGCTACCAACTGCCAATACCAACAACCAACTACCAGCTACCAACTACCAGGCTACCAACTACCAACTACCAGCTACCAGCTACCCGCTACAAGCTGCCAGCTACCAGCTACATGCTACCAGCTAGCTGCTACCAGCTACCAGCTACCTGCTGCCAGCTACCAGCAACCAACTACCAACTAGAAGCAACCAACTACCAAATACCAGCTACCAGCTACCAACTACCAACTACCAGCTACCAGCTACCTGCTATCAGCTACCAAATACCAGCTACCAACTACCAGCTACCAACTACCAGCTACCAGCTACCCGCTACCAGCTACCTGCTACCAGCTACCAGCTACCAACTACCAGCTACCAGCTACCAACTACCAGCTACCAGCTAACTGCTACCAACTACCAGCGACCAACTACCAGCTACCAGCTGCCAACTACCAGCTTCGAACTACCAGCTACCAAATACCAACTACCAGCTACCTGCTACCTGCTTCCAGCTACCGGCTACCAGCTACCAGCTACCTGCTACCAGCTACCAACTACCAGCTACCAGCTACCAGTAACCTGCTACCAGGTACCAACTACCAGCTACCAACTACCAACTACCAGCTACCAGCTACCAGCTACCAACTACCAACTACCAACAACCAGCTACCAGCTCCCAACTACCAGCTACCTGCTACCAGCTACATGCTACCAGCTACCTGCTACCAGCTACCTGCTACCAGCTACCAGCTACCAGCTACCTGCAACCAGCTACCAGCTACCTGCAACCAGATACCAGCTACCAACTACAAGCTACCAGCTACCAACTACCAACTACCAGCTACCAACTAACAACTACCTGCTACCAGCTACCTGCTACCTACTACCAGCTACCAGCAACCAGCTACCCGCTACCAGCAACCAGCTACCAGCAACCAGCTACCAGCTACCAACTACCAGCTACCAGCAACCAGCTACCAGCCACCAGCAACCAGCTACCTGCTACCTGCTACCTGCTACCAGCTACCTGCTATCTGCTACCAAATACCAGCTACCAACTACCAACTACCAGCTACCAGCTACCAACTACCAGCTACCAACTACCTGCTACCATCTACCAGCTACAAACTAACAGCTACCAACTACCAGCTACCAGCTACCAACTACCAGCTACTGACTGCCAGCTACCTGCTACCAGCTACCAGCTACCTGTAACCTGCTTATAGCTACCAGCTACCAGCTACCTGCTACCATCTACCTGCTACCTGCTACCAGCTAACAGCTACCTGCTACCAGCTACCAGCTACCTGCTACCAGCTAGCTGCTACCAGCTACCAGCTACCAACTACCAGCTACAAGGTACCAGCTACCTGCTACCAGCTACCGGCTATCAGCTACAAGCTACCTGCTACCAGCTACCAACTACCAGCTACCTGCTACCTGCTAACAGCTACCAGCTACCTGCTACCATCTACCAACTACCAGCTACCAACTAACAACTACCTGCTACCAGCTACCTGCTAGCTACTACCAGCTACCAGCTACCAGCAACCAGCTACCCGCTACCAGCAACCAGCTACCAACTACCAACTACCAGCTACCAGCTACCAACTACCAGCTACCAACTACCAACTACCTGCTACCATCTACCAGCTACCAACTGCCAATACCAACAACCAACTACCAGCTACCAACTACCAGGCTACCAACTACCAACTACCAGCTACCAGCTACCCGCTACAAGCTACCAGCTACCTGCTACCTGCTACCAGCTAACAGCTACCTGCTACCAGCTACCAGCTACCTGCTACCAGCTACCAGCTACCTGCTACCAGCTACCAGCTACCAACTACCAGCTACAAGCTACCAGCTACCTGCTACCAACTACCAGCTACCTGCTACCGGCTAACAGCTACCTGCAACCAGCTACCAGCTAAAAAACTACCAGCTACCAACTGCCAATACCAACTACCAACTACCAGCTACCAACTACCAGCTACCAACTACCAACTACCAGCTACCAGCTACCCGCTACAAGCTACCAGCTACCAGCTACATGCTACCAGCTATCAGCTAAAAACTACCAGCTACCTATACCAGCTACCAACTAGCCGCTACCAAGTACCAACTACCAGCTACCAACTATCAGCTACCTTCTACCAGCTACCAGCTACCACCTACCAGCTACCAGCTATCAACTACCAGCTACGAGCTACCAACTACCAACTACCAGCTACCAGCTACCTGCAACCAGATACCAGCTACCTTTTACCAGCTACCTGCTACCAGGTACCAGCTACCTGCTACCAGCTACCAGCTACCTGTAACCTGCTTCCAGCTACCAGCTACCTGCTACCAGCTACCTGCTACCCGCTACCTGCTACCAGGTACCAGCTATCTGCTACCAGCTAACAGCAACCAACTACCAGCTACCAGCTACCTGCTACCTGCTACCAGCTACCTGCTAACAGCTACCTGCTACCAGCTACCAGCTGCCTGCTACCAGCTACCAGCAACCAACTAAAAACTACAAGCTACCAGCTACCAACTAGCCGCTACCAACTACCAGCTACAAACTACCAGCTACCCGCTACCAGCTACCAGCTACCAGCTACCACCTACCAGCTACCAGCTACCAACTACCAGCTACGAGCTACCAACTACCAACTACCAGCTACCAGCTACCAGCTACCATCTACCAACTACCAGCTACCAACTAACAACTACCTGCTACCAGCTACCTGCTAGCTACTACCAGCTACCAGCAACCAGCTACCCGCTACCAGCAACCAGCTACCAGCTACCAACTACCAGCTACCAGCAACCAGCAACCAGCTACCAGCCACCAGCAACCAGCTACCAGCTACCTGCTACCTGCTACCAGCTACTTGCTACCAGCTACCTGCTATCTGCTACCAAATACCAGCTACCAACTACCAACTACCAGCTACCAGCTACCAACTACCAGCTACCAACTACCAACTACCTGCTACCATCTACCAGCTACAAACTAACAGCTACCAACTACCAGCTACCAACTACCAGCTAACAGCTACCAACTGCCAGCTACCTGCTACCAGCTACCTGCTACCAGCTACCAGCTACCTGTAACCTGCTTCCAGCTACCAGCTACCTGCTACCAGCTACCTGCTACCTGCTACCAGCTAACAGCTACCTGCTACCAGCTACCAGCTACCTGCTACCAGCTACCTGCTACCAGCTACCAGCTACCAACTACCAGCTACAAGCTACCAGCTACCTGCTACCAACTACCAGCTACCTGCTACCGGCTACCAGCTACCTGCTACCAGCTACCAGCTAAAAAACTACCAGCTACCAACTGCCAATACCAACAACCAACTACCAGCTACCAACTACCAGGCTACCAACTACCAACTACCAGCTACCAGCTACCCGCTACAAGCTGCCAGCTACCAGCTACATGCTACCAGCTACCAGCTACCTGCTGCCAGCTACCAGCAACCAACTACCAACTAGAAGCAACTAACTACCAACTACCAGCTACCAACTACCAACTACCTGCTACCAGCTACCTGCTAACAGCTACCTGCTACCAGCTACCAGCTGCCTGCTACCAGCTACCAGCAACCAACTACCAACTACCAGCAACCAACTAAAAACTACAAGCTACCAGCTACCAACTAGCCGCTACCAACTACCAACTACCAGCTACAAACTACCAGCTACCCGCTACCAGCTACCAGCTACCAGCTACCACCTACCAGCTACCAGCTACCAACTACCAGCTACGAGCTACCAACTACCAACTACCAGCTACCAGCTATCAACTACCAGCTACCATCTACCAACTACCAGCTACCAACTAACAACTACCTGCTACCAGCTACCTGCTAGCTACTACCAGCTACCAGCTACCAGCAACCAGCTACCCGCTACCAGCAACCAGCTACCAGCTACCAACTACCAGCTACCAGCAACCAGCAACCAGCTACCAGCCACCAGCAACCAGCTACCAGCTACCTGCTACCTGCTACCAGCTACTTGCTACCAGCTACCAACTACCAGCTACCAATTACCAACTACCTGCTACCATCTACCAGCTACAAACTAACAGCTACCAACTACCAGCTACCAGCTACCAACTACCAGCTACCAACTACCAGCTACCAACTACCAGCGAACAGCTACCAACTGCCAGCTACCTGCTACCAGCTACCAGCTACCTGTAACCTGCTTCCAGCTACCAGCTACCTGCTACCAGCTACCTGCTACCTGCTACCTGCTACCAGCTAACAGCTACCTGCTACCAGCTACCAGCTACTTGCTACCAGCTACCAGCTACCTGCTACCAGCTACCAGCTACCAACTACCAGCTACAAGCTACCAGCTACCTGCTACCAACTACCAGCTACCTGCTACCGGCTACCAGCTACCTGCTACCAGCTACCAGCTAAAAAACTACCAGCTACGAACTGCCAATACCAACAACCAACTACCAGCTACCAACTACCAGGCTACCAACTACCAACTACCAGCTACCAGCTACAAGCTACCAGCTACCAGCTACATGCTACCAGCTAGCTGCTACCAGCTACCAGCTACCTGCTGCCAGCTACCAGCAACCAACTACCAACTAGAAGCAACCAACTACCAAATACCAGCTACCAGCTACCAACTACCAGCTACCAGCTACCTGCTATCAGCTACCAACTACCAGCTACCAACTACCAGCTACCAACTACCAGCTACCAGCTACCCGCTACCAGCTACCTGCTACCAGCTACCAGCTACCAACTACCAGCTACCAGCTACCAACTACCAGCTACCAGCTAACTGCTACCAACTACCAGCGACCAACTACCAGCTACCAGCTGCCAACTACCAGCTTCGAACTACCAGCTACCAACTACCAACTACCAGCTACTGGCTACCTGCTTCCAGCTACCGGCTACCAGCTACCAGCTACCTGCTACCAGCTACCAACTACCAGCTACCTGCTACCTGCTACCAGCTTCCAGCTACCTGCTACCAGCTGCCTGCTACCAGCTACCAGCTACCAGCAACCTGCTACCAGGTACCAATACCAGCTACCACCTACCAACTACCAGCTACCAGCTACCAGCTACCAACTACCAACTACCAACTACCAGCTACCAGCTCCCAACTACCAGCTACCTGCTACCAGCTACATGCTACCAGCTACCTGCTACCAGCTACCTGCTACCAGCTACCAGCTACCTGCAACCAGCTACCAGCAACCTGCTTCCAGGTACCAACTACCAGCTACCACATACCAACTACCAGCTACCAGCTACCAGCTACCAACTACCAACTACCAGCTACCAGCTCCCAACTACCAGCTACCTGCTACCAGCTACCAGCTACCAGCTACCTGCAACCAGCTACCAGCTACCTGCAACCAGATACCAGATACCAGCTACCAGCTACCTTCTACCAGCTACCTGCTACCAGGTACCAGCTATCTGCTACCAGCTACCAGCTACCAGCTACCTGCTACCTGCTACCAGCTACCTGCTACCAGCTACCAGCTACCTGCTACCAGCTATCTGCTAAAAACTACCAGCTACCAATACCAACTACGAACTACCAGCTACCAACTACCAACTACCTGCTACCAGCTACCTGCTAACAGCTACCTGCTACCAGCTACCAGCTGCCTGCTACCAGCTACCAGCAACCAACTACCAACTACCAGCAACCAACTAAAAACTACAAGCTACCAGCTACCAACTAGCCGCTACCAACTACCAACTACCAGCTACAAACTACCAGCTACCCGCTACCAGCTACCAGCTACCAGCTACCACCTACCAGCTACCAGCTACCAACTACCAGCTACGAGCTACCAACTACCAACTACCAGCTACCAGCTACCAACTACCAGCTACCAGCTACCATCTACCAACTACCAGCTACCAACTAACAACTACCTGCTACCAGCTACCTGCTAGCTACTACCAGCTACCAGCAACCAGCTACCCGCTACCAGCAACCAGCTACCAGCTACCAACTACCAGCTACCAGCCACCAGCAACCAGCTACCAGCTACCTGCTACCTGCTACCAGCTACTTGCTACCAGCTACCTGCTATCTGCTACCAAATACCAGCTATCAACTACCAACTACCAGCTACCAGCTACCAACTACCAGCTACCAACTACCAACTACCTGCTACCATCTACCAGCTACAAACTAACAGCTACCAACTACCAGCTACCAGCTACCAACTACCAGCTACCAACTACCAGCTAACAGCTACCAACTGCCAGCTACCTGCTACCAGCTACCAGCTACCTGTAACCTGCTTCCAGCTACCAGCTACCTGCTACCAGCTACCTGCTACCTGCTACCAGCTAACAGCTACCTGCTACCAGCTACCAGCTACCTGCTACCAGCTACCAGCTACCTGCTGCCAGCTGCCAGCTACCAACTACCAGCTACAAGCTACCAGCTACCTGCTACCAACTACCAGCTACCTGCTACCGGCTACCAGCTACCTGCTACCAGCTACCAGCTAAAAAACTACCAGCTACCAACTGCCAATACCAACAACCAACTACCAGCTACCAACTACCAGGCTACCAACTACCAACTACCAGCTACCAGCTACCCGCTACAAGCTACCAGCTACCAGCTACATGCTACCAGCTAGCTGCTACCAGCTACCAGCTACCTGCTGCCAGCTACCACCAACCAACTACCAACTAGAAGCAACCAACTACCAAATACCAGCTACCAGCTACCAACTACCAACTACCAGCTACCAGCTACCTGCTATCAGCTACCAACTACCAGCTACCAACTACCAGCTACCAACTACCAGCTACCAGCTACCCGCTACCAGCTACCTGCTACCAGCTACCAGCTACCAACTACCAGCTACCAGCTAACTGCTACCAACTACCAGCGACCAACTACCAGCTACCAGCTGCCAAATACCAGCCACCAGCTACCTGCTACCAGCTACCAGCTACCTGCTACCAGCTACCAGCTACCAACTAGCAGCTACCAACAACTAACTACCATTTACCAGCTACCAGCTACCAACTAGCAGCTACCAACTACCAGCTACCAACTACCAGCTACCGGCTACCAGCTTCCAGCTACCGGCTACCAGCTACCAGCTACCAGCTACCTGCTACCAGCTACCAACTATCAGCTACCTGCTACCAGCCACCAGCCACCAGCTACCTGCTACCAGCTACCAGCTACCTGCTACCAGCTACCAGCTACCAACTAGCAGCTACCAACAACTAACTACCATTTACCAGCTACCAGCTACCAACTAGCAGCTACCAACTACCAGCTACCAACTACCAGCTACCAGCTACCAACTACAAGCTACCAGCAACCAGATACCAGCTACCAACTACCAGCTACCAGCTACCAGCTGCCAACTACCAGCTTCGAACTACCAGCTACCAACTACCAACTACCAGCTACCGGCTACCTGCTTCCAGCTACCGGCTACCAGCTATCAGCTACCTGCTACCAGCTACCAACTACCAGCTACCTGCTACCTGCTACCAGCTACCAGCTACCTGCTACCAGCTGCCTGCTACCAGCTACCAGCTACCTGCTAACAGCTACCTGCTAGCAGCTACCAGCTACCTGCTACCAGCTAGCAGCTACCAACTACCCCCTACCAACTACCTGCTACCAGCTACCAGATACCAACAACCAGCTACCAGCTACTAACTACCAGCAACCAGCTACCAAACAAGCTACGAACTACCAGCTACCAGCGACCAATAAGCATCTACCACCTACCAGCTACCAACTATCAGCTACCAGCTACCAACTACCAGCTACCGACTACCAGCTACCAACTACCAACTACCAGCTACCAGCTACCAACTACCAACAGCCAGCTACCAACTAACAACTACCAGCTACCAGCTACCAACTACCTGCTACCAGCTACCTACTACCAGCTACCAGCTACCAGCAACCAGCTACCAGCTACCAACCACCAGCTACCACCAAACAGCTACCAGCTACCAGCAACCAGCTACCTGCTACCAGCTACAAGCTACCTGCTGTCTGCTACCTGTTACCAGCTACCTGCTACCAACTACCAACTACCAGCTACCGGCTACCTGCTTCCAGCTACCGGCTTCCAGCTACCAGCTACCTGCTACCAGCTACCAACTACCAGCTACCAGCTACCAGCTACCAACTACCAACTACCAGCTACGTGCTACCAACTACCAACTGCCAGCTACCAACTAACTACCAGCTACCAACTACCTGCTACCAGCTACCTGCTACCTTCTACCAGCTACCAGCTACCAGCAACCAGCAACCAGCTACCAACTACCAGCTACCACCAACCAGCTACCAGCAACCAGCTACCTGCTACCAGCTACCAGCTACCTGCTGTCTGCTACCAGCTACCAGCTACCTGCTACCAGCTACCAACTACCAGCTGCCAAATACCAGCTACCAACTACCAAATACCAGCTACCAACTACCAACTACCAGCTACCAACTACCAACTACCAGCTACCAGCTACCAGCTACCAGCTACCAGCTACCAACTACCAGCTACCAGCTACCTGCCACCTGCTACCAGCTACCTGCTACCAGCTATCAGCTAAAAACTACCAGCTACCAGCTACCAATACCAACTACCAACTACCAGTTACCAGCTACCTGCTACCAGCTACCTGCTACCAGCTACCAGCTACATGCTACCAGCTACCTGCTACCAGCTACCAGCAACCAACTACCAGCAACCAACTAAAAACTACCAGCTACCAGCTACCAACTACCAACTACCAGCTACCAACTACCAACTACCAGCTACCAACTAACAACTACCTGCTACCAGCTACCTTCTACCTACTACCAGCCACCAGCTATCCGCAACCAGCTACCAGCTACCAGCAACTAGCCACCAGCTACCAACTACCAGCTACCAGCTACAAGCAACCAGCTACCAGCTACCAGCAACCAGCTACCTGCTACCTGCTACCAGCTACCTGCAACCAGCTACCAGCTACCACCTACCTGCTACCGGCTACCGGCTACCAATACCAACTACCAACTACCAGCTACCAAGTACCAACTACCTGCTACCAGCTACCTGCTACCAGCTACCTGGTACCAGCTACCAGCTTCCTGCTACCAGCAACCAACTACCAACTACCAGCAACCAACTAAAAACTACCAGCTACCAGCTACCAACTAGCCGCTACCAACTACCAACTACCAGCTACCAACTACTAGTTACCCGCTACCAGCTACCAGCTACCACCTACCAGCTACCAGCTACCAACTACCAGCTACGAGCTACCAACTACCAACTACCAGCTACCAGCTACCAACTACCAGCTACCAGCTACCAACTACCAACTACCAGCTACCAACTAACAACTACCTGCTATCAGCTACCTGCTACCAGCTACCAGATACCAACTACCAGCTACCAGCTACCAATACCAACTACCAACTACCAGCTACCAAGTACCAACTACCTGCTACCAGCTACCTGCTACCAGCTACCTGGTACCAGCTACCAGCTTCCTGCTACCAGCAACCAACTACCAACTACCAGCAACCAACTAAAAACTACCAGCTACCAGCTACCAACTAGCCGCTACCAACTACCAACTACCAGCTACCAACTACTAGTTACCCGCTACCAGCTACCAGCTACCACCTACCAGCTACCAGCTACCAACTACCAGCTACGAGCTACCAACTACCAACTACCAGCTACCAGCTACCAACTACCAGCTACCAGCTACCAACTACCAACTACCAGCTACCAACTAACAACTACCTGCTACCAGCTACCTGCTACCAGCTACCAGCTACCAAAAACCATCTACCATCTACCACCTACCAGCTACCAACTACCAGCTACCAGCTACCAACTACCAGCTACCAACTACCAGCTACCAGCTACCAGCTACCAACTACCAACTGCCAGCTACCAGCTACCTGCTACCTGCTACCAGCTACCAGCTACCTGCTACCAGCTACCAACTACCAGCTACCAGCTACCAACTACCAGCTACCAGCTACCAACTACCAGCTACCAGCTACCAACTACCAACTACCAGCTACCAGCTCCCAACTACCAGCTACCTGCTACCAGCTACATGCTACCAGCTACCTGCTACAAGCTACCTGCTACCAGCTACCAGCTACCTGCAACCAGCTACCAGCTACCTGCAACCAGATACCAGCTACCAGCTACCTGCTACCAGCTACCTGCTACCAGCTAACAGCTACCTGTAACCTGCTTCCAGCCACCAGCTACCAGCTACCTGCTACCAGCTACCTGCTACCTGCTACCAGCTAACAGCTACCTGCTACCAGCTACCAGCTACCTGCTACCAGCTACCAGCTACCTGCTACCAGCTACCAGCTACCAACTACCAGCTACAAGCTACCAGCTACCTGCTACCAACTACCAGCTACCTGCTACCGGCTAACAGCTACCAGCTACCCGCTACAAGCTACCAGCTACCAGCTACATGCTACCAGCTATCAGCTAAAAACTACCAGCTACCAATACCAGCTACCAACTAGCCGCTACCAACTACCAACTACCAGCTACCAACTACCAGCTACCCGCTACCAGCTACCAGCTACCAGCTACCACCTACCAGCTACCAGCTACCAACTACCAGCTACGAGCTACCAACTACCAACTACCAGCTACCAGCTACCTGCAACCAGATACCAGCTACCAGCTACCTTTTACCAGCTACCTGCTACCAGGTACCAGCTATCTGCTACCAGCTACCAGCTACCTGCTACCTGCTACCAGCTACCAGCTACCTGCTACCAGCTATCAGCTAAAAACTACCAGCTACCAATACCAGCTACCAACTAGCCGCTACCAACTACCAACTACCAGCTACCAACTACCAGCTACGAGCTACCAACTACCAACTACCAGGTACCAACTACCAGCTACCAGCTACCATCTACCAACTACCAGCTACCAACTAACAACTACCTGCTACCAGCTACCTGCTAGCTACTACCAGCTACCAGCTACCAGCAACCAGCTACCCGCTACCAGCAACCAGCTACCAGCTACCAACTACCAGCTACCAGCAACCAGCAACCAGCTACCAGCCACCAGCAACCAGCTACCAGCTACCAGCTACCTGCTACCTGCTACCAGCTACTTGCTACCAGCTACCTGCTATCTGCTACCAAATACCAGCTACCACCTACCAACTACCAGCTACCAACTACCAACTACCTGCTACCATCTACCAGCTACAAACTAACAGCTACCAACTACCAGCTACCAGCTACCAACTACCAGCTACCAACTACCAGCTAACAGCTACCAACTGCCAGCTACCTGCTACCAGCTACCTGCTACCAGCTACCAGCTACCTGTAACCTAACCTGCTTCCAGCTACCAGCTACCTGCTACCAGCTACCTGCTACCTGCTACCTGCTACCAGCTAACAGCTACCTGCTACCAGCTACCAGCTACCTGCTACCAGCTACCAGCTACCTGCTACCAGCTACCAGCTACCAATTACCAGCTACAAGCTACCAGCTACCTGCTACCAACTACCAGCTACCTGCTACCGGCTACCAGCTACCTGCTACCAGCTACCAGCTAAAAAACTACCAGCTACCAACTGCCAATATCAACTACCAACTACCAGCTACCAACTACCAGGCTACCAACTACCAACTACCAGCTACCAGCTACCCGCTACAAGCTACCAGCTACATGCTACCAGCTAGCTGCTACCAGCTACCAGCTACCTGCTGCCAACTACCAGCAACCAACTACCAACTAGAAGCAACCAACTACAAAATACCAGCTACCAACTACCAACTACCAGCTACCAGCTACCTGCTTTCAGCTACCAACTACCAGCTACCAACTACCAGCTACCAGCTACCCACTACCAGCTACCTGCTACCAGCTACCAACTACCAGCTACCAGCTACAAACTACCAGCTACCAGCTAACTGCTACCAACTACCACCGAACTACCAGCTACCAGCTGCCAACTACCAGCTTCGAACTACCAGCTACCAACTACCAACTACCAGCTACCGGCTACCTGCTTCCAGCTACCGGCTACCAGCTACCAGCTACCTGCTACCAGCTACCAACTACCAGCTACCTGCTACCAGCCACCAGCCACCAGCTACCTGCTACCAGCTACCAGCTACCTGCTACCAGCTACCAGCTACCAACTAGCAGCTACCAACTACTAACTACCATTTACCAGCTACCAGCTACCAACTAGCAGCTACCAACTACCAGCTACCAACTACCAGCTACCAGCTACCAACTACCAGCTACCAGCAACCAGATACCAGCTACCAACTACCAGCTACCAGCTAACTGCTACCAACTTCCAGCGACCAACTACCAGCTACCAGCTGCCAACTACCAGCTTCGAACTACCAGCTACCAACTACCAGCTACCTGCTACCTGCTACCAGCTACCAGCTACCTGCTACCAGCTGCCTGCTACCAGCTACCAGCTACCTGCTAACAGCTACCTGTTAGCAGCTACCAGCTACCTGCTACCAGCTAGCAGCTACCAACTACCACCTACCAACTACCTGCTACCAGCTACCAGATACCAACAACCAGCTACCAGCTACTAACTACCAGCAACCAGCTACCAAACAAGCTACGAACTACCAGCTACCAGCTACCAATAACCATCTACCACCTACCAGCTACCTACTATCAGCTACCAGCTACCAACTACCAGCTACCGACTACCAACTACCAACTACCAGCTACCAGCTACCAACTACCAACAGCCAGCTACCAACTAACAACTACCAGCTACCAGCTACCAACTACCTGCTACCAGCTACCTACTACCAGCTACCAGCTACCAGCAACCAGCTACCAGCTACCAACCACCAGCTACCACCAACCAGCTACCAGCTACCAGCAACCAGCTACCTGCTACCAGCTACCAGCTACCTGCTGTCTGCTACCTGCTACCAGCTACCTGCTACCAACTACCAACTACCAGCTACCGGCTACCTGCTACCAGCTACCAGCTAAAAAACTACCAGCTACCAACTGCCAATACCAACTACCAACTACCAGCTACCAACTACCAGGCTACCAACTACCAACTACCAGCTACCAGATACCCGCTACAAGCTACCAGCTACCAGCTACATGCTACCAGCTACCAACTACCAGCTACCAGCTAACTGCTACCAACTACCAGCGACCAACTACCAGCTACCAGCTGCCAACTACCAGCTTCGAACTACCAGCTACCAACTACCAACTACCAGCTACCGGCTACCTGCTTCCAGCTACCGGCTACCAGCTACCAGCTACCAACTACCAGCTACCTGCTACCAGCCACCAGCCACCAGCTACCTGCTACCAGCTACCAGCTACCTGCTACCAGCTACCAGTTTCCAACTAGCAGCTACCAACTACTAACTACCATTTACCAGCTACCAGCTACCAACTAGCAGCTACCAACTACCAGCTACCAGCTACCAACTACCAGCTACCAGCAACCAGATACCAGCTACCAACTACCAGCTACCAGCTAACTGCTACCAACTACCAGCGACCAACTACCAGCTACCAGCTGCCAACTACCAGCTTCGAACTACCAGCTACCAACTACCAACTACCGGCTACCGGCTACCTGCTTCCAGCTACCGGCTACCAGCTACCAGCTACCTGCTACCAGCTACCAACTACCAGCTACCTGCTACCTGCTACCAGCTACCAGCTACCTGCTACCAGCTGCCTGCTACCAGCTACCAGCTACCTGCTAACAGCTACCTGCTAGCAGCTACCAGCTACCTGCTACCAGCTAGCAGCTACCAACTACCACCTACCAACTACCTGCTACCAGCTACCAGATACCAACAACCAGCTACCAGCTACTAACTACCAGCAACCAGCTACCAAACAAGCTACGAACTACCAGCTACCAGCTACCAATAACCATCTACCACCTACCAGCTACCAACTATCAGCTACCAGCTACCAACTACCAGCTACCGACTACCAGCTACCAACTACCAGCTACCAGCAACCAGCTACCAGCAACCAGCTACCAGCCACCAGCAACCAGCTACCTGCTACCTGCTACCAGCTACCAGCTACCTGCTACCAGCTACCTGCTATCTGCTACCAAATACCAGCTACCAACTACCAACTACCAGCTACCAGCTACCAACTACCAGCTACCAACTACCTGCTACCATCTACCAGCTACAAACTAACAGCTACCAACTACCAGCTACCAGCTACCAACTACCAGCTACCGACTCCCAGCTACCTGCTACCAGCTACCTGCTTCCAGCTACCAGCTACCTGTAACCTGCTTATAGCTACCAGCTACCTGCTACCTGCTACCAGCTAACAGCTACCTGCTACCAGCTACCAGCTACCTGCTACCAGCTAGCTGCTACCAGCTACCAGCTACCAACTACCAGCTACAAGCTACCAGCTACCTGCTACCAGCTACCGGCTATCAGCTACCAGCTAACTGCTACCAGCTACCAACTACCAGCTACCTGCTACCTGCTAACAGCTACCAGCTACCTGCTACCAGCTGCCTGCTACCAGCTACCAGCTACCTGCTAACAGCTACCTGCTACCAGCTACCAGCTACCTGCTACCAGCTAGCAGCTACCAACTACCAGCTACCAACTACCAGCTACCAACTACCAGATACCAACTACCAGCTACTAACTACCAGCAACCAGCTACCAAACCAGCTACGAACTACCAGCTACCAATAACCATCTACCATCTACCACCTACCAGCTACCAACTACCAGCTACCAACTACCAGCTACCAACTACCAGCTACCAGCTACCAGCTACCAACTACCAACTACCAGCTACCAGCTACCAACTACCAACTGCCAGCTACCAGCTACCTGCTACCTGCTACCAGCTACCAGCAAATTGCTTCCAGGTACCACCTACCAGCTACCAGCTACCAGCTACCAACTACCAACTACCAGCTACCAGCTCCCAACTACCAGCTACCAGCTACCTGCTACCAGCTACCTGCAACCAGCTACCAGCTACCTGCAACCAGATACCAGCTACCAGCTACCTTCTACCAGCTACCTGCTACCAGGTACCAGCTATCTGCTACCAGCTACCAGCAACCAACTACCAGCTACCAGCTACTTGCTACCTGCTACCAGCTACCTGCTACCAGCTACCAGCTACCTGCTACCAGCTATCAGCTAAAAACTACCAGCTACCAATACCAACTACCAACTACCAGCTACCAACTACCAACTACCTGCTACCAGCTACCTGCTAACAGCTACCTGCTACCAGCTACCAGCTGCCTGCTACCAGCTACCAGCAACCAACTACCAACTACCAGCAACCAACTAAAAACTACAAGCTACCAGCTACCAACTAGCCGCTACCAACTACCAGCTACAAACTACCAGCTACCCGCTACCAGCTACCAGCTACCAGCTACCACCTACCAGCTACCAGCTACCAACTACCAGCTACGAGCTACCAACTACCAACTACCAGCTTCCAGCTACCAGCTACCATCTACCAACTACCAGCTACCAACTAACAACTACCTGCTACCAGCTACCTGCTAGCTACTACCAGCTACCAGCTACCAGCAACCAGCTACCCGCTACCAGCAACCAGCTACCAGCTACCAACTACCAGCTACCAGCAACCAGCAACCAGCTACCAGCCACCAGCAACCAGCTACCAGCTACCTGCTACCTGCTACCAGCTACTTGCTACCAGCTACCTGCTATCTGCTACCAAATACCAGCTACCAACTACCAACTACCAGCTACCAGCTACCAACTACCAGCTACCAACTACCAACTACCTGCTACCATCTACCAGCTACAAACTAACAGCTACCAACTACCAGCTACCAGCTACCAACTACCAGCTACCAACTACCAGCTAACAGCTACCAACTGCCAGCTACCTGCTACCAGCTACCTGCTACCAGCTACCAGCTACCTGTAACCTGCTTCCAGCTACCAGCTACCTGCTACCAGCTACCTGCTACCTGCTACCTGCTACCAGCTAACAGCTACCTGCTACCAGCTACCAGCTACCTGCTACCAGCTACCAGCTACCAACTACCAGCTACAAGCTACCAGCTACCTGCTACCAACTACCAGCTACCTGCTACCGGCTACCAGCTACCTGCTACCAGCTACCAGCTAAAAAACTACCAGCTACCAACTGCCAATACCAACAACCAACTACCAGCTACCAACTACCAGGCTACCAACTACCAACTACCAGCTACCAGCTACCCGCTACAAGCTGCCAGCTACCAGCTACATGCTACCAGCTAGCTGCTACCAGCTACCAGCTACCTGCTGCCAGCTACCAGCAACCAACTACCAACTAGAAGCAACCAACTACCAAATACCAGCTACCAGCTACCAACTACCAACTACCAGCTACCAGCTACCTGCTATCAGCTACCAACTACCAGCTACCAACTACCAGCTACCAACTACCAGCTACCAGCTACCCGCTACCAGCTACCTGCTACCAGCTACCAGCTACCAACTACCAGCTACCAGCTACCAACTACCAGCTACCAGCTAACTGCTACCAACTACCAGCGACCAACTACCAGCTACCAGCTGCCAACTACCAGCTTCGAACTACCAGCTACCAAATACCAACTACCAGCTACCGGCTACCTGCTTCCAGCTACCGGCTACCAGCTACCAGCTACCTGCTACCAGCTACCAACTACCAGCTACCAGCTACCAGTAACCTGCTACCAGGTACCAACTACCAGCTACCACCTACCAACTACCAGCTACCAGCTACCAGCTACCAACTACCAACTACCAACAACCAGCTACCAGCTCCCAACTACCAGCTACCTGCTACCAGCTACATGCTACCAGCTACCTGCTACCAGCTACCTGCTACCAGCTACCAGCTACCAGCTACCTGCAACCAGCTACCAGCTACCTGCAACCAGATACCAGCTACCAACTACAAGCTACCAGCTACCAACTACCAACTACCAGCTACCAACTAACAACTACCTGCTACCAGCTACCTGCTACCTACTACCAGCTACCAGCAACCAGCTACCCGCTACCAGCAACCAGCTACCAGCAACCAGCTACCAGCTACCAACTACCAGCTACCAGCAACCAGCTACCAGCCACCAGCAACCAGCTACCTGCTACCTGCTACCTGCTACCAGCTACCTGCTACCAGCTACCTGCTATCTGCTACCAACTACCAGCTACCAGCTACCAACTACCAGCTACCAACTACCTGCTACCATCTACCAGCTACAAACTAACAGCTACCAACTACCAGCTACCAGCTACCAACTACCAGCTACTGACTGCCAGCTACCTGCTACCAGCTACCTGCTACCAGCTACCAGCTACCTGTAACCTGCTTATAGCTACCAGCTACCAGCTACCTGCTACCAGCTACCTGCTACCTGCTACCAGCTAACAGCTACCTGCTACCAGCTACCAGCTACCTGCTACCAGCTACCAGCTACCAACTACCAGCTACAAGGTACCAGCTACCTGCTACCAGCTACCGGCTATCAGCTACAAGCTACCTGCTACCAGCTACCAACTACCAGCTACCTGCTACCTGCTAACAGCTACCAGCTACCTGCTACCAGCTACCAGCTACCTGCTACCTGCTACCAGCTGCCTGCTACCAGCTACCTGCTAACAGCTACCTGCTACCAGCTACCAGCTACCAATAACCATCTACCATCTACCACCTACCAGCTACCAACTACCAGCTACCAACTACCAGCTACCAACTACCAGCTACCAACTACCAACTACCAGCTACCAGCTACCAACTACCAACTGCCAGCTACCAGCTACCTGCTACCTGCTACCAGCTACCAGCAACCTGCTTCCAGGTACCAACTACCAGCTACCACCTACCAACTACCAGCTACCAGCTACCAACTACCAACTACCAGCTACCAGCTCCCAACTACCAGCTACCTGCTACCAGCTACCAGCTACCTGCAACCAGCTACCAGCTACCTGCAACCAGATACCAGATACCAGCTACCAGCTACCTTCTACCAGCTACCTGCTACCAGGTACCAGCTATCTGCTACCAGCTACCAGCTACCAGCTACCAGCTACCTGCTACCTGCTACCAGCTACCTGCTACCAGCTACCAGCTACCTGCTTTCAGCTATCAGCTAAAAACTACAAGCTACCAATACCAGCTACCAACTAGCCGCTACCAACTACCAACTACCAGCTACCAACTACCAGCTACCCGCTACCAGCTACCAGCTACCACCTACCAGCTACCAGCTACCAACTACCAGCTACGAGCTACCAACTACCAACTACCAGCAACCAACTAAAAACTACATGCTACCAGCTACCAACTAGCCGCTACCAACTACCAACTACCAGCTACCAACTACCAGCTACCCGCTACCAGCTACCAGCTGCCAGCTACCACCTACCAGCTACCAGCTACCAACTACCAGCTACGAGCTACCAACTATCAACTACCAGCTACCAGCTACCAACTACCAGCTACCAGCTACCATCTACCAACTACCAGCTACCAACTAACAACTACCTGCTACCAGCTACCAGCAACCAGCTACCCGCTACCAGCAACCAGCTACCAACTACCAACTACCAGCTACCAGCTACCAACTACCAGCTACCAACTACCAACTACCTGCTACCATCTACCAGCTACCAACTGCCAATACCAACAACCAACTACCAGCTACCAACTACCAGGCTACCAACTACCAACTACCAGCTACCAGCTACCCGCTACAAGCTACCAGCTACCTGCTACCTGCTACCAGCTAACAGCTACCTGCTACCAGCTACCAGCTACCTGCTACCAGCTACCAGCTACCTGCTACCAGCTACCAGCTACCAACTACCAGCTACAAGCTACCAGCTACCTGCTACCAACTACCAGCTACCTGATACCGGCTAACAGCTACCTGCAACCAGCTACCAGCTAAAAAACTACCAGCTACCAACTGCCAATACCAACTACCAACTACCAGCTACCAACTACCAGCTACCAACTACCAACTACCAGCTACCAGCTACCCGCTACAAGCTACCAGCTACCAGCTACATGCTACCAGCTATCAGCTAAAAACTACCAGCTACCTATACCAGCTACCAACTAGCCGCTACCAAGTACCAACTACCAGCTACCAACTACCAGCTACCTTCTACCAGCTACCAGCTACCACCTACCAGCTACCAGCTATCAACTACCAGCTACGAGCTACCAACTACCAACTACCAGCTACCAGCTACCTGCAACCAGATACCAGCTACCAGCTACCTTTTACCAGCTACCTGCTACCAGGTACCAGCTACCTGCTACCAGCTACCAGCTACCTGTAACCTGCTTCCAGCTACCAGCTACCTGCTACCAGCTACCTGCTACCCGCTACCTGCTACCAGGTACCAGCTATCTGCTACCAGCTAACAGCAACCAACTACCAGCTACCAGCTACCTGCTACCTGCTACCAGCTACCTGCTACCAGCTACCAGCTACCTGCTACCAGCTATCAGCTAAAAACTACCAGCTACCAATACCAACTACCAACTACCAGCTACCAACTACCAACTACCTGCTACCAGCTACCTGCTAACAGCTACCTGCTACCAGCTACCAGCTGCCTGCTACCAGCTACCAGCAACCAACTAAAAACTACAAGCTACCAGCTACCAACTAGCCGCTACCAACTACCAGCTACAAACTACCAGCTACCCGCTACCAGCTACCAGCTACCAGCTACCACCTACCAGCTACCAGCTACCAACTACCAGCTACGAGCTACCAACTACCAACTACCAGCTACCAGCTACCAGCTACCATCTACCAACTACCAGCTACCAACTAACAACTACCTGCTACCAGCTACCTGCTAGCTACTACCAGCTACCAGCAACCAGCTACCCGCTACCAGCAACCAGCTACCAGCTACCAACTACCAGCTACCAGCAACCAGCAACCAGCTACCAGCCACCAGCAACCAGCTACCAGCTACCTGCTACCTGCTACCAGCTACTTGCTACCAGCTACCTGCTATCTGCTACCAAATACCAGCTACCAACTACCAACTACCAGCTACCAGCTACCAACTACCAGCTACCAACTACCAACTACCTGCTACCATCTACCAGCTACAAACTAACAGCTACCAACTACCAGCTACCAACTACCAGCTAACAGCTACCAACTGCCAGCTACCTGCTACCAGCTACCTGCTACCAGCTACCAGCTACCTGTAACCTGCTTCCAGCTACCAGCTACCTGCTACCAGCTACCTGCTACCTGCTACCAGCTAACAGCTACCTGCTACCAGCTACCAGCTACCTGCTACCAGCTACCTGCTACCAGCTACCAGCTACCAACTACCAGCTACAAGCTACCAGCTACCTGCTACCAACTACCAGCTACCTGCTACCGGCTACCAGCTACCTGCTACCAGCTACCAGCTAAAAAACTACCAGCTACCAACTGCCAATACCAACAACCAACTACCAGCTACCAACTACCAGGCTACCAACTACCAACTACCAGCTACCAGCTACCCGCTACAAGCTGCCAGCTACCAGCTACATGCTACCAGCTAGCTGCTACCAGCTACCAGCTACCTGCTGCCAGCTACCAGCAACCAACTACCAACTAGAAGCAACCAACTACCAAATACCAGCTACCAGCTACCAACTACCAACTACCAGCTACCAGCTACCTGCTATCAGCTACCAAATACCAGCTACCAACTACCAGCTACCAACTACCAGCTACCAGCTACCCGCTACCAGCTACCTGCTACCAGCTACCAGCTACCAACTACCAGCTACCAGCTACCAACTACCAGCTACCAGCTAACTGCTACCAACTACCAGCGACCAACTACCAGCTACCAGCTGCCAACTACCAGCTTCGAACTACCAGCTACCAAATACCAACTACCAGCTACCTGCTACCTGCTTCCAGCTACCGGCTACCAGCTACCAGCTACCTGCTACCAGCTACCAACTACCAGCTACCAGCTACCAGTAACCTGCTACCAGGTACCAACTACCAGCTACCAACTACCAACTACCAGCTACCAGCTACCAACTACCAACTACCAACAACCAGCTACCAGCTCCCAACTACCAGCTACCTGCTACCAGCTACATGCTACCAGCTACCTGCTACCAGCTACCTGCTACCAGCTACCAGCTACCAGCTACCTGCAACCAGCTACCAGCTACCTGCAACCAGATACCAGCTACCAACTACAAGCTACCAGCTACCAACTACCAACTACCAGCTACCAACTAACAACTACCTGCTACCAGCTACCTGCTACCTACTACCAGCTACCAGCAACCAGCTACCCGCTACCAGCAACCAGCTACCAGCAACCAGCTACCAGCTACCAACTACCAGCTACCAGCAACCAGCTACCAGCCACCAGCAACCAGCTACCTGCTACCTGCTACCTGCTACCAGCTACCTGCTATCTGCTACCAAATACCAGCTACCAACTACCAACTACCAGCTACCAGCTACCAACTACCAGCTACCAACTACCTGCTACCATCTACCAGCTACAAACTAACAGCTACCAACTACCAGCTACCAGCTACCAACTACCAGCTACTGACTGCCAGCTACCTGCTACCAGCTACCTGCTACCAGCTACCAGCTACCTGTAACCTGCTTATAGCTACCAGCTACCAGCTACCTGCTACCATCTACCTGCTACCTGCTACCAGCTAACAGCTACCTGCTACCAGCTACCAGCTACCTGCTACCAGCTAGCTGCTACCAGCTACCAGCTACCAACTACCAGCTACAAGGTACCAGCTACCTGCTACCAGCTACCGGCTATCAGCTACAAGCTACCTGCTACCAGCTACCAACTACCAGCTACCTGCTACCTGCTAACAGCTACCAGCTACCTGCTACCATCTACCAACTACCAGCTACCAACTAACAACTACCTGCTACCAGCTACCTGCTAGCTACTACCAGCTACCAGCTACCAGCAACCAGCTACCCGCTACCAGCAACCAGCTACCAACTACCAACTACCAGCTACCAGCTACCAACTACCAGCTACCAACTACCAACTACCTGCTACCATCTACCAGCTACCAACTGCCAATACCAACAACCAACTACCAGCTACCAACTACCAGGCTACCAACTACCAACTACCAGCTACCAGCTACCCGCTACAAGCTACCAGCTACCTGCTACCTGCTACCAGCTAACAGCTACCTGCTACCAGCTACCAGCTACCTGCTACCAGCTACCAGCTACCTGCTACCAGCTACCAGCTACCAACTACCAGCTACAAGCTACCAGCTACCTGCTACCAACTACCAGCTACCTGCTACCGGCTAACAGCTACCTGCAACCAGCTACCAGCTAAAAAACTACCAGCTACCAACTGCCAATACCAACTACCAACTACCAGCTACCAACTACCAGCTACCAACTACCAACTACCAGCTACCCGCTACAAGCTACCAGCTACCAGCTACATGCTACCAGCTATCAGCTAAAAACTACCAGCTACCTATACCAGCTACCAACTAGCCGCTACCAAGTACCAACTACCAGCTACCAACTACCAGCTACCTTCTACCAGCTACCAGCTACCACCTACCAGCTACCAGCTATCAACTACCAGCTACGAGCTACCAACTACCAACTACCAGCTACCAGCTACCTGCAACCAGATACCAGCTACCAGCTACCTTTTACCAGCTACCTGCTACCAGGTACCAGCTACCTGCTACCAGCTACCAGCTACCTGTAACCTGCTTCCAGCTACCAGCTACCTGCTACCAGCTACCTGCTACCCGCTACCTGCTACCAGGTACCAGCTATCTGCTACCAGCTAACAGCAACCAACTACCAGCTACCAGCTACCTGCTACCTGCTACCAGCTACCTGCTACCAGCTACCAGCTACCTGCTACCAGCTATCAGCTAAAAACTACCAGCTACCAATACCAACTACCAACTACCAGCTACCAACTACCAACTACCTGCTACCAGCTACCTGCTAACAGCTACCTGCTACCAGCTACCAGCTGCCTGCTACCAGCTACCAGCAACCAACTAAAAACTACAAGCTACCAGCTACCAACTAGCCGCTACCAACTACCAGCTACAAACTACCAGCTACCCGCTACCAGCTACCAGCTACCAGCTACCACCTACCAGCTACCAGCTACCAACTACCAGCTACGAGCTACCAACTACCAACTACCAGCTACCAGCTACCAGCTACCATCTACCAACTACCAGCTACCAACTAACAACTACCTGCTACCAGCTACCTGCTAGCTACTACCAGCTACCAGCAACCAGCTACCCGCTACCAGCAACCAGCTACCAGCTACCAACTACCAGCTACCAGCAACCAGCAACCAGCTACCAGCCACCAGCAACCAGCTACCAGCTACCTGCTACCTGCTACCAGCTACTTGCTACCAGCTACCTGCTATCTGCTACCAAATACCAGCTACCAACTACCAACTACCAGCTACCAGCTACCAACTACCAGCTACCAACTACCAACTACCTGCTACCATCTACCAGCTACAAACTAACAGCTACCAACTACCAGCTACCAACTACCAGCTAACAGCTACCAACTGCCAGCTACCTGCTACCAGCTACCTGCTACCAGCTACCAGCTACCTGTAACCTGCTTCCAGCTACCTGCTACCGGCTACCAGCTACCTGCTACCAGCTACCAGCTAAAAAACTACCAGCTACCAACTGCCAATACCAACAACCAACTACCAGCTACCAACTACCAGGCTACCAACTACCAACTACCAGCTACCCGCTACAAGCTGCCAGCTACCAGCTACATGCTACCAGCTAGCTGCTACCAGCTACCAGCTACCTGCTGCCAGCTACCAGCAACCAACTACCAACTAGAAGCAACCAACTACCAAATACCAGCTACCAGCTACCAACTACCAACTACCAGCTACCAGCTACCTGCTATCAGCTACCAAATACCAGCTACCAACTACCAGCTACCAACTACCAGCTACCAGCTACCCGCTACCAGCTACCTGCTACCAGCTACCAGCTACCAACTACCAGCTACCAGCTACCAACTACCAGCTACCAGCTAACTGCTACCAACTACCAGCGACCAACTACCAGCTACCAGCTGCCAACTACCAGCTTCGAACTACCAGCTACCAAATACCAACTACCAGCTACCTGCTACCTGCTTCCAGCTACCGGCTACCAGCTACCAGCTACCTGCTACCAGCTACCAACTACCAGCTACCAGCTACCAGTAACCTGCTACCAGGTACCAACTACCAGCTACCAACTACCAACTACCAGCTACCAGCTACCAGCTACCAACTACCAACTACCAACAACCAGCTACCAGCTCCCAACTACCAGCTACCTGCTACCAGCTACATGCTACCAGCTACCTGCTACCAGCTACCTGCTACCAGCTACCAGCTACCAGCTACCTGCAACCAGCTACCAGCTACCTGCAACCAGATACCAGCTACCAACTACAAGCTACCAGCTACCAACTACCAACTACCAGCTACCAACTAACAACTACCTGCTACCAGCTACCTGCTACCTACTACCAGCTACCAGCAACCAGCTACCCGCTACCAGCAACCAGCTACCAGCAACCAGCTACCAGCTACCAACTACCAGCTACCAGCAACCAGCTACCAGCCACCAGCAACCAGCTACCTGCTACCTGCTACCTGCTACCAGCTACCTGCTATCTGCTACCAAATACCAGCTACCAACTACCAACTACCAGCTACCAGCTACCAACTACCAGCTACCAACTACCTGCTACCATCTACCAGCTACAAACTAACAGCTACCAACTACCAGCTACCAGCTACCAACTACCAGCTACTGACTGCCAGCTACCTGCTACCAGCTACCTGCTACCAGCTACCAGCTACCTGTAACCTGCTTATAGCTACCAGCTACCAGCTACCTGCTACCATCTACCTGCTACCTGCTACCAGCTAACAGCTACCTGCTACCAGCTACCAGCTACCTGCTACCAGCTAGCTGCTACCAGCTACCAGCTACCAACTACCAGCTACAAGGTACCAGCTACCTGCTACCAGCTACCGGCTATCAGCTACAAGCTACCTGCTACCAGCTACCAACTACCAGCTACCTGCTACCTGCTAACAGCTACCAGCTACCTGCTACCAGCTACCAGCTACCTGCTACCTGCTACCAGCTGCCTGCTACCAGCTACCTGCTAACAGCTACCAGCTACCAGCTACCAATAACCATCTACCATCTACCACCTACCAGCTACCAACTACCAGCTACCAACTACCAACTACCAGCTACCAGCTACCAACTACCAACTGCCAGCTACCAGCTACCTGCTACCTGCTACCAGCTACCAGCAACCTGCTTCCAGGTACCAACTACCAGCTACCACCTACCAACTACCAGCTACCAGCTACCAGCTACCAACTACCAACTACCAGCTACCAGCTCCCAACTACCAGCTACCTGCTACCAGCTACCAGCTACCTGCAACCAGCTACCAGCTACCTGCAACCAGATACCAGATACCAGCTACCAGCTACCTTCTACCAGCTACCTGCTACCAGGTACCAGCTATCTGCTACCAGCTACCAGCTACCAGCTACCAGCTACCTGCTACCTGCTACCAGCTACCTGCTACCAGCTACCAGCTACCTGCTTTCAGCTATCAGCTAAAAACTACCAGCTACCAATACCAGCTACCAACTAGCCGCTACCAACTACCAACTACCAGCTACCAACTACCAGCTACCCGCTACCAGCTACCAGCTACCAGCTACCACCTACCAGCTACCCACTACCAACTACCAGCTACGAGCTACCAACTACCAACTACCAGCAACCAACTAAAAACTACAAGCTACCAGCTACCAACTAGCCGCTACCAACTACCAACTACCAGCTACCAACTACCAGCTACCCGCTACCAGCTACCAGCTACCAGCTACCACCTACCAGCTACCAGCTACCAACTACCAGCTACGAGCTACCAACTACCAACTACCAGCTACCAGCTACCAACTACCAGCTACCAGCTACCATCTACCAACTACCAGCTACCAACTAACAACTACCTGCTACCAGCTACCTGCTAGCTACTACCAGCTACCAGCTACCAGCAACCAGCTACCCGCTACCAGCAACCAGCTACCAACTACCAACTACCAGCTACCAGCTACCAACTACCAGCTACCAACCACCAACTACCTGCTACCATCTACCAGCTACCAACTGCCAATACCAACAACCAACTACCAGCTACCAACTACCAGGCTACCAACTACCAACTACCAGCTACCAGCTACCCGCTACAAGCTACCAGCTACCTGCTACCTGCTACCAGCTAACAGCTACCTGCTACCAGCTACCAGCTACCTGCTACCAGCTACCAGCTACCTGCTACCAGCTACCAGCTACCAACTATCAGCTACAAGCTACCAGCTACCTGCTACCAACTACCAGCTACCTGCTACCGGCTAACAGCTACCTGCAACCAGCTACCAGCTAAAAAACTACCAGCTACCAACTGCCAATACCAACTACCAACTACCAGCTACCAACTACCAGCTACCAACTACCAACTACCAGCTACCAGCTACCCGCTACAAGCTACCAGCTACCAGCTACATGCTACCAGCTATCAGCTAAAAACTACCAGCTACCAATACCAGCTACCAACTAGCCGCTACCAACTACCAACTACCAGCTACCAACTACCAGCTACCTTCTACCAGCTACCAGCTACCACCTACCAGCTACCAGCTATCAACTACCAGCTACGAGCTACCAACTACCAACTACCAGCTACCAGCTACCTGCAACCAGATACCAGCTACCAGCTACCTTTTACCAGCTACCTGCTACCAGGTACCAGCTACCTGCTACCAGCTACCAGCTACCTGTAACCTGCTTCCAGCTACCAGCTACCTGCTACCAGCTACCTGCTACCCGCTACCTGCTACCAGCTAACAGCTACCTGCTACCAGCTACCTGCTACCAGCTACCAGCTACCTGCTACCAGCTACCAGCTACCAACTACCAGCTACAAGCTAACAGCTACCTGCTACCAACTACCAGCTACCTGCTACCGGCTACCAGCTACCTGCTACCAGCTACAAGCTACCCAGGTAGCACAGAATGTGGGGCCCCGGTAGGTCCGATGTAGGCAAGTGGGGCTGGGGCAACCATCATAAAACCTGCATCGGTCCCCGATGGGGCTAAAGTGGGCAAGCCCCATTTGGGCTTGCCCCTGCTCCTCCTGCATGGGTCCCATAGCGGCGTTTCTTGGGCTAATGCAGAGCACATTCCTGCATCCAGACCACAAGGGTCCCTTGCCGGATATTTGAGGGCAATCCAACCTAAATGTGGGCTTTTTATGGGAAAGCCCTCATAGATCCGAAGTGAGGCCGCCCCCATTAAATCTTTGTGGGACCAACATCGGCCGTAGTGGGGCAAGAAAACGGACATGCCCACATACTGCCCCAATCGGCCCCTTGTAGGTTACTTGAGGGCAGGTGAAATATGAATAAGGGCTCAATTTGGGCAAGCCCTCGTGAAGCCCAAATGAGGCAGCCTTAGCTAAACCGCTTTAGGTCCCACATAGGCTGTAATGGGGCTGGAAGGCGGGCGTGCCCGCATGGTACCAAAATCGGTCCTTTGTGGGGAATTTGAAGGCACGTGCAACAGCAAGTGGGCTTTAGGTTCAAAACCAACACCCAGCCCAATTGGGGCTGCCCACATAAAACCGCTGTAGGTCCCACATCGGCCGTAATGGGGCTAGAAGGCGTGCGTGCAATTGCGTAATCATTGCTTCCAACTTTTATTTGCATTAGATGTTGCCCTAAATTACTATTATAGATGATTTGTATAACAGTTGTTGTCATGTTTAGTCGATTAGAAATTTTCATGGCTTTAGTTCTCGCGCTCATGGAAATTGCGCTACAAATACTAAAACAAACTGATTGCTAACTGTTGCCTCTTACGTGGTTGCTTTGGACAGCCTGCAACTCGCAGCACAATATTACTGTTCAGAACACACATCTCCACAGCCTGAACAAGATGCACATGAAGTCATTTCGGCTAGATGAATGTTATGAATTATTGTAAAATTTAATATTGTGGCTGTTTAGAAAGTGCAGACATGTATAAAATAATTACTTAATTATGTGCATAAATGTTGATTGGGAAAATTTGGACTAGGGCTTTCCACCAATTTCCTACGTCGGACCCTTATGAGAACAATGTGGGCAAACCCAAGTGCGGCTAGCGCTCTAAAACCCGCATTGGTCCTATGTCATTATCTGAGGGGCTAACTGAAATAAAAAAAAATGTTCCTCCAAAGCGGCTGCCCAAATCGGTCCAAAGTAGGACCATCGCGGGGAGTTGGCGGGATGTGCCCTTTTAACAATGCCGGAAAAATGTGGGCAGCCCCGGAAGGGCTGCCTGCATCGGCCCCTAGTGGGGCCCATTGGGGCTTTGTCGACAGCCCCCTTCGGGCCTACGTCGGCCCCTCTTGCAGCACCCACATTGAGCCCACCGGGGCTGTCCTGCATTGCCTACATCGGGCCCACCGGGGCCCACCCTTCAGAGCCCACTTTGTGCTACCTGGGTAAAAAACTACCAGCTACCAACTGCCAATACCAACAACCAACTACCAGCTACCAACTACCAGGCTACCAACTACCAACTACCAGCTACCAGCTACCCGCTACAAGCTACCAGCTACCAGCTACATGCTACCAGCTAGCTGCTACCAGCTACCAGCTACCTGCTGCCAGCTACCAGCAACCAACTACCAACTAGAAGCAACCAACTACCAAGTACCAGCTACCAGCTACCAACTACCAACTACCAGCTACCAGCTACCTGCTATCAGCTACCAACTACCAGCTACCAACTACCAGCTACCAACTACCAGCTACCAGCTACCCGCTACCAGCTACCTGCTACCAGCTACCAGCTACCAACTACCAGCTACCAGCTACCAACTACCAGCTACCAGCTACCAGCTGCCAACTACCAGCTTCGAACTACCAGCTACCAACTACCAACTACCAGCTACCGGCTACCTGCTTCCAGCTACCGGCTACCAGCTACCAGCTACCAACTACCAGCTACCTGCTACCAGCCACCAGCCACCAGCTACCTGCTACCAGCTACCAGCTACCTGCTACCAGGTACCAGCTACCTGCTACCAGCTACCTGTAACCTGCTTCCAGCTACCAGCTACCTGCTACCAGCTACCTGCTACCTGCTACCTGCTACCAGCTAACAGCTACCTGCTACCAGCTACCAGCTACCTGCTACCAGCTACCAGCTACCAACTACCAGCTACAAGCTACCAGCTACCTGCTACCAACTACCAGCTACCTGCTACCGGCTACCAGCTACCTGCTACCTGCTATCAGCTACCAACTACCAGCTACCAACTACCAGCTACCAACTACCAGCTACCAGCTACCCGCTACCAGCTACCTGCTACCAGCTACCAGCTACCAACTACCAGCTACCAGCTACCAACTACCAGCTACCAGCTAACTGCTACCAACTACCAGCGACCAACTACCAGCTACCAGCTGCCAACTACCAGCTTCGAACTACCAGCTACCAACTACGAACTACCAGCTACCGGCTACCTGCTTCCAGCTACCGGCTACCAGCTACCAGCTACCTGCTACCAGCTAACAACTACCAGCTACCTGCTACCTGCTACCAGCTACCAGCTACCTGCTACCAGCTGCCTGCTACCAGCTACCAGTAACCTGCTACCAGGTACCAACTACCAGCTACCACCTACCAACTACCAGCTACCAGCTACCAACTACCAACTACCAACTACCAGCTACCAGCTCCCAACTACCAGCTACCAGCTACCTGCTACCAGCTACCAGCTACCTGCTACCAGGTACCAGCTACCTGCTACCAGCTACCAGCTACCTGTAACCTGCTTCCAGCTACCAGCTACCTGCTACCAGCTACCTGCTACCTGCTACCTGCTACCAGCTAACAGCTACCTGCTACCAGCTACCAGCAACCAGCTACCCGCTACCAGCAACCAGCTACCAGCTACCAACTACCAGCTACCAGCAACCAGCTACCAGCAACCAGCTACCAGCCACCAGCAACCAGCTACCTGCTACCTGCTACCTGCTACCAGCTACCTGCTGCCAGCTACCTGCTATCTGCTACCAAATACCAGCTACCAACTACCAACTACCAGCTACCAGCTACCAACTACCAGCTACCAACTACCTGCTACCATCTACCAGCTACAAACTAACAGCTACCAACTACCAGCTACCAGCTACCAGCTACCAACTACCAGCTACTGACTGCCAGCTACCTGCTACCAGCTACCAGCTACCTGTAACCTGCTTATAGCTACCAGCTACCAGCTACCTGCTACCAGCTATCAGCTAAAAACTACCAGCTACCAATACCAGCTACCAACTAGCCGCTACCAACTACCAACTACCAGCTACCAACTACCAGCTACCCGCTACCAGCTACCACCTACCAGCTACCAGCTACCAACTACCAGCTACGAGCTACCAACTACCAGAAACCAACTACCAACTACCAGCAACCAACTAAAAACTACAAGCTACCAGCTACCAACTAGCCGCTACCAACTACCAACTACCAGCTACCAACTACCAGCTACCCGCTACCAGCTACCAGCTACCAGCTACCACCTACCAGCTACCAGCTACCAACTACCAGCTACGAGCTAACAACTACCAACTACCATCTACCAACTACCAGCTACCAGCTACCAACTACCAACTACCAGCTACCAGCTACCCGCTACAAGCTACCAGCTACATGCTACCAGCTACCTGCTACCAGCTACCTGCTACCTGCTACCAGCTAACAGCTACCTGCTACCAGCTACCAGCTACCTGCTACCAGCTACCAGCTACCAACTACCAGCTACAAGCTACCAGCTACCTGCTACCAACTACCAGCTACCTGCTACCGGCTAACAGCTAACTGCAACCAGCTACCAGCTAAAAAACTACCAGCTACAAACTGCCAATACCAACTACCAACTACCAGCTACCAACTACCAGCTACCAACTACCAACTACCAGCTACCAGCTACCTGCTACAAGCTACCAGCTACCAGCTACATGCTACCAGCTATCAGCTAAAAACTACCAGCTACCAATACCAGCTACCAACTAGCCGCTACCAACTACCAACTACCAGCTACCCACTACCAGCTACCCGCTACCAGCTACCAGCTACCAGCTACCACCTACCAGCTACCAGCTACCAACTACCAGCTACGAGCTACCAACTACCAACTACCAGCTACCAGCTACCTGCAACCAGATACCAGCTACCAGCTACCTTTTACCAGCTACCTGCTACCAGGTACCAGCTACCTGCTACCAGCTAACAGCTACCTGCTACCAGCTACCTGCTACCAGCTACCAGCTACCAACTACCAGCTACAAGCTACCAGCTACCTGCTACCAACTACCAGCTACCTGCTACCGGCTACCGGCTACCAGCTACCTGCTACCAGCTACAAGCTAAAAAACTACCAGCTACCAACTGCCAATACCAACAACCAACTACCAGCTACCAACTACCAGGCTACCAACTACCAACTACCAGCTACCAGCTACCCGCTACAAGCTACCAGCTACCGGCTACATGCTACCAGCTAGCTGCTACCAGCTACCAGCTACCTGCTGCCAGCTACCAGATACCAACTACCAACTAGAAGCAACCAACTACCAAATACCAGCTACCAGCTACCAACTACCAACTACCAGCTACCAGCTACCTGCTATCAGCTACCAACTACCAGCTACCAACTACCATCTACCAACTACCAGCTACCAGCTACCCGCTACCAGCTACCTGCTACCAGCTACCAGCTACCAACTACCAGCTACCAGCTACCAACTACCAGCTACCAGCTAACTGCTACCAACTACCAGCGACCAACTACCAGCTACCAGCTGCCAACTACCAGCTTCGAACTACCAGCTACAAACTACCAACTACCAGCTACCGGCTACCTGCTTCCTCTACCGGCTACCAGCTACCAGCTACCTGCTACCAGCTACCAACTACCAGCTACCTGCTACCAGCCACCAGCCACCAGCTACCTGCTACCAGCTACCAGCTACCTGCTACCAGGTACCAGCTACCTGCTACCAGCTACCAGCTACCTGTAACCTGCTTCCAGCTACCAGCTACCTGCTACCAGCTACCTGCTACCTGCTACCTGCTACCAGCTAACAGCTACCTGCTACCAGCTACCAGCAACCAGCTACCCGCTACCAGCAACCAGCTACCAGCAACCAGCTACCAGCCACCAGCAACCAGCTACCTGCTACCTGCTACCAGCTACCTGCTGCCAGCTACCTGCTATCTGCTACCAAATACCAGCTACCAACTACCAACTACCAGCTACCAGCTACCAACTACCAGCTACCAACTACCTGCTACCATCTACCAGCTACAAACTAACAGCTACCAACTACCAGCTACCAGCTACCAGCTACCAACTACCAGCTACTGACTGCCAGCTACCTGCTACCAGCTACCAGCTACCTGTAACCTGCTTATAGCTACCAGCTACCAGCTACCTGCTACCAGCTATCAGCTAAAAACTACCAGCTACCAATACCAGCTACCAACTAGCCGCTACCAACTACCAACTACCAGCTACCAACTACCAGCTACCCGCTACCAGCTACCAGCTACCAGCTACCACCTACCAGCTACCAGCTACCAACTACCAGCTACGAGCTACCAACTACCAGCAACCAAGTACCAACTACCAGCAACCAACTAAAAACTACAAGCTACCAGCTACCAACTAGCCGCTACCAACTACCAACTACCAGCTACCAACTACCAGCTACCCGCTACCAGCTACCAGCTACCAGCTACCACCTACCAGCTACCAGCTACCAACTACCAGCTACGAGCTAACAACTACCAACTACCAGCTACCAACTACCAGCTACCAGCTACCATCTACCAACTACCAGCTACCAACTAACAACTACCTGCTACCAGCTACCTGCTAGCTACTACCAGCTACCAGCTACCAGCAACCAGCTTCCCGCTACCAGCAACCAGCTACCAACTACCAACTACCAGCTACCAGCTACCAACTACCAGCTACCAACTACCAACTACCTGCTACCATCTACCAGCTACCAACTGCCAATACCAACAACCAACTACCAGCTACCAACTACCAGGCTACCAACTACCAACTACCAGCTACCAGCTACCCGCTACAAGCTACCAGCTACATGCTACCAGCTACCTGCTACCAGCTACCTGCTACCAGCTAACAGCTACCTGCTACCAGCTACCAGCTACCTGCTACCAGCTACCAGCTACCAACTACCAGCTACAAGCTACCAGCTACCTGCTACCAACTACCAGCTACCTGCTACCGGCTAACAGCTACCTGCAACCAGCTACCAGCTAAAAAACTACCAGCTACAAACTGCCAATACCAACTACCAACTACCAGCTACCAACTACCAGCTACCAACTACCAACTACCAGATACCAGCTACCCGCTACAAGCTACCAGCTACCAGCTACATGCTACCAGCTATCAGCTAAAAACTACCAGCTACCAATACCAGCTACCAACTAGCCGCTACCAACTACCAACTACCAGCTACCAACTACCAGCTACCCGCTACCAGCTACCAGCTACCAGCTACCACCTACCAGCTACCAGCTACCTGCAACCAGATACCAGCTACCAGCTACCTTTTACCAGCTACCTGCTACCAGGTACCAGCTACCTGCTACCAGCTAACAGCTACCTGCTACCAGCTACCTGCTACCAGCTACCAGCTACCTGCTACCAGCTACCAGCTACCAACTACCAGCTACAAGCTACCAGCTACCTGCTACCAACTACCAGCTACCTGCTACCGGCTACCAGCTACCTGCTACCAGCTACAAGCTAAAAAACTACCAGCTACCAACTGCCAATACCAACAACCAACTACCAGCTACCAACTACCAGGCTACCAACTACCAACTACCAGCTACCAGCTACCCGCTACAAGCTACCAGCTACCGGCTACATGCTACCAGCTAGCTGCTACCAGCTACCAGCTACCTGCTGCCAGCTACCAGCAACCAACTACCAACTAGAAGCAACCAACTACCAAATACCAGCTACCAGCTACCAACTACCAACTACCAGCTACCAGCTACCTGCTATCAGCTACCAACTACCAGCTACCAACTACCATCTACCAACTACCAGCTACCAGCTACCCGCTACCAGCTACCTGCTGCCAGCTACCAGCTACCAACTACCAGCTACCAGCTAACTGCTACCAACAACCAGCGACCAACTACCAGCTACCAGCTGCCAACTACCAGCTTCGAACTACCAGCTATAAACTACCAACTACCAGCTACCGGCTACCTGCTTCCAGCTACCGGCTACCAGCTACCAGCTACCTGCTACCAGCTACCAACTACCAGCTACCTGCTACTAGCCACCAGCCACCAGCTACCTGCTACCAGCTACCAGCTACCTGCTACCAGGTACCAGCTACCTGCTACCAGCTACCAGCTACCTGTAACCTGCTTCCAGCTACCAGCTACCTGCTACCAGCTACCTGCTACCTGCTACCTGCTACCAGCTAACAGCTACCTGCTACCAGCTACCAGCAACCAGCTACCCGCTACCAGCAACCAGCTACCAGCAACCAGCTACCAGCTACCAACTACCAGCTACCAGCAACCAGCTACCAGCAACCAGCTACCAGCCACCAGCCACCAGCAACCAGCTACCTGCTACCTGCTACCTGCTACCAGCTACCTGCTGCCAGCTACCTGCTATCTGCTACCAAATACCAGCTACCAACTACCAACTACCAGCTACCAGCTACCAACTACCAGCTACCAACTACCTGCTACCATCTACCAGCTACAAACTAACAGCTACCAACTACCAGCTACCAACTACCAGCTACTGACTGCCAGCTACCTGCTACCAGCTACCAGCTACCTGTAACCTGCTTATAGCTACCAGCTACCAGCTACCTGCTACCAGCTATCAGCTAAAAACTACCAGCTACCAATACCAGCTACCAACTAGCCGCTACCAACTACCAACTACCAGCTACCAACTACCAGCTACCCGCTACCAGCTACCAGCTACCACCTACCAGCTACCAGCTACCAACTACCAGCTACGAGCTACCAACTACCAGCAACCAACTACCAACTACCAGCAACCAACTAAAAACTACAAGCTACCAGCTACCAACTAGCCGCTACCAACTACCAACTACCAGCTACCAACTACCAGCTACCCGCTACCAGCTACCAGCTACCAGCTACCAACTACCAGCTACGAGCTAACAACTACCAACTACCAGCTACCAACTACCAGCTACCAGCTACCATCTACCAACTACCAGCTACCAACTAACAACTATCTGCTACCAGCTACCTGCTAGCTACTACCAGCTACCAGCTACCAGCAACCAGCTTCCCGCTACCAGCAACCAGCTACCAACTACCAACTACCAGCTACCAGCTACCAACTACCAGCTACCAACTACCAACTACCTGCTACCATCTACCAGCTACCAACTGCCAATACCAACAACCAACTACCAGCTACCAACTACCAGGCTACCAACTACCAACTACCAGCTACCAGCTACCAGCTACCAGCTACCCGCTACAAGCTACCAGCTACATGCTACCAGCTACCTGCTACCAGCTACCTGCTACCTGCTACCAGCTAACAGCTACCTGCTACCAGCTACCAGCTACCTGCTACCAGCTACCAGCTACCTGCTACCAGCTACCAGCTACCAACTACCAGCTACAAGCTACCAGCTACCTGCTACCAACTACCAGCTACCTGCTACCGGCTAACAGCTACCTGCAACCAGCTACCAGCTAAAAAACTACCAGCTACCAACTGCCAATACCAACTACCAACTACCAGCTACCAACTACCAGCTACCAACTACCAACTACCAGCTACCAGCTACCCGCTACAAGCTACCAGCTACCAGCTACATGCTACCAGCTATCAGCTAAAAACTACCAGCTACCAATACCAGCTACCAACTAGCCGCTACCAACTACCAACTACCAGCTACCAACTACCAGCTACCCGCTACCAGCTACCAGCTACCAGCTACCACCTACCAGCTACCAGCTACCAACTACCAGCTACGAGCTACCAACTACCAACTACCAGCTACCAGCTACCTGCAACCAGATACCAGCTACCAGCTACCTTTTACCAGCTACCTGCTACCAGGTACCAGCTACCTGCTACCAGCTAACAGCTACCTGCTACCAGCTACCAGCTACCTGCTACCAGCTACCAGCTACCTGCTACCAGCTACCAGCTACCAACTACCAGCTACAAGCTACCAGCTACCTGCTACCAACTACCAGCTACCTGCTACCGGCTACCAGCTACCTGCTACCAGCTACAAGCTAAAAAACTACCAGCTACCAACTGCCAATACCAACAACCAACTACCAGCTACCAACTACCAGGCTACCAACTACCAACTACCAGCTACCAGCTACCCGCTACAAGCTACCAGCTACCAGCTACATGCTACCAGCTAGCTGCTACCAGCTACCAGCTACCTGCTGCCAGCTACCAGCAATCAACTACCAACTAGAAGCAACCAACTACCAAATACCAGCTACCAGCTACCAACTACCAACATCCAGCTACCAGCTACCTGCTATCAGCTACCAACTACCAGCTACCAACTACCAGCTACCAGCTACCCGCTACCAGCTACCTGCTACCAGCTACCAGCTACCAACTACCAGCTACCAGCTACCAACTACCAGCTACCAGCTAACTGCTACCAACTACCAGCGACCAACTACCAGCTACCAGCTGCCAACTACCAGCTTCGAACTACCAGCTACCAACTACCAACTACCAGCTACCGGCTACCTGCTTCCAGCTACCGGCTACCAGCTACCAGCTACCTGCTACCAGCTACCAACTACCAGCTACCTGCTACCAGCTACCAGCTACCTGCTACCAGGTACCAGCTACCTGCTACCAGCTACCAGCTACCTGTAACCTGCTTCCAGCTACCAGCTACCTGCTACCAGCTACCTGCTACCTGCTACCTGCTACCAGCTAACAGCTACCTGCTACCAGCTACCAGCTACCTGCTACCAGCTACCAGCTACCTGCTACCAGCTACCAGCTACCAACTACCAGCTACAAGCTACCAGCTACCTGCTACCAACTACCAGCTACCTGCTACCGGCTACCAGCTACCTGCTACCAGCTACCAACTACCAACTACCAGCTACCAGCTACCAACTACCAGCTACAAGCTACCAGCTACCTGCTACCAACTACCAGCTACCTGCTACCGGCTAACAGCTACCTGCAACCAGCTACCAGCTAAAAAACTACCAGCTACCAACTGCCAATACCAACTACCAACTACCAGCTACCAACTACCAGCTACCAACTACCAACTACCAGCTACCAGCTACCCGCTACAAGCTACCAGCTACCAGCTACATGCTACCAGCTATCAGCTAAAAACTACCAGCTACCAATACCAGCTACCAACTAGCCGCTACCAAGTACCAACTACCAGCTACCAACTACCAGCTACCTTCTACCAGCTACCAGCTACCACCTACCAGCTACCAGCTATCAACTACCAGCTACGAGCTACCAACTACCAACTACCAGCTACCAGCTACCTGCAACCAGATACCAGCTACCAGCTACCTTTTACCAGCTACCTGCTACCAGGTACCAGCTACCTGCTACCAGCTACCAGCTACCTGTAACCTGCTTCCAGCTACCAGCTACCTGCTACCAGCTACCTGCTACCCGCTACCTGCTACCAGGTACCAGCTATCTGCTACCAGCTACCAGCAACCAACTACCAGCTACCAGCTACCTGCTACCTGCTACCAGCTACCTGCTACCAGCTACCAGCTACCTGCTACCAGCTATCAGCTAAAAACTACCAGCTACCAATACCAACTACCAACTACCAGCTACCAACTACCAACTACCTGCTACCAGCTACCTGCTAACAGCTACCTGCTACCAGCTACCAGCAACCAACTAAAAACTACAAGCTACCAGCTACCAACTAGCCGCTACCAACTACCAGCTACAAACTACCAGCTACCCGCTACCAGCTACCAGCTACCAGCTACCACCTACCAGCTACCAGCAACCAACTACCAGCTACGAGCTACCAACTACCAACTACCAGCTACCAGCTACCAGCTACCATCTACCAACTACCAGCTACCAACTAACAACTACCTGCTACCAGCTACCTGCTAGCTACTACCAGCTACCAGCAACCAGCTACCCGCTACCAGCAACCAGCTACCAGCTACCAACTACCAGCTACCAGCAACCAGCAACCAGCTACCAGCCACCAGCAACCAGCTACCAGCTACCTGCTACCTGCTACCAGCTACTTGCTACCAGCTACCTGCTATCTGCTACCAAATACCAGCTACCAACTACCAACTACCAGCTACCAGCTACCAACTACCAGCTACCAACTACCAACTACCTGCTACCATCTACCAGCTACAAACTAACAGCTACCAACTACCAGCTACCAACTACCAGCTAACAGCTACCAACTGCCAGCTACCTGCTACCAGCTACCTGCTACCAGCTACCAGCTACCTGTAACCTGCTTCCAGCTACCAGCTACCTGCTACCAGCTACCTGCTACCTGCTACCAGCTAACAGCTACCTGCTACCAGCTACCAGCTACCTGCTACCAGCTACCAGCTACCTGCTACCAGCTACCAGCTACCAACTACCAGCTACAAGCTACCAGCTACCTGCTACCAACTACCAGCTACCTGCTACCGGCTACCAGCTACCTGCTACCAGCTACCAGCTAAAAAACTACCAGCTACCAACTGCCAATACCAACAACCAACTACCAGCTACCAACTACCAGGCTACCAACTACCAACTACCAGCTACCAGCTACCCGCTACAAGCTGCCAGCTACCAGCTACATGCTACCAGCTAGCTGCTACCAGCTACCAGCTACCTGCTGCCAGCTACCAGCAACCAACTACCAACTAGAAGCAACCAACTACCAAATACCAGCTACCAGCTACCAACTACCAACTACCAGCTACCAGCTACCTGCTATCAGCTACCAACTACCAGCTACCAACTACCAGCTACCAACTACCAGCTACCAGCTACCCGCTACCAGCTACCTGCTACCAGCTACCAGCTACCAACTACCAGCTACCAGCTACCAACTACCAGCTACCAGCTAACTGCTACCAACTACCAGCGACCAACTACCAGCTACCAGCTGCCAACTACCAGCTTCGAACTACCAGCTACCAAATACCAACTACCAGCTACCTGCTACCTGCTTCCAGCTACCGGCTACCAGCTACCAGCTACCTGCTACCAGCTACCAACTACCAGCTACCAGCTACCAGTAACCTGCTACCAGGTACCAACTACCAGCTACCAACTACCAACTACCAGCTACCAGCTACCAGCTACCAACTACCAACTACCAACAACCAGCTACCAGCTCCCAACTACCAGCTACCTGCTACCAGCTACATGCTACCAGCTACCTGCTACCAGCTACCTGCTACCAGCTACCAGCTACCAGCTACCTGCAACCAGCTACCAGCTACCTGCAACCAGATACCAGCTACCAACTACAAGCTACCAGCTACCAACTACCAACTACCAGCTACCAACTAACAACTACCTGCTACCAGCTACCTGCTACCTACTACCAGCTACCAGCAACCAGCTACCCGCTACCAGCAACCAGCTACCAGCAACCAGCTACCAGCTACCAACTACCAGCTACCAGCAACCAGCTACCAGCCACCAGCAACCAGCTACCTGCTACCTGCTACCTGCTACCAGCTACCTGCTATCTGCTACCAAATACCAGCTACCAACTACCAACTACCAGCTACCAGCTACCAACTACCAGCTACCAACTACCTGCTACCATCTACCAGCTACAAACTAACAGCTACCAACTACCAGCTACCAGCTACCAACTACCAGCTACTGACTGCCAGCTACCTGCTACCAGCTACCTGCTACCAGCTACCAGCTACCTGTAACCTGCTTATAGCTACCAGCTACCAGCTACCTGCTACCAGCTACCTGCTACCTGCTACCAGCTAACAGCTACCTGCTACCAGCTACCAGCTACCTGCTACCAGCTAGCTGCTACCAGCTACCAACTACCAGCTACAAGGTACCAGCTACCTGCTACCAGCTACCGGCTATCAGCTACAAGCTACCTGCTACCAGCTACCAACTACCAGCTACCTGCTACCTGCTAACAGCTACCAGCTACCTGCTACCAGCTACCAGCTACCTGCTACCTGCTACCAGCTGCCTGCTACCAGCTACCTGCTACCAGCTACCAGCTACCAATAACCATCTACCATCTACCACCTACCAGCTACCAACTACCAGCTACCAACTACCAGCTACCAACTACCAACTACCAGCTACCAGCTACCAACTACCAACTGCCAGCTACCAGCTACCTGCTACCTGCTACCAGCTACCAGCAACCTGCTTCCAGGTACCAACTACCAGCTACCACCTACCAACTACCAGCTACCAGCTACCAGCTACCAACTACCAACTACCAGCTACCAGCTCCCAACTATCAGCTACCTGCTACCAGCTACCAGCTACCTGCTACCTGCTACCAGCTACCTGCTACCAGCTACCAGCTACCTGCTTTCAGCTATCAGCTAAAAACTACCAGCTACCAATACCAGCTACCAACTAGCCGCTACCAACTACCAACTACCAGCTACCAACTACCAGCTACCCGCTACCAGCTACCAGCTAACAGCTACCACCTACCAGCTACCCACTACCAACTACCAGCAACGAGCTACCAACTACCAACTACCAGCAACCAACTAAAAACTACAAGCTACCAGCTACCAACTAGCCGCTACCAACTACCAACTACCAGCTACCAACTACCAGCTACCAGCTACCAGCTACCAGCTACCACCTACCAGCTACCAGCTACCAACTACCAGCTACGAGCTACCAACTACCAACTACCAGCTACCAACTACCAGCTACCAGCTACCATCTACCAACTACCAGCTACCAACTAACAACTACCTGCTACCAGCTACCTGCTAGCTACTACCAGCTACCAGCTACCAGCAACCAGCTACCCGCTACCAGCAACCAGCTACCAACTACCAACTACCAGCTACCAGCTACCAACTACCAGCTACCAACTACCAACTACCTGCTACCATCTACCAGCTACCAACTGCCAATACCAACAACCAACTACCAGCTACCAACTACCAGGCTACCAACTACCAACTACCAGCTACCAGCTACCCGCTACAAGCTACCAGCTACCTGCTACCTGCTACCAGCTAACAGCTACCTGCTACCAGCTACCAGCTACCTGCTACCAGCTACCAGCTACCTGCTACCAGCTACCAGCTACCAACTACCAGCTACAAGCTACCAGCTACCTGCTACCAACTACCAGCTACCTGCTACCGGCTAACAGCTACCTGCAACCAGCTACCAGCTAAAAAACTACCAGCTACCAACTGCCAATACCAACTACCAACTACCAGCTACCAACTACCAGCTACCAACTACCAACTACCAGCTACCAGCTACCCGCTACAAGCTACCAGCTACCAGCTACATGCTACCAGCTATCAGCTAAAAACTACCAGCTACCAATACCAGCTACCAACTAGCCGCTACCAACTACCAACTACCAGCTACCAACTACCAGCTACCTTCTACCAGCTACCAGCTACCACCTACCAGCTACCAGCTATCAACTACCAGCTACGAGCTACCAACTACCAACTACCAGCTACCAGCTACCTGCAACCAGATACCAGCTACCAGCTACCTTTTACCAGCTACCTGCTACCAGGTACCAGCTACCTGCTACCAGCTACCAGCTACCTGTAACCTGCTTCCAGCTACCAGCTACCTGCTACCAGCTACCTGCTACCCGCTACCTGCTACCAGCTAACAGCTACCTGCTACCAGCTACCAGCTACCTGCTACCAGCTACCAGCTACCTGCTACCAGCTACCAGCTACCAACTACCAGCTACAAGCTAACAGCTACCTGCTACCAACTACCAGCTACCTGCTACCGGCTACCAGCTACCTGCTACCAGCTACAAGCTACCCAGGTAGCACAGAATGTGGGGCCCCGGTAGGTCCGATGTAGGCAAGTGGGGCTGGGGCAACCATCATAAAACCTGCATCGGTCCCCGATGGGGCTAAAGTGGGCAAGCCCCATTTGGGCTTGCCCCTGCTCCTCCTGCATGGGTCCCATAGCGGCGTTTCTTGGGCTAATGCAGAGCACATTCCTGCATCCAGACCACAAGGGTCCCTTGCCGGATATTTGAGGGCAATCCAACCTAAATGTGGGCTTTTTATGGGAAAGCCCTCATAGATCCGAAGTGAGGCCGCCCCCATTAAATCTTTGTGGGACCAACATCGGCCGTAGTGGGGCAAGAAAACGGACATGCCCACATACTGCCCCAATCGGCCCCTTGTAGGTTACTTGAGGGCAGGTGAAATATGAATAAGGGCTCAATTTGGGTAAGCCCTCGTGAAGCCCAAATGAGGCAGCCTTAGCTAAACCGCTTTAGGTCCCACATAGGCTGTAATGGGGCTGGAAGGCGGGCGTGCCCGCATGGTACCAAAATCGGTCCTTTGTGGGGAATTTGAAGGCACGTGCAACAGCAAGTGGGCTTTAGGTTCAAAACCAACACCCAGCCCAATTGGGGCTGCCCACATAAAACCGCTGTAGGTCCCACATCGGCCGTAATGGGGCTAGAAGGCGTGCGTGCAATTGCGTAATCATTGCTTCCAACTTTTATTTGCATTAGATGTTGCCCTAAATTACTATTATAGATGATTTGTATAACAGTTGTTGTCATGTTTAGTCGATTAGAAATTTACATGGCTTTAGTTCTCGCGCTCATGGAAATTGCGCTACAAATACTAAAACAAACTGATTGCTAACTGTTGCCTCTTACGTGGTTGCTTTGGACAGCCTGCAACTCGCAGCACAATATTACTGTTCAGAACACACATCTCCACAGCCTGAACAAGATGCACATGAAGTCATTTCGGCTAGATGAATGTTATGAATTATTGTAAAATTTAATATTGTGGCTGTTTAGAAAGTCCAGACATGTATAAAATAATTACTTAATTATGTGCATAAATGTTGATTGGGAAAATTTGGACTAGGGCTTTCCACCAATTTCCTACGTCGGACCCTTATGAGAACAATGTGGGCAAACCCAAGTGCGGCTAGCGCTCTAAAACCCGCATTGGTCCTATGTCATTATCTGAGGGGCTAACTGAAATAAAAAAAATGTTCCTCCAAAGCGGCTGCCCAAATCGGTCCAAAGTAGGACCATCGCGGGGAGTTGGCGGGATGTGCCCTTTTAACAATGCCGGAAAAATGTGGGCAGCCCCGGAAGGGCTGCCTGCATCGGCCCCTAGTGGGGCCCATTGGGGCTTTGTCGACAGCCCCCTTCGGGCCTACGTCGGCCCCTCTTGCAGCACCCACATTGAGCCCACCGGGGCTGTCCTGCATTGCCTACATCGGGCCCACCGGGGCCCACCCTTCAGAGCCCACTTTGTGCTACCTGGGTAAAAAACTACCAGCTACCAACTGCCAATACCAACAACCAACTACCAGCTACCAACTACCAGGCTACCAACTACCAACTACCAGCTACCAGCTACGCGCTACAAGCTACCAGCTACCAGCTACATGCTACCAGCTAGCTGCTACCAGCTACCAGCTACCTGCTGCCAGCTACCAGCAACCAACTACCAACTAGAAGCAACCAACTACCAAGTACCAGCTACCAGCTACCAACTACCAACTACCAGCTACCAGCTACCTGCTATCAGCTACCAACTACCAGCTACCAACTACCAGCTACCAACTACCAGCTACCAGCTACCCGCTACCAGCTACCTGCTACCAGCTACCAGCTACCAACTACCAGCTACCAGCTACCAACTACCAGGTACCAGCTACCAGCTGCCAACTACCAGCTTCGAACTACCAGCTACCAACTACCAACTACCAGCTACCGGCTACCTGCTTCCAGCTACCGGCTACCAGCTACCAGCTACCAACTACCAGCTACCTGCTACCAGCCACCAGCCACCAGCTACCTGCTACCAGCTACCAGCTACCTGCTACCAGGTACCAGCTACCTGCTACCAGCTACCTGTAACCTGCTTCCAGCTACCAGCTACCTGCTACCAGCTACCTGCTACCTGCTACCTGCTACCAGCTAACAGCTACCTGCTACCAGCTACCAGCTACCTGCTACCAGCTACCAGCTACCAACTACCAGCTACAAGCTACCAGCTACCTGCTACCAACTACCAGCTACCTGCTACCGGCTACCAGCTACCTGCTACCTGCTATCAGCTACCAACTACCAGCTACCAACTACCAGCTACCAACTACCAGCTACCAGCTACCCGCTACCAGCTACCTGCTACCAGCTACCAGCTACCAACTACCAGCTACCAGCTACCAACTACCAGCTACCAGCTAACTGCTACCAACTACCAGCGACCAACTACCAGCTACCAGCTGCCAAGTACCAGCTTCGAACTACCAGCTACCAACTACCAACTACCAGCTACCGGCTACCTGCTTCCAGCTACCGGCTACCAGCTACCAGCTACCTGCTACCAGCTAACAACTACCAGCTACCTGCTACCTGCTACCAGCTACCAGCTACCTGCTACCAGCTGCCTGCTACCAGCTACCAGTAACCTGCTACCAGGTACCAACTACCAGCTACCACCTACCAACTACCAGCTACCAGCTACCAGCTACCAACTACCAACTACCAACTACCAGCTACCAGCTCCCAACTACCAGCTACCTGCTACCAGCTACATGCTACCAGCTACCTGCTACCAGCTACCTGCTACCAGCTACCTGCAACCAGCTACCAGCTACCTGCAACCAGATACCAGCTACCAACTACAAGCTACCAGCTACCAACTACCAACTACCAGCTACCAACTAACAACTACCTGCTACCAGCTACCTGCTACCTACTACCAGCTACCAACAACCAGCTACCCGCTACCAGCAACCAGCTACCAGCAACCAGCTACCAGCTACCAACTACCAGCTACCAGCAACCAGCTACCAGCAACCAGCTATTAGCCACCAGCAACCAGCTACCTGCTACCTGCTACCTGCTACCAGCTACCTGCTACCAGCTACCTGCTATCTGCTACCAAATACCAGCTACCAACTACCAACTACCAGCTACCAGCTACCAACTACCGGCTACCAACTACCTGCTACCATCTACCAGCTACAAACTAACAGCTACCAACTACCAGCTACCAGCTACCAGCTACCAACTACCAGCTACTGACTGCCAGCTACCTGCTACCAGCTACCAGCTACCTGTAACCTGCTTATAGCTACCAGCTACCAGCTACCTGCTACCAGCTATCAGCTAAAAACTACCAGCTACCAATACCAGCTACCAACTAGCCGCTACCAACTACCAACTACCAGCTACCAACTACCAGCTACCCGCTACCAGCTACCAGCTACCAGCTACCACCTACCAGCTACCAGCTACCAACTACCAGCTACGAGCTACCAACTACCAACTACCAGCAACCAACTACCAACTACCAGCAACCAACTAAAAACTACAAGCTACCAGCTACCAACTAGCCGCTACCAACTACCAACTACCAGCTACCAACTACCAGCTACCCGCTACCAGCTACCAGCTACCAGCTACCACCTACCAGCTACCAGCTACCAACTACCAGCTACGAGCTTACAACTACCAACTACCAGCTACCAGCTACCAACTACCAGCTACCAGCTACCATCTACCAACTACCAGCTACCAACTAACAACTACCTGCTACCAGCTACCTGCTAGCTACTACCAGCTACCTGCTACCAGCAACCAGCTACCCGCTACCAGCAACCAGCTACCAACTACCAACTACCAGCTACCAGCTACCAACTACCAGCTACCAACTACCAACTACCTGCTACCATCTACCAGCTACCAACTGCCAATACCAACAACCAACTACCAGCTACCAACTACCAGGCTACCAACTACCAACTACCAGCTACCAGCTACCCGCTACAAGCTACCAGCTACATGCTACCAGCTACCTGCTACCAGCTACCTGCTACCTGCTACCAGCTAACAGCTACCTGCTACCAGCTACCAGCTACCTGCTACCAGCTACCAGCTACCTGCTACCAGCTACCAGCTACCAACTACCAGCTACAAGCTACCAGCTACCTGCTACCAACTACCAGCTACCTGCTACCGGCTAACAGCTACCTGCAACCAGCTACCAGCTAAAAAACTACCAGCTACAAACTGCCAATACCAACTACCAACTACCAGCTACCAACTACCAGCTACCAACTACCAACTACCAGCTACCAGCCACCCGCTACAAGCTACCAGCTACCAGCTACATGCTACCAGCTATCAGCTAAAAACTACCAGCTACCAATACCAGCTACCAACTAGCCGCTACCAACTACCAACTACACTCTACCAACTACCACCTACCCGCTACCAGCTACCAGCTACCACCTACCAGCTACCAGCTACCAACTACCAGCTACGAGCTACCAACTACCAACTACCAGCTACCAGCTACCTGCAACCAGATACCAGCTACCAGCTACCTTTTACCAGCTACCTGCTACCAGGTACCAGCTACCTGCTACCAGCTAACAGCTACCTGCTACCAGCTACCAGCTACCTGCTACCAGCTACCAGCTACCTGCTACCAGCTACCAGCTACCAACTACCAGCTACAAGCTACCAGCTACCTGCTACCAACTACCAGCTACCTGCTACCGGCTACCAGCTACCTGCTACCAGCTACAAGCTAAAAAACTACCAGCTACCAACTGCCAATACCAACAACCAACTACCAGCTACCAACTACCAGGCTACCAACTACCAACTACCAGCTACCAGCTACCCGCTACAAGCTACCAGCTACCGGCTACATGCTACCAGCTACCAGCTACCTGCTGCCAGCTACCAGATACCAACTACCAACTAGAAGCAACCAACTACCAAATACCAGCTACCAGCTACCAACTACCAACTACCAGCTACCAGCTACCTGCTATCAGCTACCAACTACCAGCTACCAACTACCATCTACCAACTACCAGCTACCAGCTACCCGCTACCAGCTACCTGCTACCAGCTACCAGCTACCAACTACCAGCTACCAGCTACCAACTACCAGCTACCAGCTAACTGCTACCAACTACCAGCGACCAACTACCAGCTACCAGCTGCCAACTACCAGCTTCGAACTACCAGCTACAAACTACCAACTACCAGCTACCGGCTACCTGCTTCCAGCTACCGGCTACCAGCTACCAGCTACCTGCTACCAGCTACCAACTACCAGCTACCTGCTACCAGCCACCAGCCACCAGCTACCTGCTACCAGCTACCAGCTACCTGCTACCAGGTACCAGCTACCTGCTACCAGCTACCAGCTACCTGTAACCTGCTTCCAGCTACCAGCTACCTGCTACCAGCTACCTGCTACCTGCTACCTGCTACCAGCTAACAGCTACCTGCTACCAGCTACCAGCAACCAGCTACCCGCTACCAGCAACCAGCTACCAGCTACCAACTACCAGCTACCAGCAACCAGCTACCAGCAACCAGCTACCAGCCACCAGCAACCAGCCACCTGCTACCTGCTACCTGCTACCAGCTACCTGCTGCCAGCTACCTGCTATCTGCTACCAAATACCAGCTACCAACTACCAACTACCAGCTACCAGCTACCAACTACCAGCTACCAACTACCTGCTACCATCTACCAGCTACAAACTAACAGCTACCAACTACCAGCTACCAGCTACCAGCTACCAACTACCAGCTACTGACTGCCAGCTACCTGCTACCAGCTACCAGCTACCTGTAACCTGCTTATAGCTACCAGCTACCAGCTACCTGCTACCAGCTATCAGCTAAAAACTACCAGCTACCAATACCAGCTACCAACTAGCCGCTACCAACTACCAACTACCAGCTACCAACTACCAGCTACCCGCTACCAGCTACCACCTACCAGCTACCAGCTACCAACTACCAGCTACGAGCTACCAACTACCAGCAACCAACTACCAACTACCAGCAACCAACTAAAAACTACAAGCTACCAGCTACCAACTAGCCGCTACCAACTACCAACTACCAGCTACCAACTACCAGCTACCCGCTACCAGCTACCAGCTACCAGCTACCACCTACCAGCTACCAGCTACCAACTACCAGCTACGAGCTAACAACTACCAACTACCATCTACCAACTACCAGCTACCAGCTACCATCTACCAACTACCAGCTACCAACTAACAACTACCTGCTACCAGCTACCTGCTAGCTACTACCAGCTACCAGCTACCAGCAACCAGCTTCCCGCTACCAGCAACCAGCTACCAACTACCAACTACCAGCTACCAGCTACCAACTACCATCTACCAGCTATCAACTGCCAATACCAACAACCAACTACCAGCTACCAACTACCAGGCTACCAACTACCAACTACCAGCTACCAGCTACCCGCTACAAGCTACCAGCTACATGCTACCAGCTACCTGCTACCAGCTACCTGCTACCTGCTACCAGCTAACAGCTACCTGCTACCAGCTACCAGCTACCTGCTACCAGCTACCAGCTACCAACTACCAGCTACAAGCTACCAGCTACCTGCTACCAACTACCAGCTACCTGCTACCGGCTAACAGCTAACTGCAACCAGCTACCAGCTAAAAAACTACCAGCTACAAACTTCCAATACCAACTACCAACTACCAGCTACCAACTACCAGCTACCAACTACCAACTACCAGCTACCAGCTACCTGCTACAAGCTACCAGCTACCAGCTACATGCTACCAGCTATCAGCTAAAAACTACCAGCTACCAATACCAGCTACCAACTAGCCGCTACCAACTACCAACTACCAGCTACCAACTACCAGCTACCCGCTACCAGCTACCAGCTACCAGCTACCACCTACCAGCTACCAGCTACCAACTACCAGCTACGAGCTACCAACTACCAACTACCAGCTACCAGCTACCTGCAACCAGATACCAGCTACCAGCTACCTTTTACCAGCTACCTGCTACCAGGTACCAGCTACCTGCTACCAGCTAACAGCTACCTGCTACCAGCTACCAGCTACCTGCTACCAGCTACCAGCTACCAACTACCAGCTACAAGCTACCAGCTACCTGCTACCAACTACCAGCTACCTGCTACCGGCTACCAGCTACCTGCTACCAGCTACAAGCTAAAAAACTACCAGCTACCAACTGCCAATACCAACAACCAACTACCAGCTACCAACTACCAGGCTACCAACTACCAACTACCAGCTACCAGCTACCCGCTACAAGCTACCAGCTACCGGCTACATGCTACCAGCTAGCTGCTACCAGCTACCAGCTACCTGCTGCCAGCTACCAGATACCAACTACCAACTAGAAGCAACCAACTACCAAATACCAGCTACCAGCTTCCAACTACCAACTACCAGCTACCAGCTACCTGCTATCAGCTACCAACTACCAGCTACCAACTACCATCTACCAACTACCAGCTACCAGCTACCCGCTACCAGCTACCTGCTACCAGCTACCAGCTACCAACTACCAGCTACCAGCTACCAACTACCAGCTACCAGCTAACTGCTACCAACTACCAGCGACCAACTACCAGCTACCAGCTGCCAACTACCAGCTTCGAACTACCAGCTACAAACTACCAACTACCAGCTACCGGCTACCTGCTTCCTCTACCGGCTACCAGCTACCAGCTACCTGCTACCAGCTACCAACTACCAGCTACCTGCTACCAGCCACCAGCCACCAGCTACCTGCTACCAGCTACCAGCTACCTGCTACCAGGTACCAGCTACCTGCTACCAGCTACCAGCTACCTGTAACCTGCTTCCAGCTACCAGCTACCTGCTACCAGCTACCTGCTACCTGCTACCTGCTACCAGCTAACAGCTACCTGCTACCAGCTACCAGCAACCAGCTACCCGCTACCAGCAACCAGCTACCAGCAACCAGCTACCAGCTACCAACTACCAGCTACCAGCAACCAGCTACCAGCAACCAGCTACCAGCCACCAGCAACCAGCTACCTGCTACCTGCTACCAGCTACCTGCTGCCAGCTACCTGCTATCTGCTACCAAATACCAGCTACCAACTACCAACTACCAGCTACCAGCTACCAACTACCAGCTACCAACTACCTGCTACCATCTACCAGCTACAAACTAACAGCTACCAACTACCAGCTACCAGCTACCAGCTACCAACTACCAGCTACTGACTGCCAGCTACCTGCTACCAGCTACCAGCTACCTGTAACCTGCTTATAGCTACCAGCTACCAGCTACCTGCTACCAGCTATCAGCTAAAAACTACCAGCTACCAATACCAGCTACCAACTAGCCGCTACCAACTACCAACTACCAGCTACCAACTACCAGCTACCCGCTACCAGCTACCAGCTACCAGCTACCACCTACCAGCTACCAGCTACCAACTACCAGCTACGAGCTACCAACTACCAGCAACCAACTACCAACTACCAGCAACCAACTAAAAACTACAAGCTACCAGCTACCAACTAGCCGCTACCAACTACCAACTACCAGCTACCAACTACCAGCTACCCGCTACCAGCTACCAGCTACCAGCTACCAGCTACCAACTTCCAGCTACGAGCTAACAACTACCAACTACCAGCTACCAACTACCAGCTACCAGCTACCATCTACCAACTAACAACTACCTGCTACCAGCTACCTGCTAGCTACTACCAGCTACCAGCTACCAGCAACCAGCTTCCCGCTACCAGCAACCAGCTACCAACTACCAACTACCAGCTACCAGCTACCAACTACCAGCTACCAACTACCAACTACCTGCTACCATCTACCAGCTACCAACTGCCAATACCAACAACCAACTACCAGCTACCAACTACCAGGCTACCAACTACCAACTACCAGCTACCAGCTACCCGCTACAAGCTACCAGCTACATGCTACCAGCTACCTGCTACCAGCTACCTGCTACCAGCTAACAGCTACCTGCTACCAGCTACCAGCTACCTGCTACCAGCTACCAGCTACCAACTACCAGCTACAAGCTACCAGCTACCTGCTACCAACTACCAGCTACCTGCTACCGGCTAACAGCTACCTGCAACCAGCTACCAGCTAAAAAACTACCAGCTACAAACTGCCAATACCAACTACCAACTACCAGCTACCAACTACCAGCTACCAACTACCAACTACCAGCTACCAGCTACCCGCTACAAGCTACCAGCTACCAGCTACATGCTACCAGCTATCAGCTAAAAACTACCAGCTACCAATACCAGCTACCAACTAGCCGCTACCAACTACCAACTACCAGCTACCAACTACCAGCTACCCGCTACCAGCTACCAGCTACCAGCTACCACCTACCAGCTACCAGCTACCAACTACCAGCTACGAGCTACCAACTACCAACTACCAGCTACCAGCTACCTGCAACCAGATACCAGCTACCAGCTACCTTTTACCAGCTACCTGCTACCAGGTACCAGCTACCTGCTACCAGCTAACAGCTACCTGCTACCAGCTACCAGCTACCTGCTACCAGCTACCAGCTACCTGCTACCAGCTACCAGCTACCAACTACCAGCTACAAGCTACCAGCTACCTGCTACCAACTACCAGCTACCTGCTACCGGCTACCAGCTACCTGCTACCAGCTACAAGCTAAAAAACTACCAGCTACCAACTGCCAATACCAACAACCAACTACCAGCTACCAACTACCAGGCTACCAACTACCAACTACCAGCTACCAGCTACCCGCTACAAGCTACCAGCTACCGGCTACATGCTACCAGCTAGCTGCTACCAGCTACCAGCTGCCTGCTGCCAGCTACCAGCAACCAACTACCAACTAGAAGCAACCAACTACCAAATACCAGCTACCAGCTACCAACTACCAACTACCAGCTACCAGCTACCTGCTATCAGCTACCAACTACCAGCTACCAACTACCATCTACCAACTACCAGCTACCAGCTACCCGCTACCAGCTACCTGCTGCCAGCTACCAGCTACCAACTACCAGCTACCAGCTAACTGCTACCAACTACCAGCGACCAACTACCAGCTACCAGCTGCCAACTACCAGCTTCGAACTACCAGCTATAAACTACCAACTACCAGCTACCGGCTACCTGCTTCCAGCTACCGGCTACCAGCTACCAGCTACCTGCTACCAGCTACCAACTACCAGCTACCTGCTACTAGCCACCAGCCACCAGCTACCTGCTACCAGCTACCAGCTACCTGCTACCAGGTACCAGCTACCTGCTACCAGCTACCAGCTACCTGTAACCTGCTTCCAGCTACCAGCTACCTGCTACCAGCTACCTGCTACCTGCTACCTGCTACCAGCTAACAGCTACCTGCTACCAGCTACCAGCAACCAGCTACCCGCTACCAGCAACCAGCTACCAGCAACCAGCTACCAGCTACCAACTACCAGCTACCAGCAACCAGCTACCAGCAACCAGCTACCAGCCACCAGCCACCAGCAACCAGCTACCTGCTACCTGCTACCTGCTACCAGCTACCTGCTGCCAGCTACCTGCTATCTGCTACCAAATACCAGCTACCAACTACCAACTACCAGCTACCAGCTACCAACTACCAGCTACCAACTACCTGCTACCATCTACCAGCTACAAACTAACAGCTACCAACTACCAGCTACCAACTACCAGCTACTGACTGCCAGCTACCTGCTACCAGCTACCAGCTACCTGTAACCTGCTTATAGCTACCAGCTACCAGCTACCTGCTACCAGCTATCAGCTAAAAACTACCAGCTACCAATACCAGCTACCAACTAGCCGCTACCAACTACCAACTACCAGCTACCAACTACCAGCTACCCGCTACCAGCTACCAGCTACCAGCTACCACCTACCAGCTACCAGCTACCAACTACCAACTACCAGCTACGAGCTACCAACTACCAGCAACCAACTACCAACTACCAGCAACCAACTAAAAACTACAAGCTACCAGCTACCAACTAGCCGCTACCAACTACCAACTACCAGCTACCAACTACCAGCTACCCGCTACCAGCTACCAGCTACCAGCTACCAACTACCAGCTACGAGCTAACAACTACCAACTACCAGCTACCAACTACCAGCTACCAGCTACCATCTACCAACTACCAGCTACCAACTAACAACTATCTGCTACCAGCTACCTGCTAGCTACTACCAGCTACCAGCTACCAGCAACCAGCTTCCCGCTACCAGCAACCAGCTACCAACTACCAACTACCAGCTACCAGCTACGTACTACCAGCTACCAACTACCAACTACCTGCTACCATCTACCAGCTACCAACTGCCAATACCAACAACCAACTACCAGCTACCAACTACCAGGCTACCAACTACCAACTACCAGCTACCAGCTACCAGCTACCCGCTACAAGCTACCAGCTACATGCTACCAGCTACCTGCTACCAGCTACCTGCTACCTGCTACCAGCTAACAGCTACCTGCTACCAGCTACCAGCTACCTGCTACCAGCTACCAGCTACCTGCTACCAGCTACCAGCTACCAACTACCAGCTACAAGCTACCAGCTACCTGCTACCAACTACCAGCTACCTGCTACCGGCTAACAGCTACCTGCAACCAGCTACCAGCTAAAAAACTACCAGCTACCAACTGCCAATACCAACTACCAACTACCAGCTACCAACTACCAGCTACCAACTACCAACTACCAGCTACCAGCTACCCGCTACAAGCTACCAGCTACCAGCTACATGCTACCAGCTATCAGCTAAAAACTACCAGCTACCAATACCAGCTACCAACTAGCCGCTACCAACTACCAACTACCAGCTACCAACTACCAGCTACCCGCTACCAGCTACCAGCTACCAGCTACCACCTACCAGCTACCAGCTACCAACTACCAGCTACGAGCTACCAACTACCAACTACCAGCTACCAGCTACCTGCAACCAGATACCAGCTACCAGCTACCTTTTACCAGCTACCTGCTACCAGGTACCAGCTACCTGCTACCAGCTAACAGCTACCTGCTACCAGCTACCAGCTACCTGCTACCAGCTACCAGCTACCTGCTACCAGCTACCAGCTACCAACTACCAGCTACAAGCTACCAGCTACCTGCTACCAACTACCAGCTACCTGCTACCGGCTACCAGCTACCTGCTACCAGCTACAAGCTAAAAAACTACCAGCTACCAACTGCCAATACCAACAACCAACTACCAGCTACCAACTACCAGGCTACCAACTACCAACTACCAGCTACCAGCTACCCGCTACAAGCTACCAGCTACCAGCTACATGCTACCAGCTAGCTGCTACCAGCTACCAGCTACCTGCTGCCAGCTACCAGCAATCAACTACCAACTAGAAGCAACCAACTACCAAATACCAGCTACCAGCTACCAACTACCAACATCCAGCTACCAGCTACCTGCTATCAGCTACCAACTACCAGCTACCAACTACCATCTACCAACTACCAGCTACCAGCTACCCGCTACCAGCTACCAGCTACCAACTACCAGCTACCAGCTACCAACTACCAGCTACCAGCTAACTGCTACCAACTACCAGCGACCAACTACCAGCTACCAGCTGCCAACTACCAGCTTCGAACTACCAGCTACCAACTACCAACTACCAGCTACCGGCTACCTGCTTCCAGCTACCGGCTACCAGCTACCAGCTACCTGCTACCAGCTACCAACTACCAGCTACCTGCTACCAGCTACCAGCTACCTGCTACCAGCTACCAGCTACCTGCTACCAGCTACCAGCTACCAACTACCAGCTACAAGCTACCAGCTACCTGCTACCAACTACCAGCTACCTGCTACCGGCTACCAGCTACCTGCTACCAGCTACAAGCTAAAAAACTACCAGCTACCAACTGCCAATACCAACAACCAACTACCAGCTACCAACTACCAGGCTACCAACTACCAACTACCAGCTACCAGCTACCCGCTACAAGCTACCAGCTACCAGCTACATGCTACCAGCTAGCTGCTACCAGCTACCAGCTACCTGCTGCCAGCTACCAGCAATCAACTACCAACTAGAAGCAACCAACTACCAAATACCAGCTACCAGCTACCAACTACCAACATCCAGCTACCAGCTACCTGCTATCAGCTACCAACTACCAGCTACCAACTACCATCTACCAACTACCAGCTACCAGCTACCCGCTACCAGCTACCAGCTACCAACTACCAGCTACCAGCTACCAACTACCAGCTACCAGCTAACTGCTACCAACTACCAGCGACCAACTACCAGCTACCAGCTGCCAACTACCAGCTTCGAACTACCAGCTACCAACTACCAACTACCAGCTACCGGCTACCTGCTTCCAGCTACCGGCTACCAGCTACCAGCTACCTGCTACCAGCTACCAACTACCAGCTACCTGCTACCAGCTACCAGCTAGCTGCTACCAGCTACCAGCTACCTGCTGCCAGCTACCAGCAACCAACTACCAACTAGAAGCAACCAACTACCAAGTACCAGCTACCAGCTACCAACTACCAACTACCAGCTACCAGCTACCTGCTATCAGCTACCAACTACCAGCTACCAACTACCAGCTACCAACTACCAGCTACCAGCTACCCGCTACCAGCTACCTGCTACCAGCTACCAGCTACCAACTACCAGCTACCAGCTACCAACTACCAGGTACCAGCTACCAGCTGCCAACTACCAGCTTCGAACTACCAGCTACCAACTACCAACTACCAGCTACCGGCTACCTGCTTCCAGCTACCGGCTACCAGCTACCAGCTACCAACTACCAGCTACCTGCTACCAGCCACCAGCCACCAGCTACCTGCTACCAGCTACCAGCTACCTGCTACCAGGTACCAGCTACCTGCTACCAGCTACCTGTAACCTGCTTCCAGCTACCAGCTACCTGCTACCAGCTACCTGCTACCTGCTACCTGCTACCAGCTAACAGCTACCTGCTACCAGCTACCAGCTACCTGCTACCAGCTACCAGCTACCAACTACCAGCTACAAGCTACCAGCTACCTGCTACCAACTACCAGCTACCTGCTACCGGCTACCAGCTACCTGCTACCTGCTATCAGCTACCAACTACCAGCTACCAACTACCAGCTACCAACTACCAGCTACCAGCTACCCGCTACCAGCTACTGCTACCAGCTACCAGCTACAACTACCAGCTACCAGCTACCAACTACCAGCTACCAGCTAACTGCTACCAACTACCAGCGACCAACTACCAGCTACCAGCTGCCAAGTACCAGCTTCGAACTACCAGCTACCAACTACCAACTACCAGCTACCGGCTACCTGCTTCCAGCTACCGGCTACCAGCTACCAGCTACCTGCTACCAGCTAACAACTACCAGCTACCTGCTACCTGCTACCAGCTACCAGCTACCTGCTACCAGCTGCCTGCTACCAGCTACCAGTAACCTGCTACCAGGTACCAACTACCAGCTACCACCTACCAACTACCAGCTACCAGCTACCAGCTACCAACTACCAACTACCAACTACCAGCTACCAGCTCCCAACTACCAGCTACCTGCTACCAGCTACATGCTACCAGCTACCTGCTACCAGCTACCTGCTACCAGCTACCTGCAACCAGCTACCAGCTACCTGCAACCAGATACCAGCTACCAACTACAAGCTACCAGCTACCAACTACCAACTACCAGCTACCAACTAACAACTACCTGCTACCAGCTACCTGCTACCTACTACCAGCTACCAACAACCAGCTACCCGCTACCAGCAACCAGCTACCAGCAACCAGCTACCAGCTACCAACTACCAGCTACCAGCAACCAGCTACCAGCAACCAGCTATTAGCCACCAGCAACCAGCTACCTGCTACCTGCTACCTGCTACCAGCTACCTGCTACCAGCTACCTGCTATCTGCTACCAAATACCAGCTACCAACTACCAACTACCAGCTACCAGCTACCAACTACCGGCTACCAACTACCTGCTACCATCTACCAGCTACAAACTAACAGCTACCAACTACCAGCTACCAGCTACCAGCTACCAACTACCAGCTACTGACTGCCAGCTACCTGCTACCAGCTACCAGCTACCTGTAACCTGCTTATAGCTACCAGCTACCAGCTACCTGCTACCAGCTATCAGCTAAAAACTACCAGCTACCAATACCAGCTACCAACTAGCCGCTACCAACTACCAACTACCAGCTACCAACTACCAGCTACCCGCTACCAGCTACCAGCTACCAGCTACCACCTACCAGCTACCAGCTACCAACTACCAGCTACGAGCTACCAACTACCAACTACCAGCAACCAACTACCAACTACCAGCAACCAACTAAAAACTACAAGCTACCAGCTACCAACTAGCCGCTACCAACTACCAACTACCAGCTACCAACTACCAGCTACCCGCTACCAGCTACCAGCTACCAGCTACCACCTACCAGCTACCAGCTACCAACTACCAGCTACGAGCTTACAACTACCAACTACCAGCTACCAGCTACCAACTACCAGCTACCAGCTACCATCTACCAACTACCAGCTACCAACTAACAACTACCTGCTACCAGCTACCTGCTAGCTACTACCAGCTACCTGCTACCAGCAACCAGCTACCCGCTACCAGCAACCAGCTACCAACTACCAACTACCAGCTACCAGCTACCAACTACCAGCTACCAACTACCAACTACCTGCTACCATCTACCAGCTACCAACTGCCAATACCAACAACCAACTACCAGCTACCAACTACCAGGCTACCAACTACCAACTACCAGCTACCAGCTACCCGCTACAAGCTACCAGCTACATGCTACCAGCTACCTGCTACCAGCTACCTGCTACCTGCTACCAGCTAACAGCTACCTGCTACCAGCTACCAGCTACCTGCTACCAGCTACCAGCTACCTGCTACCAGCTACCAGCTACCAACTACCAGCTACAAGCTACCAGCTACCTGCTACCAACTACCAGCTACCTGCTACCGGCTAACAGCTACCTGCAACCAGCTACCAGCTAAAAAACTACCAGCTACAAACTGCCAATACCAACTACCAACTACCAGCTACCAACTACCAGCTACCAACTACCAACTACCAGCTACCAGCCACCCGCTACAAGCTACCAGCTACCAGCTACATGCTACCAGCTATCAGCTAAAAACTACCAGCTACCAATACCAGCTACCAACTAGCCGCTACCAACTACCAACTACACTCTACCAACTACCACCTACCCGCTACCAGCTACCAGCTACCACCTACCAGCTACCAGCTACCAACTACCAGCTACGAGCTACCAACTACCAACTACCAGCTACCAGCTACCTGCAACCAGATACCAGCTACCAGCTACCTTTTACCAGCTACCTGCTACCAGGTACCAGCTACCTGCTACCAGCTAACAGCTACCTGCTACCAGCTACCAGCTACCTGCTACCAGCTACCAGCTACCTGCTACCAGCTACCAGCTACCAACTACCAGCTACAAGCTACCAGCTACCTGCTACCAACTACCAGCTACCTGCTACCGGCTACCAGCTACCTGCTACCAGCTACAAGCTAAAAAACTACCAGCTACCAACTGCCAATACCAACAACCAACTACCAGCTACCAACTACCAGGCTACCAACTACCAACTACCAGCTACCAGCTACCCGCTACAAGCTACCAGCTACCGGCTACATGCTACCAGCTACCAGCTACCTGCTGCCAGCTACCAGATACCAACTACCAACTAGAAGCAACCAACTACCAAATACCAGCTACCAGCTACCAACTACCAACTACCAGCTACCAGCTACCTGCTATCAGCTACCAACTACCAGCTACCAACTACCATCTACCAACTACCAGCTACCAGCTACCCGCTACCAGCTACCTGCTACCAGCTACCAGCTACCAACTACCAGCTACCAGCTACCAACTACCAGCTACCAGCTAACTGCTACCAACTACCAGCGACCAACTACCAGCTACCAGCTGCCAACTACCAGCTTCGAACTACCAGCTACAAACTACCAACTACCAGCTACCGGCTACCTGCTTCCAGCTACCGGCTACCAGCTACCAGCTACCTGCTACCAGCTACCAACTACCAGCTACCTGCTACCAGCCACCAGCCACCAGCTACCTGCTACCAGCTACCAGCTACCTGCTACCAGGTACCAGCTACCTGCTACCAGCTACCAGCTACCTGTAACCTGCTTCCAGCTACCAGCTACCTGCTACCAGCTACCTGCTACCTGCTACCTGCTACCAGCTAACAGCTACCTGCTACCAGCTACCAGCAACCAGCTACCCGCTACCAGCAACCAGCTACCAGCTACCAACTACCAGCTACCAGCAACCAGCTACCAGCAACCAGCTACCAGCCACCAGCAACCAGCCACCTGCTACCTGCTACCTGCTACCAGCTACCTGCTGCCAGCTACCTGCTATCTGCTACCAAATACCAGCTACCAACTACCAACTACCAGCTACCAGCTACCAACTACCAGCTACCAACTACCTGCTACCATCTACCAGCTACAAACTAACAGCTACCAACTACCAGCTACCAGCTACCAGCTACCAACTACCAGCTACTGACTGCCAGCTACCTGCTACCAGCTACCAGCTACCTGTAACCTGCTTATAGCTACCAGCTACCAGCTACCTGCTACCAGCTATCAGCTAAAAACTACCAGCTACCAATACCAGCTACCAACTAGCCGCTACCAACTACCAACTACCAGCTACCAACTACCAGCTACCCGCTACCAGCTACCACCTACCAGCTACCAGCTACCAACTACCAGCTACGAGCTACCAACTACCAGCAACCAACTACCAACTACCAGCAACCAACTAAAAACTACAAGCTACCAGCTACCAACTAGCCGCTACCAACTACCAACTACCAGCTACCAACTACCAGCTACCCGCTACCAGCTACCAGCTACCAGCTACCACCTACCAGCTACCAGCTACCAACTACCAGCTACGAGCTAACAACTACCAACTACCATCTACCAACTACCAGCTACCAGCTACCATCTACCAACTACCAGCTACCAACTAACAACTACCTGCTACCAGCTACCTGCTAGCTACTACCAGCTACCAGCTACCAGCAACCAGCTTCCCGCTACCAGCAACCAGCTACCAACTACCAACTACCAGCTACCAGCTACCAACTACCATCTACCAGCTATCAACTGCCAATACCAACAACCAACTACCAGCTACCAACTACCAGGCTACCAACTACCAACTACCAGCTACCAGCTACCCGCTACAAGCTACCAGCTACATGCTACCAGCTACCTGCTACCAGCTACCTGCTACCTGCTACCAGCTAACAGCTACCTGCTACCAGCTACCAGCTACCTGCTACCAGCTACCAGCTACCAACTACCAGCTACAAGCTACCAGCTACCTGCTACCAACTACCAGCTACCTGCTACCGGCTAACAGCTAACTGCAACCAGCTACCAGCTAAAAAACTACCAGCTACAAACTTCCAATACCAACTACCAACTACCAGCTACCAACTACCAGCTACCAACTACCAACTACCAGCTACCAGCTACCTGCTACAAGCTACCAGCTACCAGCTACATGCTACCAGCTATCAGCTAAAAACTACCAGCTACCAATACCAGCTACCAACTAGCCGCTACCAACTACCAACTACCAGCTACCAACTACCAGCTACCCGCTACCAGCTACCAGCTACCAGCTACCACCTACCAGCTACCAGCTACCAACTACCAGCTACGAGCTACCAACTACCAACTACCAGCTACCAGCTACCTGCAACCAGATACCAGCTACCAGCTACCTTTTACCAGCTACCTGCTACCAGGTACCAGCTACCTGCTACCAGCTAACAGCTACCTGCTACCAGCTACCAGCTACCTGCTACCAGCTACCAGCTACCAACTACCAGCTACAAGCTACCAGCTACCTGCTACCAACTACCAGCTACCTGCTACCGGCTACCAGCTACCTGCTACCAGCTACAAGCTAAAAAACTACCAGCTACCAACTGCCAATACCAACAACCAACTACCAGCTACCAACTACCAGGCTACCAACTACCAACTACCAGCTACCAGCTACCCGCTACAAGCTACCAGCTACCGGCTACATGCTACCAGCTAGCTGCTACCAGCTACCAGCTACCTGCTGCCAGCTACCAGATACCAACTACCAACTAGAAGCAACCAACTACCAAATACCAGCTACCAGCTTCCAACTACCAACTACCAGCTACCAGCTACCTGCTATCAGCTACCAACTACCAGCTACCAACTACCATCTACCAACTACCAGCTACCAGCTACCCGCTACCAGCTACCTGCTACCAGCTACCAGCTACCAACTACCAGCTACCAGCTACCAACTACCAGCTACCAGCTAACTGCTACCAACTACCAGCGACCAACTACCAGCTACCAGCTGCCAACTACCAGCTTCGAACTACCAGCTACAAACTACCAACTACCAGCTACCGGCTACCTGCTTCCTCTACCGGCTACCAGCTACCAGCTACCTGCTACCAGCTACCAACTACCAGCTACCTGCTACCAGCCACCAGCCACCAGCTACCTGCTACCAGCTACCAGCTACCTGCTACCAGGTACCAGCTACCTGCTACCAGCTACCAGCTACCTGTAACCTGCTTCCAGCTACCAGCTACCTGCTACCAGCTACCTGCTACCTGCTACCTGCTACCAGCTAACAGCTACCTGCTACCAGCTACCAGCAACCAGCTACCCGCTACCAGCAACCAGCTACCAGCAACCAGCTACCAGCTACCAACTACCAGCTACCAGCAACCAGCTACCAGCAACCAGCTACCAGCCACCAGCAACCAGCTACCTGCTACCTGCTACCAGCTACCTGCTGCCAGCTACCTGCTATCTGCTACCAAATACCAGCTACCAACTACCAACTACCAGCTACCAGCTACCAACTACCAGCTACCAACTACCTGCTACCATCTACCAGCTACAAACTAACAGCTACCAACTACCAGCTACCAGCTACCAGCTACCAACTACCAGCTACTGACTGCCAGCTACCTGCTACCAGCTACCAGCTACCTGTAACCTGCTTATAGCTACCAGCTACCAGCTACCTGCTACCAGCTATCAGCTAAAAACTACCAGCTACCAATACCAGCTACCAACTAGCCGCTACCAACTACCAACTACCAGCTACCAACTACCAGCTACCCGCTACCAGCTACCAGCTACCAGCTACCACCTACCAGCTACCAGCTACCAACTACCAGCTACGAGCTACCAACTACCAGCAACCAACTACCAACTACCAGCAACCAACTAAAAACTACAAGCTACCAGCTACCAACTAGCCGCTACCAACTACCAACTACCAGCTACCAACTACCAGCTACCCGCTACCAGCTACCAGCTACCAGCTACCAGCTACCAACTTCCAGCTACGAGCTAACAACTACCAACTACCAGCTACCAACTACCAGCTACCAGCTACCATCTACCAACTAACAACTACCTGCTACCAGCTACCTGCTAGCTACTACCAGCTACCAGCTACCAGCAACCAGCTTCCCGCTACCAGCAACCAGCTACCAACTACCAACTACCAGCTACCAGCTACCAACTACCAGCTACCAACTACCAACTACCTGCTACCATCTACCAGCTACCAACTGCCAATACCAACAACCAACTACCAGCTACCAACTACCAGGCTACCAACTACCAACTACCAGCTACCAGCTACCCGCTACAAGCTACCAGCTACATGCTACCAGCTACCTGCTACCAGCTACCTGCTACCAGCTAACAGCTACCTGCTACCAGCTACCAGCTACCTGCTACCAGCTACCAGCTACCAACTACCAGCTACAAGCTACCAGCTACCTGCTACCAACTACCAGCTACCTGCTACCGGCTAACAGCTACCTGCAACCAGCTACCAGCTAAAAAACTACCAGCTACAAACTGCCAATACCAACTACCAACTACCAGCTACCAACTACCAGCTACCAACTACCAACTACCAGCTACCAGCTACCCGCTACAAGCTACCAGCTACCAGCTACATGCTACCAGCTATCAGCTAAAAACTACCAGCTACCAATACCAGCTACCAACTAGCCGCTACCAACTACCAACTACCAGCTACCAACTACCAGCTACCCGCTACCAGCTACCAGCTACCAGCTACCACCTACCAGCTACCAGCTACCAACTACCAGCTACGAGCTACCAACTACCAACTACCAGCTACCAGCTACCTGCAACCAGATACCAGCTACCAGCTACCTTTTACCAGCTACCTGCTACCAGGTACCAGCTACCTGCTACCAGCTAACAGCTACCTGCTACCAGCTACCAGCTACCTGCTACCAGCTACCAGCTACCTGCTACCAGCTACCAGCTACCAACTACCAGCTACAAGCTACCAGCTACCTGCTACCAACTACCAGCTACCTGCTACCGGCTACCAGCTACCTGCTACCAGCTACAAGCTAAAAAACTACCAGCTACCAACTGCCAATACCAACAACCAACTACCAGCTACCAACTACCAGGCTACCAACTACCAACTACCAGCTACCAGCTACCCGCTACAAGCTACCAGCTACCGGCTACATGCTACCAGCTAGCTGCTACCAGCTACCAGCTGCCTGCTGCCAGCTACCAGCAACCAACTACCAACTAGAAGCAACCAACTACCAAATACCAGCTACCAGCTACCAACTACCAACTACCAGCTACCAGCTACCTGCTATCAGCTACCAACTACCAGCTACCAACTACCATCTACCAACTACCAGCTACCAGCTACCCGCTACCAGCTACCTGCTGCCAGCTACCAGCTACCAACTACCAGCTACCAGCTAACTGCTACCAACTACCAGCGACCAACTACCAGCTACCAGCTGCCAACTACCAGCTTCGAACTACCAGCTATAAACTACCAACTACCAGCTACCGGCTACCTGCTTCCAGCTACCGGCTACCAGCTACCAGCTACCTGCTACCAGCTACCAACTACCAGCTACCTGCTACTAGCCACCAGCCACCAGCTACCTGCTACCAGCTACCAGCTACCTGCTACCAGGTACCAGCTACCTGCTACCAGCTACCAGCTACCTGTAACCTGCTTCCAGCTACCAGCTACCTGCTACCAGCTACCTGCTACCTGCTACCTGCTACCAGCTAACAGCTACCTGCTACCAGCTACCAGCAACCAGCTACCCGCTACCAGCAACCAGCTACCAGCAACCAGCTACCAGCTACCAACTACCAGCTACCAGCAACCAGCTACCAGCAACCAGCTACCAGCCACCAGCCACCAGCAACCAGCTACCTGCTACCTGCTACCTGCTACCAGCTACCTGCTGCCAGCTACCTGCTATCTGCTACCAAATACCAGCTACCAACTACCAACTACCAGCTACCAGCTACCAACTACCAGCTACCAACTACCTGCTACCATCTACCAGCTACAAACTAACAGCTACCAACTACCAGCTACCAACTACCAGCTACTGACTGCCAGCTACCTGCTACCAGCTACCAGCTACCTGTAACCTGCTTATAGCTACCAGCTACCAGCTACCTGCTACCAGCTATCAGCTAAAAACTACCAGCTACCAATACCAGCTACCAACTAGCCGCTACCAACTACCAACTACCAGCTACCAACTACCAGCTACCCGCTACCAGCTACCAGCTACCAGCTACCACCTACCAGCTACCAGCTACCAACTACCAACTACCAGCTACGAGCTACCAACTACCAGCAACCAACTACCAACTACCAGCAACCAACTAAAAACTACAAGCTACCAGCTACCAACTAGCCGCTACCAACTACCAACTACCAGCTACCAACTACCAGCTACCCGCTACCAGCTACCAGCTACCAGCTACCAACTACCAGCTACGAGCTAACAACTACCAACTACCAGCTACCAACTACCAGCTACCAGCTACCATCTACCAACTACCAGCTACCAACTAACAACTATCTGCTACCAGCTACCTGCTAGCTACTACCAGCTACCAGCTACCAGCAACCAGCTTCCCGCTACCAGCAACCAGCTACCAACTACCAACTACCAGCTACCAGCTACGTACTACCAGCTACCAACTACCAACTACCTGCTACCATCTACCAGCTACCAACTGCCAATACCAACAACCAACTACCAGCTACCAACTACCAGGCTACCAACTACCAACTACCAGCTACCAGCTACCAGCTACCCGCTACAAGCTACCAGCTACATGCTACCAGCTACCTGCTACCAGCTACCTGCTACCTGCTACCAGCTAACAGCTACCTGCTACCAGCTACCAGCTACCTGCTACCAGCTACCAGCTACCTGCTACCAGCTACCAGCTACCAACTACCAGCTACAAGCTACCAGCTACCTGCTACCAACTACCAGCTACCTGCTACCGGCTAACAGCTACCTGCAACCAGCTACCAGCTAAAAAACTACCAGCTACCAACTGCCAATACCAACTACCAACTACCAGCTACCAACTACCAGCTACCAACTACCAACTACCAGCTACCAGCTACCCGCTACAAGCTACCAGCTACCAGCTACATGCTACCAGCTATCAGCTAAAAACTACCAGCTACCAATACCAGCTACCAACTAGCCGCTACCAACTACCAACTACCAGCTACCAACTACCAGCTACCCGCTACCAGCTACCAGCTACCAGCTACCACCTACCAGCTACCAGCTACCAACTACCAGCTACGAGCTACCAACTACCAACTACCAGCTACCAGCTACCTGCAACCAGATACCAGCTACCAGCTACCTTTTACCAGCTACCTGCTACCAGGTACCAGCTACCTGCTACCAGCTAACAGCTACCTGCTACCAGCTACCAGCTACCTGCTACCAGCTACCAGCTACCTGCTACCAGCTACCAGCTACCAACTACCAGCTACAAGCTACCAGCTACCTGCTACCAACTACCAGCTACCTGCTACCGGCTACCAGCTACCTGCTACCAGCTACAAGCTAAAAAACTACCAGCTACCAACTGCCAATACCAACAACCAACTACCAGCTACCAACTACCAGGCTACCAACTACCAACTACCAGCTACCAGCTACCCGCTACAAGCTACCAGCTACCAGCTACATGCTACCAGCTAGCTGCTACCAGCTACCAGCTACCTGCTGCCAGCTACCAGCAATCAACTACCAACTAGAAGCAACCAACTACCAAATACCAGCTACCAGCTACCAACTACCAACATCCAGCTACCAGCTACCTGCTATCAGCTACCAACTACCAGCTACCAACTACCATCTACCAACTACCAGCTACCAGCTACCCGCTACCAGCTACCAGCTACCAACTACCAGCTACCAGCTACCAACTACCAGCTACCAGCTAACTGCTACCAACTACCAGCGACCAACTACCAGCTACCAGCTGCCAACTACCAGCTTCGAACTACCAGCTACCAACTACCAACTACCAGCTACCGGCTACCTGCTTCCAGCTACCGGCTACCAGCTACCAGCTACCTGCTACCAGCTACCAACTACCAGCTACCTGCTACCAGCTACCAGCTACCTGCTACCAGCTACCAGCTACCTGCTACCAGCTACCAGCTACCAACTACCAGCTACAAGCTACCAGCTACCTGCTACCAACTACCAGCTACCTGCTACCGGCTACCAGCTACCTGCTACCAGCTACAAGCTAAAAAACTACCAGCTACCAACTGCCAATACCAACAACCAACTACCAGCTACCAACTACCAGGCTACCAACTACCAACTACCAGCTACCAGCTACCCGCTACAAGCTACCAGCTACCAGCTACATGCTACCAGCTAGCTGCTACCAGCTACCAGCTACCTGCTGCCAGCTACCAGCAATCAACTACCAACTAGAAGCAACCAACTACCAAATACCAGCTACCAGCTACCAACTACCAACATCCAGCTACCAGCTACCTGCTATCAGCTACCAACTACCAGCTACCAACTACCATCTACCAACTACCAGCTACCAGCTACCCGCTACCAGCTACCAGCTACCAACTACCAGCTACCAGCTACCAACTACCAGCTACCAGCTAACTGCTACCAACTACCAGCGACCAACTACCAGCTACCAGCTGCCAACTACCAGCTTCGAACTACCAGCTACCAACTACCAACTACCAGCTACCGGCTACCTGCTTCCAGCTACCGGCTACCAGCTACCAGCTACCTGCTACCAGCTACCAACTACCAGCTACCTGCTACCAGCTACCAGCTACCTGCTACCAGGTACCAGCTACCTGCTACCAGCTACCAGCTACCTGTAACCTGCTTCCAGCTACCAGCTACCTGCTACCTGCTACCTGCTACCAGCTAACAGCTACCTGCTACCAGCTACCAGCTACCTGCTACCAGCTACCAGCTACCTGCTACCAGCTACCAGCTACCAACTACCAGCTACAAGCTACCAGCTACCTGCTACCAACTACCAGCTACCTGCTACCGGCTACCAGCTACCTGCTACCAGCTACAAGCTAAAAAACTGCCAGCTACCAACTGCCAATACCAACAACCAACTACCAGCTACCAACTACCAGGCTACCAACTACCAACTACCAGCTACCAGCTACCCGCTACAAGCTACCAGCTACCAGCTACATGCTACCAGCTAGCTGCTACCAGCTACCAGCTACCTGCTGCCAGCTACCAGCAACCAACTACCAACTAGAAGCAACCAACTACCAAATACCAGCTACCAGCTACCAACTACCAACTACCAGCTACCAGCTACCTGCTATCAGCTACCAACTACCAGCTACCAACTACCAGCTACCAACTACCAGCTACCAGCTACCCGCTACCAGCTACCAGCTACCTGCAACCAGCTACCAGCTACCTGCAACCAGATACCAGCTACCAGCTACCTTCTACCAGCTACCTGCTACCAGGTACCAGCTACCAGCAACCAACTACCAGCTACCAGCTGCCTGCTACCAGCTACCAGCTACCAACTAGCTGCTACCAACTACCAACTACCAGCTACCCGTTACCAGCTACCAGCTACCACCTACCAGCTACCAGCTACCAACTACCAGCTACGAGCTACCAACTACCAACTACCAGCTACCAGCTACCAACTACCAGCTACCAGCTACCAACTACCAACTACCAGCTACCAACTAACAACTACCTGCTACCTACTACCAGCTACCAGCTACCAGCAAACAGCTACCCGCTACCAACTACCAGCTACCAGCAACCAGCAACCAGCTACCAGCCACCAGCAACCAGCTACCAGCTACCTGCTACCTGCTACCAGCTACCAGCTACCTGCTATCTGCTACCAAATACCAGCTACCAACTACCAACTACCAGCTACCAACTACCAGCTACCAACTACCATCTACCTGTTACCATCTACCAGCTACAAACTAACAGCTACCAACTACCAGCTACCAGCTACCAACTACCAGCTACCAGCTACCAACTACCAGCTGCCAGCTACCTGCTACGTGCTACCTGCTACCAGCTACCAGCTACCTGTAACCTGCTTCCAGCTACCAGCTACCAGCTACCTGCTACCAGCTACCTGCTACCTGCTACCAGCTAACAGCTACCTGCTACCAGCTACCGGCTACCTGCTACCAGCTACCAGCTACCTGCTACCAGCTACCAGCTACCAACTACCAGCTACAAGCTACCAGCTACCTGCTACCAACTACCAGCTACCTGCTACCGGCTAACAGCTACCTGCAACCAGCTACCAGCTAAAAAACTACCAGCTACCAACTGCCAATACCAACTACCAACTACCAGCTACCAACTACCAGCTACCAACTACCAACTACCAGCTACCAGCTACCCGCTACAAGCTACCAGCTACCAGCTACATGCTACCAGCTATCAGCTAAAAACTACCAGCTACCAATACCAGCTACCAACTAGCCGCTACCAACTACCAACTACCAGCTACCAACTACCAGCTACCCGCTACCAGCTACCAGCTACCACCTACCAGCTACCAGCTACCAACTACCAGCTACGAGCTACCAACTACCAACTACCAGCTACCAGCTACCTGCAACCAGATACCAGCTACCTTTTACCAGCTACCTGCTACCAGGTACCAGCTACCTGCTACCAGCTACCAGCTACCAGCTACCTGTAACCTGCTTCCAGCTACCAGCTAAATGCTACCAGCTACCTGCTACCTGCTACCTGCTACCAGCTAACAGCTACCTGCTACCAGCTACCAGCTACCTGCTACCAGCTACCAGATACCTGCTACCAGCTACCAGCTACCAACTACCAGCTACAAGCTACCAGCTACCTGCTACCAACTACCAGCTACCTGCTACCGGCTACCAGCTACCTGCTACCAGCTGCAAGCTAAAAAACTACCAGCTACCAACTGCCAATACCAACAACCAACTACCAGCTACCAACTACCAGGCTACCAACTACCAACTACCAGCTACCAGCTACCCGCTACAAGCTACCAGCTACCAGCTACATGCTACCAGCTAGCTGCTACCAGCTACCAGCTACCTGCTGCCAGCTACCAGCAACCAACTACCAACTAGAAGCAACCAACTACCGGCTACCAGCTACCAGCTACCTGCTACCAGCCACCAGCCACCAGCTACCTGCTACCAGCTACCAGCTACCTGCTACCAGCTACCAGCTACCTGCTACCAGCTACCAGCTACCAACTAGCAGCTACCAACTACTAACTACCATTTACCAGCTACCAGCTACCAACTAGCAGCTACCAACTACCAGCTACCAACTACCAGCTACCAGCTACCAACTACCAGCTACCAGCAACCAGATACCAGCTACCAACTACCAGCTACCAGCTACCAGCTGCCAACTACCAGCTTCGAACTACCAGCTTCCAACTACCAACTACCAGCTACCGGCTACCTGCTTCCAGCTACCGGCTACCAGCTACCAGCTACCAGATACCAACAACCAGCTACCAGCTACTAACTACCAGCAACCAGCTACCAAACAAGCTACGAACTACCAGCTACCAGCGACCAATAACCATCTACCACCTACCAGCTACCAACTATCAGCTACCAGCTACCAACTACCAGCTACCGACTACCAGCTACCAGCTACCAGCTACCAACTACCAACTACCAGCTACCAGCTACCAACTACCAACAGCCAGCTACCAGCTACCAACCACCAGCTACCACCAAACAGCTACTAGCTACCAGCAACCAGCTACCTGCTACCAGCTACCAGCTACCTGCTGTCTGCTACCTGTTACCAGCTACCTGCTACCAACTACCAACTACCAGCTACCGGCTACCTGCTTCCAGCTACCGGCTTCCAGCTACCAGCTACCTGCTACCAGCTACCAACTACCAGCTACCAGCTACCAACTACCAACTACCAGCTACCAGCTACCTGCTATCAGCTACCAACTACCAGCTACCAACTACCATCTACCAACTACCAGCTACCAGCTACCCGCTACCAGCTACCTGCTACCAGCTACCAGCTACCAACTACCAGCTACCAGCTACCAACTACCAGCTACCAGCTAACTGCTACCAACTACCAGCGACCAACTACCAGCTACCAGCTGCCAACTACCAGCTTCGAACTACCAGCTACCAACTACCAACTACCAGCTACCGGCTACCTGCTTCCAGCTACCGGCTACCAGCTACCAGCTACCTGCTACCAGCTACCAACTACCAGCTACCTGCTACCAGCCACCAGCCACCAGCTACCTGCTACCAGCTACCAGCTACCTGCTACCAGGTACCAGCTACCTGCTACCAGCTACGAGCTACCTGTAACCTGCTTCCAGCTACCAGCGACCTGCTACCAGCTACGTGCTACCTGCTACCTGCTACCAGCTAACAGCTACCTGCTACCAGCTACCAGCTACCTGCTACCAGCTACCAGCTACCTGCTACCAGCTACCAGCTACCAACTACCAGCTACAAGCTACCAGCTACCTGCTACCAACTACCAGCTACCTGCTACCGGCTACCAGCTACCTGCTACCAGCTACAAGCTAAAAAACTACCAGCTACCAACTGCCAATACCCATACCAACTACCAGCTGCCAACTACCAGCTTCGAACTACCAGCTACCAACTACCAACTACCAGCTACCGGCTACCTGCTTCCAGCTACCGGCTACCAGCTACCAGCTACCTGCTACCAGCTACCAACTACCAGCTACCTGCTACCAGCTACCAGCTACCCGCTACAAGCTACCAGCTACCAGCTACATGCTACCAGCTAGCTGCTACCAGCTACCAGCTACCTGCTGCCAGCTACCAGCAACCAACTACCAACTAGATGCAACCAACTACCAAATACCAGCTACCAGCTACCAACTACCAACTACCAACTACCAGCTACCAGCTACCTGCTATCAGCTACCAACTACCAGCTACCTGCAACCAGCTACCAGCTACCTGCAACCAGATACCAGCTACCAGCTACCTTCTACCAGCTACCTGCTACCAGGTACCAGCTACCAGCATCCAACTACCAGCTACCAGCTGCCTATTACCAGCTACCAGCTACCAACTAGCTGCTACCAACTACCAACTACCAGCTACCCGCTACCAGCTACCAGCTACCACCTACCAGCTACCAGCTACCAACTACCAGCTACGAGCTACCAACTACCAACTACCAGCTACCAGCTACCAACTACCAGCTACCAGCTACCAACTACCAACTACCAGCTACCAACTAACAACTACCTGCTACCTACTACCAGCTACCAGCTACCAGCAACCAGCTACCCACTACCAACTACCAGCTACCAGCAACCAGCAACCAGCTACCAGCCACCAGCAACCAGCTACCAGCTACCTGCTACCTGCTACCAGCTACCAGCTACCTGCTATCTGCTACCAAATACCAGCTACCAACTACCAACTACCAGCTACCAGCTACCAGCTACCAGCTACCACCTACCAGCTACCCACTACCAACTACCAGCAACGAGCTACCAACTACCAACTACCAGCAACCAACTAAAAACTACAAGCTACCAGCTACCAACTAGCCGCTACCAACTACCAACTACCAGCTACCAGCTACCAACTACCAGCTACGAGCTACCAACTACCAACTACCAGCTACCAGCTACCAACTACCAGCTACCAGCTACCATCTACCAACTACCAGCTACCAACTAACAACTACCTGCTACCAGCTACCTGCTAGCTACTACCAGCTACCAGCTACCAGCAACCAGCTACCCGCTACCAGCAACCAGCTACCAACTACCAACTACCAGCTACCAGCTACCAACAACCAGCTACCAACTACCAACTACCTGCTACCATCTACCAGCTACCAACTGCCAATACCAACAACCAACTACCAGCTACCAACTACCAGGCTACCAACTACCAACTACCAGCTACCAGCTACCCGCTACAAGCTACCAGCTACCTGCTACCTGCTACCAGCTAACAGCTACCTGCTACCAGCTACCAGCTACCTGCTACCAGCTACCAGCTACCTGCTACCAGCTACCAGCTACCAACTACCAGCTACAAGCTACCAGCTACCTGCTACCAACTACCAGCTACCTGCTACCGGCTAACAGCTACCTGCAACCAGCTACCAGCTAAAAAACTACCAGCTACCAACTGCCAATACCAACTACCAACTACCAGCTACCAACTACCAGCTACCAACTACCAACTACCAGCTACCAGCTACCCGCTACAAGCTACCAGCTACCAGCTACATGCTACCAGCTATCAGCTAAAAACTACCAGCTACCAATACCAGCTACCAACTAGCCGCTACCAACTACCAACTACCAGCTACCAACTACCAGCTACCTTCTACCAGCTACCAGCTACCACCTACCAGCTACCAGCTATCAACTACCAGCTACGAGCTACCAACTACCAACTACCAGCTACCAGCTACCTGCAACCAGATACCAGCTACCAGCTACCTTTTACCAGCTACCTGCTACCAGGTACCAGCTACCTGCTACCAGCTACCAGCTACCTGTAACCTGCTTCCAGCTACCAGCTACCTGCTACCAGCTACCTGCTACCCGCTACCTGCTACCAGCTAACAGCTACCTGCTACCAGCTACCAGCTACCTGCTACCAGCTACCTGCTACCAGCTACCAGCTACCAACTACCAGCTACAAGCTAACAGCTACCTGCTACCAACTACCAGCTACCTGCTACCGGCTACCAGCTACCTGCTACCAGCTACAAGCTACCCAGGTAGCACAGAATGTGGGGCCCCGGTAGGTCCGATGTAGGCAAGTGGGGCTGGGGCAACCATCATAAAACCTGCATCGGTCCCCGATGGGGCTAAAGTGGGCAAGCCCCATTTGGGCTTGCCCCTGCTCCTCCTGCATGGGTCCCATAGCGGCGTTTCTTGGGCTAATGCAGAGCACATTCCTGCATCCAGACCACAAGGGTCCCTTGCCGGATATTTGAGGGCAATCCAACCTAAATGTGGGCTTTTTATGGGAAAGCCCTCATAGATCCGAAGTGAGGCCGCCCCCATTAAATCTTTGTGGGACCAACATCGGCCGTAGTGGGGCAAGAAAACGGACATGCCCACATACTGCCCCAATCGGCCCCTTGTAGGTTACTTGAGGGCAGGTGAAATATGAATAAGGGCTCAATTTGGGTAAGCCCTCGTGAAGCCCAAATGAGGCAGCCTTAGCTAAACCGCTTTAGGTCCCACATAGGCTGTAATGGGGCTGGAAGGCGGGCGTGCCCGCATGGTACCAAAATCGGTCCTTTGTGGGGAATTTGAAGGCACGTGCAACAGCAAGTGGGCTTTAGGTTCAAAACCAACACCCAGCCCAATTGGGGCTGCCCACATAAAACCGCTGTAGGTCCCACATCGGCCGTAATGGGGCTAGAAGGCGTGCGTGCAATTGCGTAATCATTGCTTCCAACTTTTATTTGCATTAGATGTTGCCCTAAATTACTATTATAGATGATTTGTATAACAGTTGTTGTCATGTTTAGTCGATTAGAAATTTACATGGCATTAGTTCTCGCGCTCATGGAAATTGCGCTACAAATACTAAAACAAACTGATTGCTAACTGTTGCCTCTTACGTGGTTGCTTTGGACAGCCTGCAACTCGCAGCACAATATTACTGTTCAGAACACACATCTCCACAGCCTGAACAAGATGCACATGAAGTCATTTCGGCTAGATGAATGTTATGAATTATTGTAAAATTTAATATTGTGGCTGTTTAGAAAGTCCAGACATGTATAAAATAATTACTTAATTATGTGCATAAATGTTGATTGGGAAAATTTGGACTAGGGCTTTCCACCAATTTCCTACGTCGGACCCTTATGAGAACAATGTTGGCAAACCCAAGTGCGGCTAGCGCTCTAAAACCCGCATTGGTCCTATGTCATTATCTGAGGGGCTAACTGAAATAAAAAAAAATGTTCCTCCAAAGCGGCTGCCCAAATCGGTCCAAAGTAGGACCATCGCGGGGAGTTGGCGGGATGTGCCCTTTTAACAATGCCGGAAAAATGTGGGCAGCCCCGGAAGGGCTGCCTGCATCGGCCCCTAGTGGGGCCCATTGGGGCTTTGTCGACAGCCCCCTTCGGGCCTACGTCGGCCCCTCTTGCAGCACCCACATTGAGCCCACCGGGGCTGTCCTGCATTGCCTACATCGGGCCCACCGGGGCCCACCCTTCAGAGCCCACTTTGTGCTACCTGGGTAAAAAACTACCAGCTACCAACTGCCAATACCAACAACCAACTACCAGCTACCAACTACCAGGCTACCAACTACCAACTACCAGCTACCAGCTACGCGCTACAAGCTACCAGCTACCAGCTACATGCTACCAGCTAGCTGCTACCAGCTACCAGCTACCTGCTGCCAGCTACCAGCAACCAACTGCCAGCTACCAGCAACCAACTACCAAGTACCAGCTACCAGCTACCAACTACCAACTACCAGCTACCAGCTACCTGCTATCAGCTACCTGCTATCAGCTACCAACTACCAGCTACCAACTACCAGCTACCAGCTACCCGCTACCAGCTACCTGCTACCAGCTACCAGCTACCAGCTACCAGCTACCAGCTACCAACTACCAGGTACCAGCTACCAGCTGCCAACTACCAGCTTCGAACTACCAGCTACCAACTACCAACTACCAGCTACCGGCTACCTGCTTCCAGCTACCGGCTACCAGCTACCAGCTACCAACTACCAGCTACCTGCTACCAGCCACCAGCCACCAGCTACCTGCTACCAGCTACCAGCTACCTGCTACCAGGTACCAGCTACCTGCTACCAGCTACCTGTAACCTGCTTCCAGCTACCAGCTACCTGCTACCAGCTACCTGCTACCTGCTACCTGCTACCAGCTAACAGCTACCTGCTACCAGCTACCAGCTACCTGCTACCAGCTACCAGCTACCAACTACCAGCTACAAGCTACCAGCTACCTGCTACCAACTACCAGCTACCTGCTACCGGCTACCAGCTACCTGCTACCTGCTATCAGCTACCAACTACCAGCTACCAACTACCAGCTACCAACTACCAGCTACCAGCTACCCGCTACCAGCTACCTGCTACCAGCTACCAGCTACCAACTACCAGCTACCAGCTACCAACTACCAGCTACCAGCTAACTGCTACCAACTACCAGCGACCAACTACCAGCTACCAGCTGCCAAGTACCAGCTTCGAACTACCAGCTACCAACTACCAACTACCAGCTACCGGCTACCTGCTTCCAGCTACCGGCTACCAGCTACCAGCTACCTGCTACCAGCTAACAACTACCAGCTACCTGCTACCTGCTACCAGCTACCAGCTACCTGCTACCAGCTGCCTGCTACCAGCTACCAGTAACCTGCTACCAGGTACCAACTACCAGCTACCACCTACCAACTACCAGCTACCAGCTACCAGCTACCAACTACCAACTACCAACTACCAGCTACCAGCTCCCAACTACCAGCTACCTGCTACCAGCTACATGCTACCAGCTACCTGCTACCAGCTACCTGCTACCAGCTACCTGCAACCAGCTACCAGCTACCTGCAACCAGATACCAGCTACCAACTACAAGCTACCAGCTACCAACTACCAACTACCAGCTACCAACTAACAACTACCTGCTACCAGCTACCTGCTACCTACTACCAGCTACCAACAACCAGCTACCCGCTACCAGCAACCAGCTACCAGCAACCAGCTACCAGCTACCAACTACCAGCTACCAGCAACCAGCTACCAGCAACCAGCTATTAGCCACCAGCAACCAGCTACCTGCTACCTGCTACCTGCTACCAGCTACCTGCTACCAGCTACCTGCTATCTGCTACCAAATACCAGCTACCAACTACCAACTACCAGCTACCAGCTACCAACTACCGGCTACCAACTACCTGCTACCATCTACCAGCTACAAACTAACAGCTACCAACTACCAGCTACCAGCTACCAGCTACCAACTACCAGCTACTGACTGCCAGCTACCTGCTACCAGCTACCAGCTACCTGTAACCTGCTTATAGCTACCAGCTACCAGCTACCTGCTACCAGCTATCAGCTAAAAACTACCAGCTACCAATACCAGCTACCAACTAGCCGCTACCAACTACCAACTACCAGCTACCAACTACCAGCTACCCGCTACCAGCTACCAGCTACCAGCTACCACCTACCAGCTACCAGCTACCAACTACCAGCTACGAGCTACCAACTACCAACTACCAGCAACCAACTACCAACTACCAGCAACCAACTAAAAACTACAAGCTACCAGCTACCAACTAGCCGCTACCAACTACCAACTACCAGCTACCAACTACCAGCTACCCGCTACCAGCTACCAGCTACCAGCTACCACCTACCAGCTACCAGCTACCAACTACCAGCTACGAGCTTACAACTACCAACTACCAGCTACCAGCTACCAACTACCAGCTACCAGCTACCATCTACCAACTACCAGCTACCAACTAACAACTACCTGCTACCAGCTACCTGCTAGCTACTACCAGCTACCTGCTACCAGCAACCAGCTACCCGCTACCAGCAACCAGCTACCAACTACCAACTACCAGCTACCAGCTACCAACTACCAGCTACCAACTACCAACTACCTGCTACCATCTACCAGCTACCAACTGCCAATACCAACAACCAACTACCAGCTACCAACTACCAGGCTACCAACTACCAACTACCAGCTACCAGCTACCCGCTACAAGCTACCAGCTACATGCTACCAGCTACCTGCTACCAGCTACCTGCTACCTGCTACCAGCTAACAGCTACCTGCTACCAGCTACCAGCTACCTGCTACCAGCTACCAGCTACCTGCTACCAGCTACCAGCTACCAACTACCAGCTACAAGCTACCAGCTACCTGCTACCAACTACCAGCTACCTGCTACCGGCTAACAGCTACCTGCAACCAGCTACCAGCTAAAAAACTACCAGCTACAAACTGCCAATACCAACTACCAACTACCAGCTACCAACTACCAGCTACCAACTACCAACTACCAGCTACCAGCCACCCGCTACAAGCTACCAGCTACCAGCTACATGCTACCAGCTATCAGCTAAAAACTACCAGCTACCAATACCAGCTACCAACTAGCCGCTACCAACTACCAACTACACTCTACCAACTACCACCTACCCGCTACCAGCTACCACCTACCAGCTACCAGCTACCAACTACCAGCTACGAGCTACCAACTACCAACTACCAGCTACCAGCTACCTGCAACCAGATACCAGCTACCAGCTACCTTTTACCAGCTACCTGCTACCAGGTACCAGCTACCTGCTACCAGCTAACAGCTACCTGCTACCAGCTACCAGCTACCTGCTACCAGCTACCAGCTACCTGCTACCAGCTACCAGCTACCAACTACCAGCTACAAGCTACCAGCTACCTGCTACCAACTACCAGCTACCTGCTACCGGCTACCAGCTACCTGCTACCAGCTACAAGCTAAAAAACTACCAGCTACCAACTGCCAATACCAACAACCAACTACCAGCTACCAACTACCAGGCTACCAACTACCAACTACCAGCTACCAGCTACCCGCTACAAGCTACCAGCTACCTGCTGCCAGCTACCAGATACCAACTACCAACTAGAAGCAACCAACTACCAAATACCAGCTACCAGCTACCAACTACCAACTACCAGCTACCAGCTACCTGCTATCAGCTACCAACTACCAGCTACCAACTACCATCTACCAACTACCAGCTACCAGCTACCCGCTACCAGCTACCTGCTACCAGCTACCAGCTACCAACTACCAGCTACCAGCTACCAACTACCAGCTACCAGCTAACTGCTACCAACTACCAGCGACCAACTACCAGCTACCAGCTGCCAACTACCAGCTTCGAACTACCAGCTACAAACTACCAACTACCAGCTACCGGCTACCTGCTTCCAGCTACCGGCTACCAGCTACCAGCTACCTGCTACCAGCTACCAACTACCAGCTACCTGCTACCAGCCACCAGCCACCAGCTACCTGCTACCAGCTACCAGCTACCTGCTACCAGGTACCAGCTACCTGCTACCAGCTACCAGCTACCTGTAACCTGCTTCCAGCTACCAGCTACCTGCTACCAGCTACCTGCTACCTGCTACCTGCTACCAGCTAACAGCTACCTGCTACCAGCTACCAGCAACCAGCTACCCGCTACCAGCAACCAGCTACCAGCTACCAACTACCAGCTACCAGCAACCAGCTACCAGCAACCAGCTTCCAGCCACCAGCAACCAGCTACCTGCTACCTGCTACCTGCTACCAGCTACCTGCTGCCAGCTACCTGCTATCTGCTACCAAATACCAGCTACCAACTACCAACTACCAGCTACCAGCTACCAACTACCAGCTACCAACTACCTGCTACCATCTACCAGCTACAAACTAACAGCTACCAACTACCAGCTACCAGCTACCAGCTACCAACTACCAGCTACTGACTGCCAGCTACCTGCTACCAGCTACCAGCTACCTGTAACCTGCTTATAGCTACCAGCTACCAGCTACCTGCTACCAGCTATCAGCTAAAAACTACCAGCTACCAATACCAGCTACCAACTAGCCGCTACCAACTACCAACTACCAGCTACCAACTACCAGCTACCCGCTACCAGCTACCACCTACCAGCTACCAGCTACCAACTACCAGCTACGAGCTACCAACTACCAGCAACCAACTACCAACTACCAGCAACCAACTAAAAACTACAAGCTACCAGCTACCAACTAGCCGCTACCAACTACCAACTACCAGCTACCAACTACCAGCTACCCGCTACCAGCTACCAGCTACCAGCTACCACCTACCAGCTACCAGCTACCAACTACCAGCTACGAGCTAACAACTACCAACTACCATCTACCAACTACCAGCTACCAGCTACCATCTACCAACTACCAGCTACCAACTAACAACTACCTGCTACCAGCTACCTGCTAGCTACTACCAGCTACCAGCTACCAGCAACCAGCTTCCCGCTACCAGCAACCAGCTACCAACTACCAACTACCAGCTACCAGCTACCAACTACCATCTACCAGCTATCAACTGCCAATACCAACAACCAACTACCAGCTACCAACTACCAGGCTACCAACTACCAACTACCAGCTACCAGCTACCCGCTACAAGCTACCAGCTACATGCTACCAGCTACCTGCTACCAGCTACCTGCTACCTGCTACCAGCTAACAGCTACCTGCTACCAGCTACCAGCTACCTGCTACCAGCTACCAGCTACCAACTACCAGCTACAAGCTACCAGCTACCTGCTACCAACTACCAGCTACCTGCTACCGGCTAACAGCTAACTGCAACCAGCTACCAGCTAAAAAACTACCAGCTACAAACTTCCAATACCAACTACCAACTACCAGCTACCAACTACCAGCTACCAACTACCAACTACCAGCTACCAGCTACCTGCTACAAGCTACCAGCTACCAGCTACATGCTACCAGCTATCAGCTAAAAACTACCAGCTACCAATACCAGCTACCAACTAGCCGCTACCAACTACCAACTACCAGCTACCAACTACCAGCTACCCGCTACCAGCTACCACCTACCAGCTACCAGCTACCAACTACCAGCTACGAGCTACCAACTACCAACTACCAGCTACCAGCTACCTGCAACCAGATACCAGCTACCAGCTACCTTTTACCAGCTACCTGCTACCAGGTACCAGCTACCTGCTACCAGCTACCTGCTACCAGCTACCAGCTACCAACTACCAGCTACAAGCTACCAGCTACCTGCTACCAACTACCAGCTACCTGCTACCGGCTACCAGCTACCTGCTACCAGCTACAAGCTAAAAAACTACCAGCTACCAACTGCCAATACCAACAACCAACTACCAGCTACCAACTACCAGGCTACCAACTACCAACTACCAGCTACCAGCTACCCGCTACAAGCTACCAGCTACCGGCTACATGCTACCAGCTAGCTGCTACCAGCTACCAGCTACCTGCTGCCAGCTACCAGATACCAACTACCAACTAGAAGCAACCAACTACCAAATACCAGCTACCAGCTACCAACTACCAACTACCAGCTACCAGCTACCTGCTATCAGCTACCAACTACCAGCTACCAACTACCATCTACCAACTACCAGCTACCAGCTACCCGCTACCAGCTACCTGCTACCAGCTACCAGCTACCAACTACCAGCTACCAGCTACCAACTACCAGCTACCAGCTAACTGCTACCAACTACCAGCGACCAACTACCAGCTACCAGCTGCCAACTACCAGCTTCGAACTACCAGCTACAAACTACCAACTACCAGCTACCGGCTACCTGCTTCCTCTACCGGCTACCAGCTACCAGCTACCTGCTACCAGCTACCAACTACCAGCTACCTGCTACCAGCCACCAGCCACCAGCTACCTGCTACCAGCTACCAGCTACCTGCTACCAGGTACCAGCTACCTGCTACCAGGTACCAGCTACCTGCTACCAGCTACCAGCTACCTGTAACCTGCTTCCAGCTACCAGCTACCTGCTACCAGCTACCTGCTACCTGCTACCTGCTACCAGCTAAGAGCTACCTGCTACCAGCTACCAGCAACCAGCTACCCGCTACCAGCAACCAGCTACCAGCAACCAGCTACCAGCTACCAACTACCAGCTACCAGCAACCAGCTACCAGCAACCAGCTACCAGCCACCAGCAACCAGCTACCTGCTACCTGCTACCAGCTACCTGCTGCCAGCTACCTGCTATCTGCTACCAAATACCAGCTACCAACTACCAACTACCAGCTACCAGCTACCAACTACCAGCTACCAACTACCTGCTACCATCTACCAGCTACAAACTAACAGCTACCAACTACCAGCTACCAGCTACCAGCTACCAACTACCAGCTACTGACTGCCAGCTACCTGCTACCAGCTACCAGCTACCTGTAACCTGCTTATAGCTACCAGCTACCAGCTACCTGCTACCAGCTATCAGCTAAAAACTACCAGCTACCAATACCAGCTACCAACTAGCCGCTACCAACTACCAACTACCAGCTACCAACTACCAGCTACCCGCTACCAGCTACCAGCTACCAGCTACCACCTACCAGCTACCAGCTACCAACTACCAGCTACGAGCTACCAACTACCAGCAACCAACTACCAACTACCAGCAACCAACTAAAAACTACAAGCTACCAGCTACCAACTAGCCGCTACCAACTACCAACTACCAGCTACCAACTACCAGCTACCCGCTACCAGCTACCAGCTACCAGCTACCAACTACCAACTACCAGCTACCAGCTACCAACTACCAGCTACCAACTACCAACTACCTGCTACCATCTACCAGCTACCAACTGCCAATACCAACAACCAACTACCAGCTACCAACTACCAGGCTACCAACTACCAACTACCAGCTACCAGCTACCCGCTACAAGCTACCAGCTACATGCTACCAGCTACCTGCTACCAGCTACCTGCTACCAGCTAACAGCTACCTGCTACCAGCTACCAGCTACCTGCTACCAGCTACCAGCTACCAACTACCAGCTACAAGCTACCAGCTACCTGCTACCAACTACCAGCTACCTGCTACCGGCTAACAGCTACCTGCAACCAGCTACCAGCTAAAAAACTACCAGCTACAAACTGCCAATACCAACTACCAACTACCAGCTACCAACTACCAGCTACCAACTACCAACTACCAGCTACCAGCTACCAGCTACCCGCTACAAGCTACCAGCTACCAGCTACATGCTACCAGCTATCAGCTAAAAACTACCAGCTACCAATACCAGCTACCAACTAGCCGCTACCAACTACCAACTACCAGCTACCAACTACCAGCTACCCGCTACCAGCTACCAGCTACCAGCTACCACCTACCAGCTACCAGCTACCAACTACCAGCTACGAGCTACCAACTACCAACTACCAGCTACCAGCTACCTGCAACCAGATACCAGCTACCAGCTACCTTTTACCAGCTACCTGCTACCAGGTACCAGCTACCTGCTACCAGCTAACAGCTACCTGCTACCAGCTACCAGCTACCTGCTACCAGCTACCAGCTACCTGCTACCAGCTACCAGCTACCAACTACCAGCTACAAGCTACCAGCTACCTGCTACCAACTACCAGCTACCTGCTACCGGCTACCAGCTACCTGCTACCAGCTACAAGCTAAAAAACTACCAGCTACCAACTGCCAATACCAACAACCAACTACCAGCTACCAACTACCAGGCTACCAACTACCAACTACCAGCTACCAGCTACCCGCTACAAGCTACCAGCTACCGGCTACATGCTACCAGCTAGCTGCTACCAGCTACCAGCTGCCTGCTGCCAGCTACCAGCAACCAACTACCAACTAGAAGCAACCAACTACCAAATACCAGCTACCAGCTACCAACTACCAACTACCAGCTACCAGCTACCTGCTATCAGCTACCAACTACCAGCTACCAACTACCATCTACCAACTACCAGCTACCAGCTACCCGCTACCAGCTACCTGCTGCCAGCTACCAGCTACCAACTACCAGCTACCAGCTAACTGCTACCAACTACCAGCGACCAACTACCAGCTACCAGCTGCCAACTACCAGCTTCGAACTACCAGCTATAAACTACCAACTACCAGCTACCGGCTACCTGCTTCCAGCTACCGGCTACCAGCTACCAGCTACCTGCTACCAGCTACCAACTACCAGCTACCTGCTACTAGCCACCAGCCACCAGCTACCTGCTACCAGCTACCAGCTACCTGCTACCAGGTACCAGCTACCTGCTACCAGCTACCAGCTACCTGTAACCTGCTTCCAGCTACCAGCTACCTGCTACCAGCTACCTGCTACCTGCTACCTGCTACCAGCTAACAGCTACCTGCTACCAGCTACCAGCAACCAGCTACCCGCTACCAGCAACCAGCTACCAGCAACCAGCTACCAGCTACCAACTACCAGCTACCAGCAACCAGCTACCAGCAACCAGCTACCAGCCACCAGCCACCAGCAACCAGCTACCTGCTACCTGCTACCTGCTACCAGCTACCTGCTGCCAGCTACCTGCTATCTGCTACCAAATACCAGCTACCAACTACCAACTACCAGCTACCAGCTACCAACTACCAGCTACCAACTACCTGCTACCATCTACCAGCTACAAACTAACAGCTACCAACTACCAGCTACCAACTACCAGCTACTGACTGCCAGCTACCTGCTACCAGCTACCAGCTACCTGTAACCTGCTTATAGCTACCAGCTACCAGCTACCTGCTACCAGCTATCAGCTAAAAACTACCAGCTACCAATACCAGCTACCAACTAGCCGCTACCAACTACCAACTACCAGCTACCAACTACCAGCTACCCGCTACCAGCTACCAGCTACCAGCTACCACCTACCAGCTACCAGCTACCAACTACCAACTACCAGCTACGAGCTACCAACTACCAGCAACCAACTACCAACTACCAGCAACCAACTAAAAACTACAAGCTACCAGCTACCAACTAGCCGCTACCAACTACCAACTACCAGCTACCAACTACCAGCTACCCGCTACCAGCTACCAGCTACCAGCTACCAACTACCAGCTACGAGCTAACAACTACCAACTACCAGCTACCAACTACCAGCTACCAGCTACCATCTACCAACTACCAGCTACCAACTAACAACTATCTGCTACCAGCTACCTGCTAGCTACTACCAGCTACCAGCTACCAGCAACCAGCTTCCCGCTACCAGCAACCAGCTACCAACTACCAACTACCAGCTACCAGCTACCAACTACCAGCTACCAACTACCAACTACCTGCTACCATCTACCAGCTACCAACTGCCAATACCAACAACCAACTACCAGCTACCAACTACCAGGCTACCAACTACCAACTACCAGCTACCAGCTACCAGCTACCCGCTACAAGCTACCAGCTACATGCTACCAGCTACCTGCTACCAGCTACCTGCTACCTGCTACCAGCTAACAGCTACCTGCTACCAGCTACCAGCTACCTGCTACCAGCTACCAGCTACCTGCTACCAGCTACCAGCTACCAACTACCAGCTACAAGCTACCAGCTACCTGCTACCAACTACCAGCTACCTGCTACCGGCTAACAGCTACCTGCAACCAGCTACCAGCTAAAAAACTACCAGCTACCAACTGCCAATACCAACTACCAACTACCAGCTACCAACTACCAGCTACCAACTACCAACTACCAGCTACCAGCTACCCGCTACAAGCTACCAGCTACCAGCTACATGCTACCAGCTATCAGCTAAAAACTACCAGCTACCAATACCAGCTACCAACTAGCCGCTACCAACTACCAACTACCAGCTACCAACTACCAGCTACCCGCTACCAGCTACCAGCTACCAGCTACCACCTACCAGCTACCAGCTACCAACTACCAGCTACGAGCTACCAACTACCAACTACCAGCTACCAGCTACCTGCAACCAGATACCAGCTACCAGCTACCTTTTACCAGCTACCTGCTACCAGGTACCAGCTACCTGCTACCAGCTAACAGCTACCTGCTACCAGCTACCAGCTACCTGCTACCAGCTACCAGCTACCTGCTACCAGCTACCAGCTACCAACTACCAGCTACAAGCTACCAGCTACCTGCTACCAACTACCAGCTACCTGCTACCGGCTACCAGCTACCTGCTACCAGCTACAAGCTAAAAAACTACCAGCTACCAACTGCCAATACCAACAACCAACTACCAGCTACCAACTACCAGGCTACCAACTACCAACTACCAGCTACCAGCTACCCGCTACAAGCTACCAGCTACCAGCTACATGCTACCAGCTAGCTGCTACCAGCTACCAGCTACCTGCTGCCAGCTACCAGCAATCAACTATCAACTAGAAGCAACCAACTACCAAATACCAGCTACCAGCTACCAACTACCAACATCCAGCTACCAGCTACCTGCTATCAGCTACCAACTACCAGCTACCAACTACCATCTACCAACTACCAGCTACCAGCTACCCGCTACCAGCTACCAGCTACCAACTACCAGCTACCAGCTACCAACTACCAGCTACCAGCTAACTGCTACCAACTACCAGCGACCAACTACCAGCTACCAGCTGCCAACTACCAGCTTCGAACTACCAGCTACCAACTACCAACTACCAGCTACCGGCTACCTGCTTCCAGCTACCGGCTACCAGCTACCAGCTACCTGCTACCAGCTACCAACTACCAGCTACCTGCTACCAGCTACCAGCTACCTGCTACCAGGTACCAGCTACCTGCTACCAGCTACCAGCTACCTGTAACCTGCTTCCAGCTACCAGCTACCTGCTACCTGCTACCAGCTAACAGCTACCTGCTACCAGCTACCAGCTACCTGCTACCAGCTACCAGCTACCTGCTACCAGCTACCAGCTACCAACTACCAGCTACAAGCTACCAGCTACCTGCTACCAACTACCAGCTACCTGCTACCGGCTACCAGCTACCTGCTACCAGCTACAAGCTAAAAAACTGCCAGCTACCAACTGCCAATACCAACAACCAACTACCAGCTACCAACTACCAGGCTACCAACTACCAACTACCAGCTACCAGCTACCCGCTACAAGCTACCAGCTACCAGCTACATGCTACCAGCTAGCTGCTACCAGCTACCAGCTACCTGCTGCCAGCTACCAGCAACCAACTACCAACTAGAAGCAACCAACTACCAAATACCAGCTACCAGCTACCAACTACCAACTACCAGCTACCAGCTACCTGCTATCAGCTACCAACTACCAGCTACCAACTACCAGCTACCAGCTACCCGCTACCAGCTACCAGCTACCTGCAACCAGCTACCAGCTACCTGCAACCAGATACCAGCTACCAGCTACCTTCTACCAGCTACCTGCTACCAGGTACCAGCTACCAGCAACCAACTACCAGCTACCAGCTGCCTGCTACCAGCTACCAGCTACCAACTAGCTGCTACCAACTACCAACTACCAGCTACCCGCTACCAGCTACCAGCTACCACCTACCAGCTACCAGCTACCAACTACCAGCTACCAGCTACCAACTACCAACTACCAGCTACCAACTAACAACTACCTGCTACCTACTACCAGCTACCAGCTACCAGCAAACAGCTACCCGCTACCAACTACCAGCTACCAGCAACCAGCAACCAGCTACCAGCCACCAGCAACCAGCTACCAGCTACCTGCTACCTGCTACCAGCTACCAGCTACCTGCTATCTGCTACCAAATACCAGCTACCAACTACCAACTACCAGCTACCAACTACCAGCTACCAACTACCAACTACCTGTTACCATCTACCAGCTACAAACTAACAGCTACCAACTACCAGCTACCAGCTACCAACTACCAGCTACCAGCTACCAACTACCAGCTGCCAGCTACCTGCTACGTGCTACCTGCTACCAGCTACCAGCTACCTGTAACCTGCTTCCAGCTACCAGCTACCAGCTACCTGCTACCAGCTACCTGCTACCTGCTACCAGCTAACAGCTACCTGCTACCAGCTACCGGCTACCTGCTACCAGCTACCAGCTACCTGCTACCAGCTACCAGCTACCAACTACCAGCTACAAGCTACCAGCTACCTGCTACCAACTACCAGCTACCTGCTACCGGCTAACAGCTACCTGCAACCAGCTACCAGCTAAAAAACTACCAGCTACCAACTGCCAATACCAACTACCAACTACCAGCTACCAACTACCAGCTACCAACTACCAACTACCAGCTACCAGCTACCCGCTACAAGCTACCAGCTACCAGCTACATGCTACCAGCTATCAGCTAAAAACTACCAGCTACCAATACCAGCTACCAACTAGCCGCTACCAACTACCAACTACCAGCTACCAACTACCAGCTACCCGCTACCAGCTACCAGCTACCACCTACCAGCTACCAGCTACCAACTACCAGCTACGAGCTACCAACTACCAACTACCAGCTACCAGCTACCTGCAACCAGATACCAGCTACCTTTTACCAGCTACCTGCTACCAGGTACCAGCTACCTGCTACCAGCTGCAAGCTAAAAAACTACCAGCTACCAACTGCCAATACCAACAACCAACTACCAGCTACCAACTACCAGGCTACCAACTACCAACTACCAGCTACCAGCTACCCGCTACAAGCTACCAGCTACCAGCTACATGCTACCAGCTAGCTGCTACCAGCTACCAGCTACCTGCTGCCAGCTACCAGCAACCAACTACCAACTAGAAGCAACCAACTACCGGCTACCAGCTACCAGCTACCTGCTACCAGCCACCAGCCACCAGCTACCTGCTACCAGCTACCAGCTACCTGCTACCAGCTACCAGCGACCAACTAGCAGCTACCAACTACTAACTACCATTTACCAGCTACCAGCTACCAACTAGCAGCTACCAACTACCAGCTACCAACTACCAGCTACCAGCTACCAACTACCAGCTACCAGCAACCAGATACCAGCTACCAACTACCAGCTACCAGCTACCAGCTGCCAACTACCAGCTTCGAACTACCAGCTTCCAACTACCAACTACCAGCTACCGGCTACCTGCTTCCAGCTACCGGCTACCAGCTACCAGCTACCTGCTACCAGCTACCAACTACCAGCTACCTGCTACCTGCTACCAGCTACCAGCTACCTGCTACCAGCTGCCTGCTACCAGCTACCAGCTACCTGCTACCAGCTAGCAGCTACCAACTACCACCTACCAACTACCTGCTACCAGCTACCAGATACCAACAACCAGCTACCAGCTACTAACTACCAGCAACCAGCTACCAAACAAGCTACGAACTACCAGCTACCAGCGACCAATAACCATCTACCACCTACCAGCTACCAACTATCAGCTACCAGCTACCAACTACCAGCTACCGACTACCAGCTACCAGCTACCAGCTACCAACTAGCAACTACCAGCTACCAGCTACCAACTACCAACAGCCAGCTACCAGCTACCAACCACCAGCTACCACCAAACAGCTACTAGCTACCAGCAACCAGCTACCTGCTACCAGCTACCAGCTACCTGCTGTCTGCTACCTGTTACCAGCTACCTGCTACCAACTACCAACTACCAGCTACCGGCTACCTGCTTCCAGCTACCGGCTTCCAGCTACCAGCTACCTGCTACCAGCTACCAACTACCAGCTACCAGCTACCAACTACCAACTACCAGCTACCAGCTACCTGCTATCAGCTACCAACTACCAGCTACCAACTACCATCTACGAACTACCAGCTACCAGCTACCCGCTACCAGCTACCTGCTACCAGCTACCAGCTACCAACTACCAGCTACCAGCTACCAACTACCAGCTACCAGCTAACTGCTACCAACTACCAGCGACCAACTACCAGCTACCAGCTGCCAACTACCAGCTTCGAACTACCAGCTACCAACTACCAACTACCAGCTACCGGCTACCTGCTTCCAGCTACCGGCTACCAGCTACCAGCTACCTGCTACCAGCTACCAACTACCAGCTACCTGCTACCAGCCACCAGCCACCAGCTACCTGCTACCAGCTACCAGCTACCTGCTACCAGGTACCAGCTACCTGCTACCAGCTACGAGCTACCTGTAACCTGCTTCCAGCTACCAGCTACCTGCTACCAGCTACGTGCTACCTGCTACCTGCTACCAGCTAACAGCTACCTGCTACCAGCTACCAGCTACCTGCTACCAGCTACCAGCTACCTGCTACCAGCTACCAGCTACCAACTACCAGCTACAAGCTACCAGCTACCAGCTACCTGCTACCAACTACCAGCTACCTGCTACCGGCTACCAGCTACCTGCTACCAGCTACAAGCTAAAAAACTACCAGCTACCAACTGCCAATACCCATACCAACTACCAGCTGCCAACTACCAGCTTCGAACTACCAGCTACCAACTACCAACTACCAGCTACCGGCTACCTGCTTCCAGCTACCGGCTACCAGCTACCAGCTACCTGCTACCAGCTACCAACTACCAGCTACCTGCTACCAGCTACCAGCTACCCGCTACAAGCTACCAGCTACCAGCTACATGCTACCAGCTAGCTGCTACCAGCTACCAGCTACCTGCTGCCAGCTACCAGCAACCAACTACCAACTAGATGCAACCAACTACCAAATACCAGCTACCAGCTACCAACTACCAACTACCAGCTACCAGCTACCTGCTATCAGCTACCAACTACCAGCTACCTGCAACCAGCTACCAGCTACCTGCAACCAGATACCAGCTACCAGCTACCTTCTACCAGCTACCTGCTACCAGGTACCAGCTACCAGCTACCAGCAACCAGCTACCCACTACCAACTACCAGCTACCAGCAACCAGCAACCAGCTACCAGCCACCAGCAACCAGCTACCAGCTACCTGCTACCTGCTACCAGCTACCAGCTACCTGCTATCTGCTACCAAATACCAGCTACCAACTACCAACTACCAGCTACCAGCTACCAACTACCAGCTACCAACTACAACTACCTGTTACCATCTACCAGCTACAAACTAACAGCTACCAACTACCAGCTACCAGCTACCAACTACCAGCTACCAGCTACCAACTACCAGCTACCAGCTACCAACTGCCAGCTACCTGCTACCAGCTACCTGCTACCAGCTACCAGCTACCTGTAACCTGCTTCCAGCTACCAGCTACCAGCTACCTGCTACCAGCTACCTGCTACCTGCTACCAGCTAACAGCTACCTGCTACCAGCTACCAGCTACCTGCTACCAGCTAACAGCTACCTGCTACCAGCTACCAGCTACCAACTACCAGCTACAAGCTACCAGCTACCTGCTACCAACTACCAGCTACCTGCTACCGGCTAACAGCTACCTGCAACCAGCTACCAGCTAAAAAACTACCAGCTACCAACTGCCAATACCAACTACCAACTACCAGCTACCAACTACCAGCTACCAACTACCAGCTACCAGCTACCAACTACCTGCTACCAGCTACCTACTACCAGCTACCAGCAACCAGCTACCAGCTACCAACCACCAGCTACCACCAACCAGCTACCAGCTACCAGCCACCAGCTACCTGCTACCAGCTACCAGCTACCTGCTGTCTGCTACCTGCTACCAGCTACCTGCTACCAACTACCAACTACCAGCTACCGGCTACCTGCTTCCAGCTACCGGCTTCCAGCTACCAGCTGCCTGCTACCAGCTACCAGCTACCAATTACCAGCTACCAGCTACCTGCCACCTGCTACCAGCTACCTGCTACCGGCTACCAGCTACCTGCTACCAGCTATCAGCTAAAAGCTACCAGCTACCAGCTACCAATACCAACTACCAACTACCAGTTACCAGCTACCTGCTACCAGCTACCTGCTACAAGCTACCTGCTACCAGCTACCTGCTACCAGCTACCAGCAACCAACTACCAGCAACCAACTAAAAACTACCTGCTACCAGCTACCAACTACCAACTACCAGCTACCAACTACCAGCTACCAACTACCAGCTACCAGCTACCAACTACCAGCTACCAGCAACCAGATACCAGCTACCAACTACCAGCTACCAGCTAACTGCTACCAACTACCAGCGACCAACTACCAGCTACCAGCTGCCAACTACCAGCTTCGAACTACCAGCTACCAACTACCAACTACCAGCTACCGGCTACCTGCTTCCAGCTACCGGCTACCAGCTACCAGCTACCTGCTACCAGCTACCAACTACCAGCTACCAGCTACCTGCTACCAGCTGCCTGCTACCAGCTACCAGCTACCTGCTAACAGCTACCTGCTAGCAGCTACCAGCTACCTGCTACCAGCTAGCAGCTACCAACTACCACCTACCAACTACCTGCTACCAGCTACCAGATACCAACAACCAGCTACCAGCTACTAACTACCAGCAACCAGCTACCAAACAAGCTACGAACTACCAGCTACCAGCTACCAATAACCATCTACCACCTACCAGCTACCAACTATCAGCTACCAGCTACCAACTACCAGCTACCGACTACCAGCTACCAGCTACCAGCTACCAACTACCAACTACCAGCTACCAGCTACCAACTACCAACAGTCAGCTACCAACTAACAACTACCAGCTACCAGCTACCAACTACCTGCTACCAGCTACCTACTACCAGCTACCAGCTACCAGCAACCAGCTACCAGCTACCAACCACCAGCTACCACCAACCAGCTACCAGCTACCAGCAACCAGTTACCTGCTACCAGCTACCAGCTACCTGCTGTCTGCTACCTGCTACCAGCTACCTGCTACCAACTACCAACTACCAGCTACCGGCTACCTGCTTCCAGCTACCGGCTTCCAGCTACCAGCTACCTGCTACCAGCTACCAACTACCAGCTACCAGCTACCAGCTACCAACTACCAACTACCAGCTACGTGCTACCAACTACCAACTGCCAGCTACCAACTAACAACTACCAGCTACCAGCTACCAACTACCTGCTACCAGCTACCTGCTACCTTCTACCAGCTACCAGCAACCAGCAACCAGCTACCAACTACCAGCTACCACCAACCAGCTACCAGCAACCAGCTACCTGCTACCAGCTACCAGCTACCTGCTGTCTGCTACCAGCTACCAGCTACCTGCTACCAGCTACCAACTACCAGCTGCCAAATGCCAGCTACCAACTACCAAATACCAGCTACCAACTACCAACTACCAGCTACCAACTACCAACTACCAGCTACCAGCTACCTGCTACCAGCTACCAGCTACCAGCTACCAACTACCAGCTACCAGCTACCAGCTACCTGCCACCTGCTACCAGCTACCTGCTACCGGCTACCAGCTACCTGCTACCAGCTATCAGCTAAAAACTACCAGCTATCAGCTACCAATACCAACTACCAACTACCAGTTACCTGCTACCAGCTACCAGCTACATGCTACAAGCTACCTGCTACCAGCTACCTGCTACCAGCTACCAGCTACCAGCAACCAACTAAAAACTACCTGCTACCAGCTACCAACTACCAACTACCAGCTACCAACTACCAGCTACCCGCTACCAGCTACCAGCTACCAGCTACCAGCTACCAGCTACCAACTACCAACTACCAGCTACCAACTAACAACTACCTGCTACCAGCTACCTTCTACCTACTACCAGCCACCAGCTATCCGCAACCAGCAACCAGCTACCAGCAACTAGCTACCAGCTACCAACTACCAGCTACCAGCTACCAACTACCAGCTACAAGCAACCAGCTACCAGCTACCAGCAACCAGCTACCTGCTACCTGCTACCAGCTATCAGCTAAAAACTACCAGCTACCAATACCAACTACCAACTACCAGCTACCAAGTACCAACTACCTGCTACCAGCTACCTGCTACCAGCTACCTGCTACCAGCTACCAGCTTCCTGCTACCAGCTACCAGCAACCAACTACCAACTACCAGCAATCAACTAAAAACTACCAGCTACCAGCTACCAACTAGCCGCTACCAACTACCAACTACCAGCTACCAACTACTAGTTACCCGCTACCAGCTACCAGCTACCAGCTACCACCTCATCATCATCATCATCATCATCAGCCTGATTATACCCACTGCAGGGCGAAGGCCTCTCCCATATTTCTCCACTTAACCCGGTTCTGTGCTAGCTGCATCCACTTGACCCCTGCGAACTTCTTGATCTCATCCGCCCACCTAACTTTCTGCCTCCCCCTGCTACGCTTTCCTTCCCTTGGAATCCAGTTTGTTACCCTCAGCGACCATCGGTTATCCTCTCTTCGCACTACATGTCCTGCCCATGTCCATTTCTTCTTCTTAATTTCCACTAGAATGTCGGTAACTTGAGTTATTTCTCTGACCCACTCTGCACGCTTTCTATCTCTTAATGTTACCCCTACCATTTTTCGTTCCATAGCCCTCTGGGTTGTCCTCAACTTAAGTAGAACTCTCTTGGTTAGCCTCCACGTTTCAGCCCCATAGGTGAGTACAGGCAAGATGCAAGTGTTGTATACTTTCCTCTTGAGCGATACCGGTAAGCTGCTAGTCATAATCTGCGAGTGCTTGCCAAATGCGCACCATCCCAATCTTATTCTTCTTGTTATTTCCTTTTCATGGTCCGGATCTGCTTTTACTACCTGTCCTAAGTAGACATATTCGCCTACTACTTCCAGTATTTCGCTACCTAATGTAAACTGCTGTTCCTTCCCGAGGCAGTTGAACATTACCTTAGTCTTCTGCATATTGATTTTCAAGCCTACCTTTCTACTTTTCCTGTCTAGGTCATCAATCATCATTTGCAGTTCATCTCCCGAGTTGCTTAGCAAGGCAATGTCATCAGCAAATCGCAGATTACTGAGGTATTCTCCATCTACCCTTATCCCTAACTGCTCCAATTCCAAGTCTCTGAATACTTCCTCTAAACAAGCTGTGAATAGTACTGGGGAGATTGTGTCTCCTTGCCTAACACCTTTCTTTATGGGAATTTTGTTACTTTCTTTATGCAGAACTATGGTTGCTGTGCAGCCACTATATATATCTTCCAGCACTTTCACGTACGGCTCGTCTACCCCCTGATTTCGCAATGCCTGCATGACCGCCGAGGTTTCAACTGAGTCAAATGCTTTTTCGTAATCAATGAATGCTATGTATAAGGGCTGGTTATATTCCGAGCATTTTTCTATCACCTGGTTGATGGTATGGATATGATCGATAGTCGAGTACCGTTTCCGAAACCCTGCTTGATCCTTTGATTGATTGCAGTCTAAGGTTGTCCTGATTCTATTAGCGATTACCTTAGTAAATACCTTATACGTAACAGACAGTAAGCTGATTGGTCTGTAATTTTTAAGGTCCTTAGAGTCCCCTTTCTTGTGAATGAGGATAATGTTTGCATTCTTCCATGGTTCCGGTACCGTCGATGACACCAGGCACTGCTTATACAGGGTGGCCAGTTTTTCTAGCACGATATCCCCCCGTCCTTCAGCAAATCTGTAGTTATGATGACCAGGCAGTTGAAAGCTTCTATGAAGATGTAGAATCGGCAATGCGAAAAGTAAAGACGCAGTATACTGTACTAATGGGCGAATTCAATGCCAAGGTAGGGAAAAAACAGGCAGGAGACAAGGCAGTAGGTGACTATGGCGTTGGTTCTAGGAATAGCAGAGGGAGTTACTAGTTGAGTTTGCAGAGCGCAGTAACTTACAAATCATGAATACCTTCTTCAGCAAACGGAAGAACCGGAAATGGACATGGAAAAGTCCTAACGGAGAGACTAAAAATGAAATTGACTTCATAATGTGTTCAACCCCCGCCATTGTGCAGGACGTAGAGGTAATCGGGAAAGTGCGCTGCAGTGACCACAGGATGGTGAGGTCCCGAATTAGCCTAAATCTGAAGAAGGAACGCAACAGATTAGTAAGAAAGAAACCCATCAACGAATTAGCGGTGAGGGGGAGGGCAGAAGAGTTCAGGATCTCGCTACAGAATAGGTATTCAGCTCTAACTGAGGATGGCGACATTACCCCAGAGGCAAGGAACAATAATTTCAGAGATATCATTACTGAGTGCGCGGTAGAAGTAGGCGGTAGGATAGTTAGAGAGGATACCGGTAAGCTGTCTAAGGAGACGAAAGATTTGATTAAGAAACGCCAGAGTATGAAAGCTTCCAATCCAACAGACCAGATCGAATTGGCCGAGATATCAAAGCTAATCAATAAGCGCAAGGTGGCCGATATAAAGAAGTATAACATGTAGAAAATTGACCATGCTGTAAAGAACGGGGGAAGCCTTAAAGCGGTAAAGAAGAAATTGGGCATAGGCAAAAACCAGATGTATGCGATAAGGGACAAGGCGGGCAACGTCATCACTAATATGGACAAGATAGTCAAAGTAGCCGAGGAGTTCTATACAGATCTCTACAGCAGCCAAAGTAGTCAGGACCGTAATGAGATTGGCGGTAGGGAAAAACAGTCAGACGTTCCACCAGTGACGAAAGACGAGGTCAAGAAAGCATTAGAAACTATGAAAAGGGGGAAATCAGCTGGAGAGGATCAGATAACTACAGATTTGCTGAAGCTACCACCTACCAGCTACCAACTACCAGCTACGAGCTACCAACTACCAGCTACCAGCTACCAACTACCAGCTACCAGCTACCAACTACCAACTACCAGCTACCAACTAACAACTACCTGCTACCAGCTACCTACTACCAGCTACCAGCAACCAGCTACCCGCTACCAGCAACCAGCTACCAGCTACCAGCAACCAGCAACCAGCTACCAGCTACCAACTACCAGCTACCAGCAACCAGCAACCAGCTACCAGCAACCAGCTACCAGCCACCAGCAACCAGCTACCTGCTACCTGCTACCAGCTACCTGCTACCAGCTACCTGCTATCTGCTACCAAATACCAGCTACCAACTACCTACTACCAGCTACCAGCTACCAACTACCAGCTACCAACTACCAACTACCTGCTACCATCTACCAGCTACAAACTAACAGCTACCAACTACCAGCTACCAGCTACCAGCTACCAACTACCAGCTACCAGCTACCTGTAACCTGCTTCCAGCTACCAGCTACCTGCAACCAGCTACCAGCTACCTGCTACCAGCTACCTGCTACCTGCTACCAGCTACCAGCTACCTGCTACCAGCTACCAGCTACCAACTACCAGCTACAAGCTACCAGCTACCTGCTACCAGCTACCGGCTATCAGCTACCAGCTACCTGCTACCCGCTACCAACTACCAGCTACCTGCTACCTGCTAACAGCTACCAGCTACCTGCTACCAGCTACCAGCTACCTGCTACCAGCTACCAGCTACCTGCTACCTGCTACCAGCTAGCAGCTACCAACTACCTTCTACCAGCTACCTGCTACCAGATACCAGCTACCTGCTACCAGCTACCAGCAACCAACTACCAGCTACCAGCTACCGGCTACCAGCTACCTGCTACCTGCTACCTGCTACCAGCTACCTGCTACCAGCTACCAGCTGCCTTCTACCAGCTACCAGCAACCAACTACCAACTACCAGCAACCAACTACCAGCTACCAGCTACCAGATACCAACTACCAGCTACCAGCTACTAACTACCAGCAACCAGCTACCAAACCAGCTACGAACTACCAGCTACCAGCTACCAAAAACCATCTACCATCTACCACCTACCAGCTACCAACTACCAGCTACCAGCTACCAGCTACCAACTACCAACTGCCAGCTACCAGCTACCTGCTACCTGCTACCAGCTACCAGCTACCAGCTACCAGCTACCAACTACCAGCTACCAACTACCAGCTACCAGCTACCAACTACCAACTACCAGCTACCAGCTCCCAACTACCAGCTACCAGCTACCAGCTACCTGCTACGAGCTACATGCTACCAGCTACCTGCTACAAGCTACCTGCTACCAGCTACCAGCTACCTGCAACCAGATACCAGCTACCAGCTACCTTCTACCAGCTACCTGCTACCAGGTACCAGCTACCAGCTGCCTGCTACCAGCTACCAGCTACCAACTAGCCGCTACCAACTACCAACTACCAGCTACCCGCTACCAGCTACCAGCTACCACCTACCAGCTACCAGCTACCAACTACCAGCTATGAGCTACCAACTACCAACTACCAGCTACCAGCTACCAACTACCAGCTACCAGCTACCAACTACCAACTACCAGCTACCAACTAACAACTACCTGCTACCTACTACCAGCTACCAGCTACCAGCAACCAGCTACCCGCTACCAACTACCAGCTACCAGCAACCAGCAACCAGCTACCAGCCACCAGCAACCAGCTACCAGCTACCTGCTACCTGCTACCTGCTACCAGCTACCAGCTACCTGCTACCAGCTACCTGCTATCTGCTACCAAATACCAGCTACCAACTACCAACTACCAGCTACCAACTACCAGCTACCAACTACCAACTACCTGCTACCATCTACCAGCTACAAACTAACAGCTACCAACTACCAGCTACCAGCTACCAACTACCAGCTACCAGCTACCAACTACCAGCTACCAGCTACCAACTGCCAGCTACCCGCTACCAGCTACCTGCTACCAGCTACCAGCTACCTGTAACCTGCTTCCAGCTACCAGCTACCAGCTACCTGCTACCAGCTACCTGCTACCTGGTACCAGCTAACAGCTACCTGCTACCAGCTACCAGCTACCTGCTACCAGCTACCAGCTACCTGCTACCAGCTACCAGCTACCAACTACCAGCTACAAGCTACCAGCTACCTGCTACCAACTACCAGCTACCTGCTACCGGCAAACAGCTACCTGCAACCAGCTACCAGCTAAAAAACTACCAGCTACCAACTGCCAATACCAACTACCAACTACCAGCTACCAACTACCAACTACCAGCTACCAGCTACCCGCTACAAGCTACCAGCTACCACCTACATGCTACCAGCTAGCTGCTACCAGCTACCAGCTACCTGCTGCCAGCTACCAGCAACCAACTACCAACTAGAAGCAACCAACTACCAAATACCAGCTACCAGCTACCAACTACCAACTACCAGCTACCAGCTACCTGCTATCAGCTACCAACTACCAACTACCAACTACCAGCTACCAACTACCAGCTACCAGCTACCAACTATGAGCTACCAGCTACCAGCTACCAGCTACCTGCTACCAGCTACCTGCTACCAGCTACCTGCTTCCAGCTACCAGCTACCAACTACCGGTTACCAGCTACCAACTACCATCTACCAGCTAGCAGCTACAAACTGCCAGCTACCAGCTACCAGCTACATGCTACCAGCTACATGCTACCAGCTACCAGCTACCTGCTACCTGCTACCAGCTACCAACTAGCAGCTACCAACTACTAACTACCATTTACCAGCTACCAGCTACCAACTAGCAGCTACCAACTACCAGCTACCAACTACCAGCTACCAGCTACCAACTACCAGCTACCAGCAACCAGATACCAGCTACCAACTACCAGCTACCAACTAGCCGCTACCAACTACCAACTACCAGCTACCTGCTACCAGCTACCAGCTACCACCTACCAGCTACCAGCTACCAACTACCAGCTACCAACTACCAGCCTCAGCTACCAGCTAGCAACTACCAACTGCCAGCTACCAGCTACCTGCTACCTGCTTCCAGCTACCAGCTACCTGCTACCAGCTACCTGCTACAAGCTACCTGCTACCAGCTACCAGCTACCAAGTACCAACTACCAGCTACCAACTAACAACTACCTGCTACCTACTACCAGCTACCAGCTACCAGCAACCAGCTACCCGCTACCAACTACCAGCTACCAGCAACCAGCAACCAGCTACCAGCCACCAGCAACCAGCTACCAGCTACCTGCTACCTGCTACCAGCTACCAGCTACCTGCTACCAGCTACCAGCTACCTGCTACCAGCTACCAGCTACCAACTAGCAGCTACCAACTACTAACTACCATTTACCAGCTACCAGCTATCAACTAGCAGCTACCAACTACCAGCTACCAACTACCAGCTACCAGCTACCAACTACCAGCTACCAGCAACCAGATACCAGCTACCAACTACCAGCTACCAGCTAACTGCTACCAACTACCAGCGACCAACTACCAGCTACCAGCTGCCAACTACCAGCTTCGAACTACCAGCTACCAACTACCAACTACCAGCTACCGGCTACCTGCTTCCAGCTACCAGCTACCAGCTACCAGCTACCTGCTACCAGCTACCAACTACCAGCTACCTGCTACCTGCTACCAGCTACCAGCTACCTGCTACCAGCTGCCTGCTACCAGCTACCAGCTACCTGCTAACAGCTACCTGCTAGCAGCTACCAGCTACCTGCTACCAGCTAGCAGCTACCAACTACCACCTACCAACTACCTGCTACCAGCTACCAGATACCAACAACCAGCTACCAGCTACTAACTACCAGCAACCAGCTACCAAACAAGCTACGAACTACCAGCTACCAGCTACCAATAACCATCTACCACCTACCAGCTACCAACTATCAGCTACCAGCTACCAACTACCAGGTACCGACTACCAGCTACCAGCTACCAGCTACCGACTACCAGCTACCAGCTACCAACTACCAACAGCCAGCTACCAACTAACAACTACCAGCTACCAGCTACCAACTACCTGCTACCAGCTACCTACTACCAGCTACCAGCTACCAGCAACCAGCTACCAGCTACCAACCACCAGCTACCACCAACCAGCTACCAGCTACCAGCAACCAGCTACCTGCTACCAGCTACCAGCTACCTGCTGTCTGCTACCTGCTACCAGCTACCTGCTACCAACTACCAACTACCAGCTACCGGCTACCTGCTTCCAGCTACCGGCTTCCAGCTACCAGCTACCTGCTACCAGCTACCAACTACCAGCTACCAGCTACCAGCTACCAACTACCAACTACCAGCTACGTGCTACCAACTACCAACTGCCAGCTACCAACTAACAACTACCAGCTACCAGCTACCAACTACCTGCTACCACCTACCTGCTACCTTCTACCAGCTACCAGCAACCAGCAACCAGCTACCAACTACCAGCTACCACCAACCAGCTACCAGCAACCAGCTACCTGCTACCAGCTACCAGCTACCAGCTACCTGCCACCAGCTACCAACTACCAGCTGCCAAATACCAGCTACCAACTACCAAATACCAGCTACCAACTACCAACTACCAGCTACCAACTACCAACTACCAGCTACCAGCTACCAGCTACCTGCTACCAGCTACCAGCTACCAACTACCAGCTACCAGCTACCTGCCACCTGCTACCAGCTACCTGCTACCGGCTACCAGCTACCTGCTACCAGCTATCAGCTAAAAACTACCAGCTGCCAGCTACCAATACCAACTACCAACTACCAGTTACCAGCTACCTGCTACCAGCTACCTGCTACCAGCTACCAGCTACATGCTACAAGCTACCTGCTACCAGCTACCTGCTACCAGCAACCTGCTACCAGCTACCAGCAACCAACTACCAGCAACCAACTAAAAACTACCTGCTACCAGCTACCAACTACCAACTACCAGCTACCAACTAACTACCTGCTACCAGCTACCTTCTACCTACTACCAGCCACCAGCAACCAACTACCAGCAACTAGCTACCAGCTACCAACTACCAGCTACCAGCTACCAACTACCAGCTACAAGCAACCAGCTACCAGCTACCAGCTACCAGCTACCTGCTACCTGCTACCAGCTACCTGCAACCAGCTACCAGCTACCACCTACCTGCTACCGGCTACCGGCTACCTGCTACCAGCTATCAGCTAAAAACTACCAGCTACCAGCTACCAATACCAACTACCAACTACCAGCTACCAAGTACCAACTACCTGCTACCAGCTACCTGCTACCAGCTACAAGCTTCCTGCTACCAGCTACCAGCAACCAACTAAAAACTACCAGCTACCAGCTACCAACTAGCCGCTACCAACTACCAACTACCAGCTACCAACTACTAGTTACCCGCTACCAGCTACCAGCTACCAGCTACCACCTACCAGCTACCAGCTACCAACTACCAACTACGAGCTACCAACTACCAACTACCAGCTACCAGCTACCAACTACCAGCTACCAGCTACCAACTACCAACTACCAGCTACCAACTAACAACTACCTGCTACCAGCTACCTGCTACCTACTACCAGCTACCAGCAACCAGCTACCCGCTACCAGCAACCAGCTACCAGCTACCAGCAACCAGCAACCAGCTACCAGCTACCAACTACCAGCTACCAGCTACCAGCAACCAGCTACCAGCCACCAGCAACCAGCTACCTGCTACCTGCTACCAGCTACCAGCTACCTGCTACCAGCTACCTGCTACAAGCTACCTGCTACCAGCTACCAGCTACCAACTACCAACTACCAGCTACCAACTAACAACTACCTGCTACCTACTACCAGCTACCAACTACCAGCTACCAGCAACCAGCAACCAGCTACCAGCCACCAGCAACCAGCTACCAGCTACCTGCTACCTGCTACCAGCTACCAGCTACCTGCTACCAGCTACCAGCTACCTGCTACCAGCTACCAGCTCCCAACTAGCAGCTACCAACTACTAACTACCAACTACCAGCTACCAACTACCAGCTACCAGCTACCAACTACCAGCTACCAGCAACCAGATACCAGCTACCAACTACCAGCTACCAGCTAACTGCTACCAACTACCAGCGACCAACTACCAGCTACCAGCTGCCAACTACCAGCTACCAACTACCAACTACCAGCTACCGGCTACCTGCTTTCAGCTACCAGCTACCAGCTACCAGCTACCTGCTACCAGCTACCAGCAACCAGCAACCAGCTACCAGCCACCAGCAACCAGCTACCAGCTACCTGCTACCTGCTACCAGCTACCAGCTACCTGCTACCAGCTACCAGCTACCTGCTACCAGCTACCAGCTCCCAACTAGCAGCTACCAACTACTAACTACCAACTACCAGCTACCAACTACCAGCTACCAGCTACCAACTACCAGCTACCAGCAACCAGATACCAGCTACCAACTACCAGCTACCAGCTAACTGCTACCAACTACCAGCGACCAACTACCAGCTACCAGCTGCCAACTACCAGCTACCAACTACCAACTACCAGCTACCGGCTACCTGCTTTCAGCTACCAGCTACCAGCTACCAGCTACCTGCTACCAGCTACCAACTACCAGCTACCTGCTACCTGCTACCAGCTACCAGCTACCTGCTACCAGCTGCCTGCTACCAGCTACCAGCTACCTGCTAACAGCTACCTGCTAGCAGCTACCAGCTACCTGCTACCAGCTAGCAGCTACCAACTACCACCTACCAACTACCTGCTACCAGCTACCAGATACCAACAACCAGCTACCAGCTACTAACTACCAGCAACCAGCTACCAAACAAGCTACGAACTACCAGCTACCAGCTACCAATAACCATCTACCACCTACCAGCTACCAACTATCAGCTACCAGCTACCAACTACCAGCTACCGACTACCAGCTACCAGCTACCAGCTACCGACTACCAGCTACCAGCTACCAACTACCAACAGCCAGCTACCAACTAACAACTACCAGCTACCAGCTACCAACTACCTGCTACCAGCTACCTACTACCAGCTACCAGCTACCAGCAACCAGCTACCAGCTACCAACCACCAGCTACCACCAACCAGCTACCAGCTACCAGCAACCAGCTACCTGCTACCAGCTACCAGCTACCTGCTGTCTGCTACCTGCTACCAGCTACCTGCTACCAACTACCAACTACCAGCTACCGGCTACCTGCTTCCAGCTACCGGCTTCCAGCTACCAGCTACCTGCTACCAGCTACCAACTACCAGCTACCAGCTACCAACTACCAACTACCAGCTACGTGCTACCAACTACCAACTGCCAGCTACCAACTAACAACTACCAGCTACCAGCTGCCAACTACCTGCTACCAGCTACCTGCTACCTTCTACCAGCTACCAGCAACCAGCAACCAGCTACCAACTACCAGCTACCACCAACCAGCTACCAGCAACCAGCTACCTGCTACCAGCTACCAGCTACCTGCTGTCTGCTACCAGCTACCAGCTACCTGCCACCAGCTACCAACTACCAGCTGCCAAATACCAGCTACCAACTACCAAATACCAGCTACCAACTACCAACTACCAGCTACCAACTACCAACTACCAGCTACCAGCTACCAGCTACCTGCTACCAGCTACCAGCTACCAACTACCAGCTACCAGCTACCTGCCACCTGCTACCAGCTACCTGCTACCGGCTACCAGCTACCTGCTACCAGCTATCAGCTAAAAACTACCAGCTGCCAGCTACCAATACCAACTACCAACTACCAGTTACCAGCTACCTGCTACCAGCTACCTGCTACCAGCTACCAGCTACATGCTACAAGCTACCTGCTACCAGCTACCTGCTACCAGCAACCTGCTACCAGCTACCAGCAACCAACTACCAGCAACCAACTAAAAACTACCTGCTACCAGCTACCAACTACCAACTACCAGCTACCAACTAACAACTACCTGCTACCAGCTACCTTCTACCTACTACCAGCCACCAGCAACCAACTACCAGCAACTAGCTACCAGCTACCAACTACCAGCTACCAGCTACCAGCTACAAGCAACCAGCTACCAGCTACCAGCTACCAGCTACCTGCTACCTGCTACCAGCTACCTGCAACCAGCTACCAGCTACCACCTACCTGCTACCGGCTACCGGCTACCTGCTACCAGCTATCAGCTAAAAACTACCAGCTACCAGCTACCAATACCAACTACCAACTACCAGCTACCAAGTACCAACTACCTGCTACCAGCTACCTGCTACCAGCTACCTGCTACCAGCTACAAGCTTCCTGCTACCAGCTACCAGCAACCAACTAAAAACTACCAGCTACCAGCTACCAACTAGCCGCTACCAACTACCAACTACCAGCTACCAACTACTAGTTACCCGCTACCAGCTACCAGCTACCAGCTACCACCTACCAGCTACCAGCTACCAACTACCAACTACGAGCTACCAACTACCAACTACCAGCTACCAGCTACCAACTACCAGCTACCAGCTACCAACTACCAACTACCAGCTACCAACTAACAACTACCTGCTACCAGCTACCTGCTACCTACTACCAGCTACCAGCAACCAGCTACCCGCTACCAGCAACCAGCTACCAGCTACCAGCAACCAGCAACCAGCTACCAGCTACCAACTACCAGCTACCAGCTACCAGCAACCAGCTACCAGCCACCAGCAACCAGCTACCTGCTACCTGCTACCAGCTACCAGCTACCTGCTACCAGCTACCTGCTATCTGCTACCAAATACCAGCTACCAACTACCTACTACCAGCTACCAGCTACCAACTACCAGCTACATACTACCAACTACCTGCTACCATCTACCAGCTACAAACTAACAGCTACCAACTACCAGCTACCAGCTACCAGCTACCAACTACCAGCTACCAGCTACCTGTAACCTGCTTCCAGCTACCAGCTACCTGCAACCAGCTACCAGGTACCTGCTACCAGCTACCTGCTACCTGCTACCACCTAACACCTACCGGCTACCAGCTACCTGCTACCTGCTACCAGCTACCAGCTACCTGCTACCAGCTACCAGCTACCTGCTACCAGCTATCAGCTAAAAACTACCAGCTACCGGCTACCAATACCAACTACCAACTACCAGCTACCAACTACCAACTACCTGCTACCAGCTACCTGCTACCAGCTACCTGCTACCAGCTACCAGCTGCCTGCTACCAGCTACCAGCAACCAACTACCAACTATCAGCAACCAACTACCAGCTACCAGCTACCAGATACCAACTACCAGCTACCAGCTACTAACTACCAGCAACCAGCTACCAAAACAGCTACGAACTACCAGCTACCAGCTACCAACTACCAGCTACCAACTACCAGCTACCGGCTACCAGCTACCAACTACAAACTGCCAGCTACCAGCTACCTGCTACCTGCTACCAGCTACCAGCTACCTGCTACCAGCTACCAACTACCAGCTACCAGCTACCAACTACCAGCTACCAGCTACCAACTACCAGCTACCAGCTACCAACTACCAACTACCAGCTACCAGCTCCCAACTACCAGCTACCAGCTACCAGCTACCTGCTACCAGCTACATGCTACCAGCTACCTGCTACAAGCTACCTGCTACCAGCTACCAGCTACCAGCTACCTGCAACCAGCTACCAGCTACCTGCAACCAGATACCAGCTACCAGCTACCTTCTACCAGCTACCTGCTACCAGGTACCAGCTACCAGCAACCAACTACCAGCTACCAGCTGCCTGCTACCAGCTACCAGCTACCAACTAGCCGCTACCAACTACCAACTACCAGCTACCCGCTACCAGCTACCAGCTACCACCTACCAGCTACCAGCTACCAACTACCAGCTACGAGCTACCAACTACCAACTACCAGCTACCAACTACCAGCTACCAGCTACCAACTACCAACTACCAGCTACCAACTAACAACTACCTGCTACCTACTACCAGCTACCAGCTGCCAGCAACCAGCTACCCTCTACCAACTACCAGCTACCAGCAACCAGCAACCAGCTACCAGCCACCAGCAACCAGCTACCAGCTACCTGCTACCAGCTACCTGCTACCAGCTACCTGCTATCTGCTACCAAATACCAGCTACCAACTACCAACTACCAGCTACCAGCTACCAACTACCAGCTACCAACTACCAACTACCTGCTACCATCTACCAGCTACAAACTAACAGCTACCAACTACCAGCTACCAGCTACCAACTACCAGCTACCAGCTACCAACTACCAGCTACCAGCTACGAACTGCCAGCTACCTGCTACCAGCTACCTGCTACCAGCTACCAGCTACCTGTAACCTGCTTCCAGCTACCAGCTACCAGCTACCTGCTACCAGCTACCTGCTACCAGGTACCAGCTAACAGCTACCTGCTACCAGCTACCAGCTACCTGCTACCAGCTACCAGCTACCTGCTACCAGCTACCAGCTACCAACTACCAGCTACAAGCTACCAGCTACCTGCTACCAACTACCAGCTACCTGCTACCGGCTAACAGCTACCTGCAACCAGCTACCAGCTAAAAAACTACCAGCTACCAACTGCCAATACCAACTACCAACTGCCAGCTACCAACTACCAGCTACCAACTACCAACTACCAGCTACCAGCTACCCGCTACAAGCTACCAGCTACCAGCTACATGCTACCAGCTAGCTGCTACCAGCTACCAGCAACCAACTACCAACTAGAAGCAACCAACTACCAAATACCAGCTACCAGCTACCAACTACCAACTACCAGCTACCAGCTACCAGCTACCTGCTATCAGCTACCAACTACCAACTACCAACTACCAGCTACCAACTACCAGCTACCAGCTACCAACTATGAGCTACCAGCTACCAGCTACCTGCTACCAGCTACCGGCTTCCAGCTACCAGCTACCAACTACCGGTTACCAGCTACCAACTACCATCTACCAGCTAGCAGCTACAAACTGCCAGCTACCAGCTACCAACTACCAGCTACCAGCTACATGCTACCAGCTACATGCTACCAGCTACCAGCTACCTGCTACCTGCTACCAGCTACCAACTACAAGCAACCAGCTACCAGCTACCAGCTGCCAACTAACAGCAACCAGCTATTAGCTACCAACTACCAGCTACCAACTACCAACTGCCAGCTACAGCTACCATCTACCAGCTACCAACTACCAGCAACTAGCTACCAGCAACCAGCTACCAGCTACCAACTACCAGCTACTTGCTACCAGCTACATGCTACCAGCTACAAGCTACTTGCTACCAGCTACCAGCTACCTGCTACCAGCTACCTGCTTACAGCTACCTGCTACCTGCTACCAGCTACCTGCTACCAGCTACCAGCTGCCTGCTACCAGGTACCAGCTACCAGCTATCAACTACCAGCTACCAGCTACCAACTACCAGCTACCATCTACCAGCTACCAGCTACCAACCACCAGCTACCTGCTACCAACTACCAGCTACCAGCTACCAACTACCAGCTACCTCCTACCTGCTACCAGCTACTAACTACCAACTACCAGCTACCAACTAACAGCTACCAGCTACCTGCTACCAGCTACCAGCTACTTGCTACCAGCTACCTGCTACCAGCTACAAGCTACCAGCTACTTGCTACCAGCTGCCAGCTACCAGCTACCTGCTACAAGCTACCAACTACCAGCTACCAGCTACAATAACCAGCTGCCAGCTACCAACTACCAGCTACCAGCTACCAACAACCAGCTACCAGCTACCAGCACCAAGCTACCAGCTACAAACTACCAACTACCAGCTACCAGCTACCAACAACCAACTACCAGCTACCAGCTACCAGTTCTTGCTACCAGCTACCTGCTACCAGCTTCTTGATACCAGCTACCAGCTACTTGCTACCAGCTACCAGCTACCTGCTACCTGCTGCCAGCTACCTGCTACCAGCTACCTGCTACCAGCTACCAGCTACCTGCTACCAGCTACAAGCTACCAGCTACTTGCTACCAGCTACCAGCTACTTGCTACCAGCTGCTTGCTACCAGCTACCTGCTACCAGCTACTTGCTACCAGCTACCAGCTACTTGCTACCAGCTACCAGCTACCAGCTACCTGCTACCAGCTACCTGCTTCCAGCTACCAGCTACCAGCTACCGACTACCGGTTACCAGCTACCAACTACCATCTACCAGCAACCAGCTAGCAGCTACCAACTGCCAGCTACCAGCTACCAACTACCAGCTACCAGCTTCCAACTACCAGCTACCAGCTACATGCTACCAGCTACCAGCTACCTGCAACCTGCTACCAGCTACCAGCTACCAACTACCAGCTACCAGCTACCAACTACAAGCTACCAGCTACCAGCTGCCAACTAACAGCAACCAGCTATTAGCTAGCAACTACCAGCTACCAACTACCAGCTACAGCTACCATCTACCAGCTACCAACTACCAGCAACCAGCTACCAGCAACCAGCTACCAGCTACCAACTACCAGCTACTTGCTACCAGCTACCAGCTACATGCTACCAGATACCAGCTACCTGCTCCAGCTACCAGCTACTTGCTACCAGCTACATGCTACCAGCTACAAGCTACTTGCTACCAGCTACCAGCTACCTGCTACCTGCTACCAGCTGCCTGCTACCAGCTACCTGCTAACAGCTACCTGCTACCTGCTACCAGCTACCTGCTACCAGCTACCAGCTGCCTGCTACCAGGTACCAGCTACCAGCTATCAACTACCAGCTACCAGCTACCAACTACCAGCTACCATCTACCAGCTACCAGCTACCAACCACCAGCTACCTGCTACCAACTACCAGCTACCAGCTACCAACTACCAGCTACCAGCTACCAGCTACCAGCTACAAACCACCAGCTGCCAGCTACCAACTGCCAGCTACCAGCTACCAACAACCAGCTACCAGCTACCAGCACCAAGCTACCAGCTACCAACAACCAGCTACAAACTACCAGCTACCAGCTACCAACTACTGGCTACCACCTACCAACTACCAACTACCAGCTACCAGCTACCAACTGCCAGCTACCACCTACCAACTACCAGCTACCAGCTACCAACAACGAGCTACCAGCTACCAGCTACCAACTACCAGCTACCAGCTACTTGCTACCAGGTACCTGCTACCTACTACCAGCTACCTGCCACCTGCTACCAGCTACCAGCTACCAACTACCAGCTACCAACTACAAGCTACCAGCTACCTGCTACCAGCTACCAGCTGCCTGCTACCAGCTACAAGCTTCCAGCTACCAGCTACTTGCTACCAGCTACCAGCTACTTGCTACCAGCTACCAGCTACCTGCTACCAGCTACCAGCTAACTACTACCAGCTACCTGCTACCTGCTACCAGCTACCAGCAAGCAACTACCAGCTACCAGCTACCAACTACCAGCTACCAGCTACCAACTAGAAGCTACCAAATACCAGCTACCTGCTACCAACTACCAGCTACCTGCTACCTGCTACCAGCTACCTGCTACCAGCTACTAGCTACCTGCTACCAGCTACCAGCTACTTGCTACCAGCTACCTGCTACCTGCTGCCAGCTACCTGCTACCAGCTACCTGCTACCAGCTACCAGCGACCTGCTACCAGCTACAAGCTACCAGCTACTTGCTACCAGCTACCAGCTACTTGCTACCAGCTAAATGCTACCAGCTACCTGCTACCAGCTACCAGCTACCTGCTACCAGCTACAAGCTACCAGCTACTTGCTACCAGCTACCAGCTACTTGCTACCAGCTACCAGCTATTTGCTACCAGCTACCTGCTACCAGCTACTTGCTACCCGCTACCAGCTACTTGCTACCACCTACCTGCTACCAGCTACCTGGTACCAGCTACCTGCTTCCAGCTACCAGCTACCAGCTACCAACTACCAGTTACCAGCTACCAACTACCACCTTCCAGCAACCAGCTAGAAGCTACCAAATACCAGCTACCTGCTACCTGCTACCAGCTACCTGCTACCAGCTACTAGCTGCCTGCTACCAGCTACCAGCTACTTGCTACCAGCTACCTGCTACCAGCTACAAGCTACCAGCTACTTGCTACAAGCTGCCAGCTACCAGCTACCTGCTACCAGCTACCAACTACCAGCTACCAGCTACAAACTACCAGCTGCCAGCTACCAACTACCAGCTACCAGCTACCAACAACCAGCCACCATCTAAAAGCTACCAGCTACCAACTACCGGCTACCAGCTACCAGGTACTAACTACCAGCTACCAGCTACCTGCTACCAGCTACCAACTACCAGCTACCAGCTACCAACTACCAGCTACCGGCTACCAACTACCAGCTACTTGCTTCCAACTACCAGCTACCAACAACCAGCTACCAACTACGAGCTACCAGCTACCAGCTACCAGTTACTTGCTACCAGCTACCTGCTACCTGCTACTTGCTTCCAGCTACCAGCTACCTGCTACCTACTACCTGCTACCTGCTACCGGCTACCACCTACCAACTACCGACTACCAGCTACCAACTACCAGCTACCAACTGCCAGCTATGACCTACCAACTACCAGCTACCATCTACCAGCTACCAGCTACCAACTACGAGCTACCAGCTACCAGCTACCAGCTACCTGCTACCAGCTACCTGCTTCCAGCTACCAGCTACCAACTACCGGTTACCAGCTACCAACTACCATCTACCAGCTAGCAGCTACAAACTGCCAGCTACCAGCTACCAACTACCAGCTACCAGCTACATGCTACCAGCTACCAGCTACCTGCTACCAACTACAAGCAACCAGCTACCAGCTGCCAACTAACAGCAACCAGCTATTAGCTACCAACTACCAGCTACCAGCTACCAACTGCCAGCTACAGCTACCATCTAGCAGCTACCAACTACCAGCAACTAGCTACCAGCAACCAGCTACCAAATACCAGCTACTTGCTACCAGCTACATGCTACCAGCTACTTGCTACCAGCTACCAGCTACCTGCTACCTGCTACCAGCTACCTGCTACCAGCTACCTGCTAACAGCTACCTGCTACCTGCTACCAGCTACCTGCTACCAGCTACCAGCTACCTGCTACCAGCTACCAGCTACCGACTACCAGCTACCAGCTACCAACTACCAGCTACCATCTACCAGCTACCAGCTACCAACCACCAGCTACCTGCTACCAACTACCAGCTACCCGCTACCAACTACCAGCTACCTCCTACCTGCTACCAGCTACGAACTACCAACTACTAGCTACCAACTAACAGCTACCAGCTACCTGCTACCAGCTACCAGCTACTTGCTACCAGCTACCTGCTGCCAGCTACAAGCTACCAGCTGCCAGCTACCAGCTACCTGCTACAAGCTACCAGCTACCAGCTACCAGCTACAAACTACCAGCTGCCATCTACCAACTACCAGCTACAAACTACCACCTACCAGCTACCAGCTACCAACTACCAACTACGAGCTACCAACTACCAACTACCAGCTACCAGCTACCAACTACCAGCTACCAGCTACCAACTACCAACTACCAGCTACCAACTAACAACTACCTGCTACCAGCTACCTGCTACCTACTACCAGCTACCAGCAACCAGCTACCCGCTACCAGCAACCAGCTACCAGCTACCAGCAACCAGCAACCAGCTACCAGCTACCAACTACCAGCTACCAGCTACCAGCAACCAGCTACCAGCCACCAGCAACCAGCTACCTGCTACCTGCTACCAGCTACCAGCTACCTGCTACCAGCTACCTGCTACAAGCTACCTGCTACCAGCTACCAGCTACCAACTACCAACTACCAGCTACCAACTAACAACTACCTGCTACCTACTACCAGCTACCAGCTACCAGCAACCAGCTACCCGCTACCAACTACCAGCTACCAGCAACCAGCAACCAGCTACCAGCCACCAGCAACCAGCTACCAGCTACCTGCTACCTGCTACCAGCTACCAGCTACCTGCTACCAGCTACCAGCTCCCAACTAGCAGCTACCAACTACTAACTACCATTTACCAGCTACCAGCTATCAACTAGCAGCTACCAACTACCAGCTACCAACTACCAGCTACCAGCTACCAACTACCAGCTACCAGCAACCAGATACCAGCTACCAACTACCAGCTACCTGCTTCCAGCTACCAGCGACCAACTACCAGCTACCAGCTGCCAACTACCAGCTACCAACTACCAACTACCAGCTACCGGCTACCTGCTTTCAGCTACCAGCTACCAGCTACCAGCTACCTGCTACCAGCTACCAACTACCAGCTACCTGCTACCTGCTACCAGCTACCAGCTACCTGCTACCAGCTGCCTGCTACCAGCTACCAGCTACCTGCTAACAGCTACCTGCTAGCAGCTACCAGCTACCTGCTACCAGCTAGCAGCTACCAACTACCACCTACCAACTACCTGCTACCAGCTACCAGATACCAACAACCAGCTACCAGCTACTAACTACCAGCAACCAGCTACCAAACAAGCTACGAACTACCAGCTACCAGCTACCAATAACCATCTACCACCTACCAGCTACCAACTATCAGCTACCAGCTACCAACTACCAGCTACCGACTACCAGCTACCAGCTACCAGCTACCGACTACCAGCTACCAGCTACCAACTACCAACAGCCAGCTACCAACTAACAACTACCAGCTACCAGCTACCAACTACCTGCTACCAGCTACCTACTACCAGCTACCAGCTACCAGCAACCAGCTACCAGCTACCAACCACCAGCTACCACCAACCAGCTACCAGCTACCAGCAACCAGCTACCTGCTACCAGCTACCAGCTACCTGCTGTCTGCTACCTGCTACCAGCTACCTGCTACCAACTACCAACTACCAGCTACCGGCTACCTGCTTCCAGCTACCGGCTTCCAGCTACCAGCTACCTGCTACCAGCTACCAACTACCAGCTACCAGCTACCAACTACCAACTACCAGCTACGTGCTACCAACTACCAACTGCCAGCTACCAACTAACAACTACCAGCTACCAGCTACCAACTACCTGCTACCAGCTACCTGCTACCTTCTACCAGCTACCAGCAACCAGCAACCAGCTACCAACTACCAGCTACCACCAACCAGCTACCAGCAACCAGCTACCTGCTACCAGCTACCAGCTACCTGCTGTCTGCTACCAGCTACCAGCTACCTGCCACCAGCTACCAACTACCAGCTGCCAAATACCAGCTACCAACTACCAAATACCAGCTACCAACTACCAACTACCAGCTACCAACTACCAACTACCAACTACCAGCTACCAGCTACCAGCTACCTGCTACCAGCTACCAGCTACCAACTACCAGCTACCAGCTACCTGCCACCTGCTACCAGCTACCTGCTACCGGCTACCAGCTACCTGCTACCAGCTATCAGCTAAAAACTACCAGCTGCCAGCTACCAATACCAACTACCAACTACCAGTTACCAGCTACCTGCTACCAGCTACCTGCTACCAGCTACCAGCTGCATGCTACAAGCTACCTGCTACCAGCTACCTGCTACCAGCAACCTGCTACCAGCTACCAGCAACCAACTACCAGCAACCAACTAAAAACTAACTGCTACCAGCTACCAACTACCAACTACCAGCTACCAACTAACAACTACCTGCTACCAGCTACCTTCTACCTACTACCAGCCACCAGCAACCAACTACCAGCAACTAGCTACCAGCTACCAACTACCAGCTACCAGCTACCAGCTACAAGCAACCAGCTACCAGCTACCAGCTACCAGCTACCTGCTACCTGCTACCAGCTACCTGCAACCAGCTACCAGCTACCACCTACCTGCTACCGGCTACCGCCTACCTGCTACCAGCTATCAGCTAAAAACTACCAGCTACCAGCTACCAATACCAACTACCAACTACCAGCTACCAAGTACCAACTACCTGCTACCAGCTACCTGCTACCAGCTACCTGCTACCAGCTACAAGCTTCCTGCTACCAGCTACCAGCAACCAACTAAAAACTACCAGCTACCAGCTACCAACTAGCCGCTACCAACTACCAACTACCAGCTACCAACTACTAGTTACCCGCTACCAGCTACCAGCTACCAGCTACCACCTACCAGCTACCAGCTACCAACTACCAACTACGAGCTACCAACTACCAACTACCAGCTACCAGCTACCAACTACCAGCTACCAGCTACCAACTACCAACTACCAGCTACCAACTAACAACTACCTGCTACCAGCTACCTGCTACCTACTACCAGCTACCAGCAACCAGCTACCCGCTACCAGCAACCAGCTACCAGCTACCAGACAACCAGCAACCAGCTACCAGCTACCAACTACCAGCTACCAGCTACCAGCAACCAGCTACCAGCCACCAGCAACCAGCTACCTGCTACCTGCTACCAGCTACCAGCTACCTGCTACCAGCTACCTGCTATCTGCTACCAAATACCAGCTACCAACTACCTACTACCAGCTACCAGCTACCAACTACCAGCTACATACTACCAACTACCTGCTACCATCTACCAGCTACAAACTAACAGCTACCAACTACCAGCTACCAGCTACCAGCTACCAACTACCAGCTACCAGCTACCTGTAACCTGCTTCCAGCTACCAGCTACCTGCAACCAGCTACCAGCTACCTGCTACCAGCTACCTGCTACCTGCTACCAGCTACCAGCTACCTGCTACCAGCTACCAGCTACCAACTACCAGCTACAAGCTACCAGCTACCTGCTACCAGCTACCGGCTATCAGCTACCAGCTACCTGCTACCCGCTACCAACTACCAGCTACCTGCTACCTGCTAACAGCTACCAGCTACCTGCTACCAGCTACCTGCTACCTGCTACCACCTAACACCTACCGGCTACCAGCTACCTGCTACCTGCTACCAGCTACCAGCTACCTGCTACCAGCTACCAGCTACCTGCTACCAGCTATCAGCTAAAAACTACCAGCTACCGGCTACCAATACCAACTACCAACTACCAGCTACCAACTACCAACTACCTGCTACCAGCTACCTGCTACCAGCTACCTGCTACCAGCTACCAGCTGCCTGCTACCAGCTACCAGCAACCAACTACCAACTATCAGCAACCAACTACCAGCTACCAGCTACCAGATACCAACTACCAGCTACCAGCTACTAACTACCAGCAACCAGCTACCAAAACAGCTACGAACTACCAGCTACCAGCTACCAACTACCAGCTACCAACTACCAGCTACCGGCTACCAGCTACCAACTACAAACTGCCAGCTACCAGCTACCTGCTACCTGCTACCAGCTACCAGCTACCTGCTACCAGCTACCAACTACCAGCTACCAGCTACCAACTACCAGCTACCAGCTACCAACTACCAGCTACCAGCTACCAACTACCAACTACCAGCTACCAGCTCCCAACTACCAGCTACCAGCTACCAGCTACCTGCTACCAGCTACATGCTACCAGCTACCTGCTACAAGCTACCTGCTACCAGCTACCAGCTACCAGCTACCTGCAACCAGCTACCAGCTACCTGCAACCAGATACCAGCTACCAGCTACCTTCTACCAGCTACCTGCTACCAGGTACCAGCTACCAGCAACCAACTACCAGCTACCAGCTGCCTGCTACCAGCTACCAGCTACCAACTAGCCGCTACCAACTACCAACTACCAGCTACCCGCTACCAGCTACCAGCTACCACCTACCAGCTACCAGCTACCAACTACCAGCTACGAGCTACCAACTACCAACTACCAGCTACCAACTACCAGCTACCAGCTACCAACTACCAACTACCAGCTACCAACTAACAACTACCTGCTACCTACTACCAGCTACCAGCTGCCAGCAACCAGCTACCCTCTACCAACTACCAGCTACCAGCAACCAGCAACCAGCTACCAGCCACCAGCAACCAGCTACCAGCTACCTGCTACCAGCTTCCTGCTACCCGCTACCTGCTATCTGCTACCAAATACCAGCTACCAACTACCAACTACCAGCTACCAGCTACCAACTACCAGCTACCAACTACCAACTACCTGCTACCATCTACCAGCTACAAACTAACAGCTACCAACTACCAGCTACCAGCTACCAACTACCAGCTACCAGCTACCAACTACCAGCTACCAGCTACGAACTGCCAGCTACCTGCTACCAGCTACCTGCTACCAGCTACCAGCTACCTGTAACCTGCTTCCAGCTACCAGCTACCAGCTACCTGCTACCAGCTACCTGCTACCAGGTACCAGCTAACAGCTACCTGCTACCAGCTACCAGCTACCTGCTACCAGCTACCAGCTACCTGCTACCAGCTACCAGCTACCAACTACCAGCTACAAGCTACCAGCTACCTGCTACCAACTACCAGCTACCTGCTACCGGCTAACAGCTACCTGCAACCAGCTACCAGCTAAAAAACTACCAGCTACCAACTGCCAATACCAACTACCAACTGCCAGCTACCAACTACCAGCTACCAACTACCAACTACCAGCTACCAGCTACCCGCTACAAGCTACCAGCTACCAGCTACATGCTACCAGCTAGCTGCTACCAGCTACCAGCAACCAACTACCAACTAGAAGCAACCAACTACCAAATACCAGCTACCAGCTACCAACTACCAACTACCAGCTACCAACTACCAGCTACCAGCTACCAACTATGAGCTACCAGCTACCAGCTACCAGCTACCTGCTACCAGCTACCGGCTTCCAGCTACCAGCTACCAACTACCGGTTACCAGCTACCAACTACCATCTACCAGCTAGCAGCTACAAACTGCCAGCTACCAGCTACCAACTACCAGCTACCAGCTACATGCTACCAGCTACATGCTACCAGCTACCAGCTACCTGCTACCTGCTACCAGCTACCAACTACAAGCAACCAGCTACCAGCTACCAGCTGCCAACTAACAGCAACCAGCTATTAGCTACCAACTACCAGCTACCAACTACCAACTGCCAGCTACAGCTACCATCTACCAGCTACCAACTACCAGCAACTAGCTACCAGCAACCAGCTGCCAGCTACCAACTACCAGCTACTTGCTACCAGCTACATGCTACCAGCTACAAGCTACTTGCTACCAGCTACCAGCTACCTGCTACCAGCTACCTGCTTACAGCTACCTGCTACCTGCTACCAGCTACCTGCTACCAGCTACCAGCTGCCTGCTACCAGGTACCAGCTACCAGCTATCAACTACCAGCTACCAGCTACCAACTACCAGCTACCATCTACCAGCTACCAGCTACCAACCACCAGCTACCTGCTACCAACTACCAGCTACCAGCTACCAACTACCAGCTACCTCCTACCTGCTACCAGCTACTAACTACCAACTACCAGCTACCAACTAACAGCTACCAGCTACCTGCTACCAGCTACCAGCTACTTGCTACCAGCTACCTGCTACCAGCTACAAGCTACCAGCTACTTGCTACCAGCTGCCAGCTACCAGCTACCTGCTACAAGCTACCAACTACCAGCTACCAGCTACAATAACCAGCTGCCAGCTACCAACTACCAGCTACCAGCTACCAACAACCAGCTACCAGCTACCAGCACCAAGCTACCAGCTACAAACTACCAACTACCAGCTACCAGCTACCAACAACCAACTACCAGCTACCAGCTACCAGTTCTTGCTACCAGCTACCTGCTACCAGCTTCTTGATACCAGCTACCAGCTACTTGCTACCAGCTACCAGCTACCTGCTACCTGCTGCCAGCTACCTGCTACCAGCTACCTGCTACCAGCTACCAGCTACCTGCTACCAGCTACAAGCTACCAGCTACTTGCTACCAGCTACCAGCTACTTGCTACCAGCTGCTTGCTACCAGCTACCTGCTACCAGCTACTTGCTACCAGCTACCAGCTACTTGCTACCAGCTACCAGCTACCAGCTACCTGCTACCAGCTACCTGCTTCCAGCTACCAGCTACCAGCTACCGACTACCGGTTACCAGCTACCAACTACCATCTACCAGCAACCAGCTAGCAGCTACCAACTGCCAGCTACCAGCTACCAACTACCAGCTACCAGCTTCCAACTACCAGCTACCAGCTACATGCTACCAGCTACCAGCTGCCTGCAACCTGCTACCAGCTACCAGCTACCAACTACCAGCTACCAGCTACCAACTACAAGCTACCAGCTACCAGCTGCCAACTAACAGCAACCAGCTATTAGCTAGCAACTACCAGCTACCAACTACCAGCTACAGCTACCATCTACCAGCTACCAACTACCAGCAACCAGCTACCAGCAACCAGCTACCAGCTACCAACTACCAGCTACTTGCTACCAGCTACCAGCTACATGCTACCAGATACCAGCTACCTGCTACCAGCTACCAGCTACTTGCTACCAGCTACATGCTACCAGCTACAAGCTACTTGCTACCAGCTACCAGCTACCTGCTACCTGCTACCAGCTGCCTGCTACCAGCTACCTGCTAACAGCTACCTGCTACCAGCTACCTGCTACCAGCTACCAGCTGCCTGCTACCAGGTACCAGCTACCAGCTATCAACTACCAGCTACCAGCTACCAACTACCAGCTACCATCTACCAGCTACCAGCTACCAACCACCAGCTACCTGCTACCAACTACCAGCTACCAGCTACCAACTACCAGCTACCAGCTACCAGCTACCAGCTACAAACCACCAGCTGCCAGCTACCAACTGCCAGCTACCAGCTACCAACAACCAGCTACCAGCTACCAGCACCAAGCTACCAGCTACCAACAACCAGCTACCAGCTACCAGCTACCAACTGCCAGCTACCACCTACCAACTACCAGCTACCAGCTACCAACAACGAGCTACCAGCTACCAGCTACCAACTACCAGCTACCAGCTACTTGCTACCAGCTACCTGCTACCTACTACCAGCTACCTGCCACCTGCTACCAGCTACCAGCTACCAACTACCAGCTACCAACTACAAGCTACCAGCTACCTGCTACCAGCTACCAGCTGCCTGCTACCAGCTACAAGCTTCCAGCTACCAGCTACTTGCTACCAGCTACCAGCTACTTGCTACCAGCTACCAGCTACCTGCTACCAGCTACCAGCTAACTGCTACCAGCTACCTGCTACCTGCTACCAGCTACCAGCAAGCAACTACCAGCTACCAGCTACCAACTACCAGCTACCAGCTACCAACTAGAAGCTACCAAATACCAGCTACCTGCTACCAACTACCAGCTACCTGCTACCTGCTACCAGCTACCTGCTACCAGCTACTAGCTACCTGCTACCAGCTACTTGCTACCAGCTACCTGCTACCTGCTGCCAGCTACCTGCTACCAGCTACCTGCTACCAGCTACCAGCGACCTGCTACCAGCTACAAGCTACCAGCTACTTGCTACCAGCTACCAGCTACTTGCTACCAGCTAAATGCTACCAGCTACCTGCTACCAGCTACCAGCTACCTGCTACCAGCTACAAGCTACCAGCTACTTGCTACCAGCTACCAGCTACTTGCTACCAGCTACCAGCTATTTGCTACCAGCTACCTGCTACCAGCTACTTGCTACCCGCTACCAGCTACTTGCTACCACCTACCTGCTACCAGCTACCTGGTACCAGCTACCTGCTTCCAGCTACCAGCTACCAGCTACCAACTACCAGTTACCAGCTACCAACTACCACCTACCAGCAACCAGCTAGAAGCTACCAAATACCAGCTACCTGCTACCTGCTACCAGCTACCTGCTACCAGCTACTAGCTGCCTGCTACCAGCTACCAGCTACTTGCTACCAGCTACCTGCTACCAGCTACAAGCTACCAGCTACTTGCTACAAGCTGCCAGCTACCAGCTACCTGCTACCAGCTACCAACTACCAGCTACCAGCTACAAACTACCAGCTGCCAGCTACCAACTACCAGCTACCAGCTACCAACAACCAGCCACCATCTAAAAGCTACCAGCTACCAACTACCGGCTACCAGCTACCAGGTACTAACTACCAGCTACCAGCTACCTGCTACCAGCTACCAACTACCAGCTACCAGCTACCAACTACCAGCTACCGGCTACCAACTACCAGCTACTTGCTTCCAACTACCAGCTACCAACAACCAGCTACCAACTACGAGCTACCAGCTACCAGCTACCAGTTACTTGCTACCAGCTACCTGCTACCTGCTACTTGCTTCCAGCTACCAGCTACCTGCTACCTACTACCTGCTACCTGCTACCGGCTACCACCTACCAACTACCGACTACCAGCTACCAACTACCAGCTACCAACTGCCAGCTATGACCTACCAACTACCAGCTACCATCTACCAGCTACCAGCTACCAACTACGAGCTACCAGCTACCAGCTACCAGCTACCTGCTACCAGCTACCAGCTACCTGCTACCAGCTACCTGCTTCCAGCTACCAGCGACCAACTACCAGCTACCAGCTGCCAACTACCAGCTACCAACTACCAACTACCAGCTACCGGCTACCTGCTTTCAGCTACCAGCTACCAGCTACCAGCTACCTGCTACCAGCTACCAACTACCAGCTACCTGCTACCTGCTACCAGCTACCAGCTACCTGCTACCAGCTGCCTGCTACCAGCTACCAGCTACCTGCTAACAGCTACCTGCTAGCAGCTACCAGCTACCTGCTACCAGCTAGCAGCTACCAACTACCACCTACCAACTACCTGCTACCAGCTACCAGATACCAACAACCAGCTACCAGCTACTAACTACCAGCAACCAGCTACCAAACAAGCTACGAACTACCAGCTACCAGCTACCAATAACCATCTACCACCTACCAGCTACCAACTATCAGCTACCAGCTACCAACTACCAGCTACCGACTACCAGCTACCAGCTACCAGCTACCGACTACCAGCTACCAGCTACCAACTACCAACAGCCAGCTACCAACTAACTACCAGCTACCAGCTACCAACTACCTGCTACCAGCTACCTACTACCAGCTACCAGCTACCAGCAACCAGCTACCAGCTACCAACCACCAGCTACCACCAACCAGCTACCAGCTACCAGCAACCAGCTACCTGCTACCAGCTACCAGCTACCTGCTGTCTGCTACCTGCTACCAGCTACCTGCTACCAACTACCAACTACCAGCTACCGGCTACCTGCTTCCAGCTACCGGCTTCCAGCTACCAGCTACCTGCTACCAGCTACCAACTACCAGCTACCAGCTACCAACTACCAACTACCAGCTACGTGCTACCAACTACCAACTGCCAGCTACCAACTAACAACTACCAGCTACCAGCTACCAACTACCTGCTACCTGCTACCAGCTACCAGCTACCTGCTGTCTGCTACCAGCTACCAGCTACCTGCCACCAGCTACCAACTACCAGCTGCCAAATACCAGCTACCAACTACCAAATACCAGCTACCAACTACCAACTACCAGCTACCAACTACCAACTACCAGCTACCAGCTATCAGCTACCTGCTACCAGCTACCAGCTACCAACTACCAGCTACCAGCTACCTGCCACCTGCTACCAGCTACCTGCTACCGGCTACCAGCTACCTGCTACCAGCTATCAGCTAAAAACTGCCAGCTGCCAGCTACCAATACCAACTACCAACTACCAGTTACCAGCTACCTGCTACCAGCTACCTGCTACCAGCTACCAGCTGCATGCTACAAGCTACCTGCTACCAGCTACCTGCTACCAGCAACCTGCTACCAGCTACCAGCAACCAACTACCAGCAACCAACTAAAAACTAACTGCTACCAGCTACCAACTACCAACTACCAGCTACCAACTAACAACTACCTGCTACCAGCTACCTTCTACCTACTACCAGCCACCAGCAACCAACTACCAGCAACTAGCTACCAGCTACCAACTACCAGCTACCAGCTACCAGCTACAAGCAACCAGCTACCAGCTACCAGCTACCAGCTACCTGCTACCTGCTACCAGCTACCTGCAACCAGCTACCAGCTACCACCTACCTGCTACCGGCTACCGGCTACCTGCTACCAGCTATCAGCTAAAAACTACCAGCTACCAGCTACCAATACCAACTACCAACTACCAGCTACCAAGTACCAACTACCTGCTACCAGCTACCTGCTACCAGCTACCTGCTACCAGCTACAAGCTTCCTGCTACCAGCTACCAGCAACCAACTAAAAACTACCAGCTACCAGCTACCAACTAGCCGCTACCAACTACCAACTACCAGCTACCAACTACTAGTTACCCGCTACCAGCTACCAGCTACCAGCTACCACCTACCAGCTACCAGCTACCAACTACCAACTACGAGCTACCAACTACCAACTACCAGCTACCAGCTACCAACTACCAGCTACCAGCTACCAACTACCAACTACCAGCTACCAACTAACAACTACCTGCTACCAGCTACCTGCTACCTACTACCAGCTACCAGCAACCAGCTACCCGCTACCAGCAACCAGCTACCAGCTACCAGCAACCAGCAACCAGCTACCAGCTACCAACTACCAGCTACCAGCTACCAGCAACCAGCTACCAGCCACCAGCAACCAGCTACCTGCTACCTGCTACCAGCTACCAGCTACCTGCTACCAGCTACCTGCTATCTGCTACCAAATACCAGCTACCAACTACCTACTACCAGCTACCAGCTACCAACTACCAGCTACATACTACCAACTACCTGCTACCATCTACCAGCTACAAACTAACAGCTACCAACTACCAGCTACCAGCTACCAGCTACCAACTACCAGCTACCAGCTACCTGTAACCTGCTTCCAGCTACCAGCTACCTGCAACCAGCTACCAGGTACCTGCTACCAGCTACCTGCTACCTGCTACCACCTAACACCTACCGGCTACCAGCTACCTGCTACCTGCTACCAGCTACCAGCTACCTGCTACCAGCTACCAGCTACCTGCTACCAGCTATCAGCTAAAAACTACCAGCTACCGGCTACCAATACCAACTACCAACTACCAGCTACCAACTACCAACTACCTGCTACCAGCTACCTGCTACCAGCTACCTGCTACCAGCTACCAGCTGCCTGCTACCAGCTACCAGCAACCAACTACCAACTATCAGCAACCAACTACCAGCTACCAGCTACCAGATACCAACTACCAGCTACCAGCTACTAACTACCAGCAACCAGCTACCAAAACAGCTACGAACTACCAGCTACCAGCTACCAACTACCAGCTACCAACTACCAGCTACCGGCTACCAGCTACCAACTACAAACTGCCAGCTACCAGCTACCTGCTACCTGCTACCAGCTACCAGCTACCTGCTACCAGCTACCAACTACCAGCTACCAGCTACCAACTACCAGCTACCAGCTACCAACTACCAGCTACCAGCTACCAACTACCAACTACCAGCTACCAGCTCCCAACTACCAGCTACCAGCTACCAGCTACCTGCTACCAGCTACATGCTACCAGCTACCTGCTACAAGCTACCTGCTACCAGCTACCAGCTACCAGCTACCTGCAACCAGCTACCAGCTACCTGCAACCAGATACCAGCTACCAGCTACCTTCTACCAGCTACCTGCTACCAGGTACCAGCTACCAGCAACCAACTACCAGCTACCAGCTGCCTGCTACCAGCTACCAGCTACCAACTAGCCACTACCAACTACCAACTACCAGCTACCCGCTACCAGCTACCAGCTACCACCTACCAGCTACCAGCTACCAACTACCAGCTACGAGCTACCAACTACCAACTACCAGCTACCAACTACCAGCTACCAGCTACCAACTACCAACTACCAGCTACCAACTAACAACTACCTGCTACCTACTACCAGCTACCAGCTGCCAGCAACCAGCTACCCTCTACCAACTACCAGCTACCAGCAACCAGCAACCAGCTACCAGCCACCAGCAACCAGCTACCAGCTACCTGCTACCAGCTACCTGCTACCAGCTACCTGCTATCTGCTACCAAATACCAGCTACCAACTACCAACTACCAGCTACCAGCTACCAACTACCAGCTACCAGCTACCAACTACCAGCTACCAGCTACCAACTACCAGCTACCAGCTACGAACTGCCAGCTACCTGCTACCAGCTACCTGCTACCAGCTACCAGCTACCTGTAACCTGCTTCCAGCTACCAGCTACCAGCTACCTGCTACCAGCTACCTGCTACCAGGTACCAGCTAACAGCTACCTGCTACCAGCTACCAGCTACCTGCTACCAGCTACCAGCTACCTGCTACCAGCTACCAGCTACCAACTACCAGCTACAAGCTACCAGCTACCTGCTACCAACTACCAGCTACCTGCTACCGGCTAACAGCTACCTGCAACCAGCTACCAGCTAAAAAACTACCAGCTACCAACTGCCAATACCAACTACCAACTGCCAGCTACCAACTACCAGCTACCAACTACCAACTACCAGCTACCAGCTACCCGCTACAAGCTACCAGCTACCAGCTACATGCTACCAGCTAGCTGCTACCAGCTACCAGCAACCAACTACCAACTAGAAGCAACCAACTACCAAATACCAGCTACCAGCTACCAACTACCAACTACCAGCTACCAGCTACCAGCTACCTGCTATCAGCTACCAACTACCAACTACCAACTACCAGCTACCAACTACCAGCTACCAGCTACCAACTATGAGCTACCAGCTACCAGCTACCAGCTACCTGCTACCAGCTACCGGCTTCCAGCTACCAGCTACCAACTACCGGTTACCAGCTACCAACTACCATCTACCAGCTAGCAGCTACAAACTGCCAGCTACCAGCTACCAACTACCAGCTACCAGCTACATGCTACCAGCTACATGCTACCAGCTACCAGCTACCTGCTACCTGCTACCAGCTACCAACTACAAGCAACCAGCTACCAGCTACCAGCTGCCAACTAACAGCAACCAGCTATTAGCTACCAACTACCAGCTACCAACTACCAACTGCCAGCTACAGCTACCATCTACCAGCTACCAACTACCAGCAACTAGCTACCAGCAACCAGCTACCAGCTACCAACTACCAGCTACTTGCTACCAGCTACATGCTACCAGCTACAAGCTACTTGCTACCAGCTACCAGCTACCTGCTACCAGCTACCTGCTTACAGCTACCTGCTACCTGCTACCAGCTACCTGCTACCAGCTACCAGCTGCCTGCTACCAGGTACCAGCTACCAGCTATCAACTACCAGCTACCAGCTACCAACTACCAGCTACCATCTACCAGCTACCAGCTACCAACCACCAGCTACCTGCTACCAACTACCAGCTACCAGCTACCAACTACCAGCTACCTCCTACCTGCTACCAGCTACTAACTACCAACTACCAGCTACCAACTAACAGCTACCAGCTACCTGCTACCAGCTACAAGCTACCAGCTACTTGCTACCAGCTGCCAGCTACCAGCTACCTGCTACAAGCTACCAACTACCAGCTACCAGCTACAATAACCAGCTGCCAGCTACCAACTACCAGCTACCAGCTACCAACAACCAGCTACCAGCTACCAGCACCAAGCTACCAGCTACAAACTACCAACTACCAGCTACCAGCTACCAACAACCAACTACCAGCTACCAGCTACCAGTTCTTGCTACCAGCTACCTGCTACCAGCTTCTTGATACCAGCTACCAGCTACTTGCTACCAGATCCCAGCTACCTGCTACCTGCTGCCAGCTACCTGCTACCAGCTACCTGCTACCAGCTACCAGCTACCTGCTACCAGCTACAAGCTACCAGCTACTTGCTACCAGCTACCAGCTACTTGCTACCAGCTGCTTGCTACCAGCTACCTGCTACCAGCTACTTGCTACCAGCTACCAGCTACTTGCTACCAGCTACCAGCTACCAGCTACCTGCTACCAGCTACCTGCTTCCAGCTACCAGCTACCAGCTACCGACTACCGGTTACCAGCTACCAACTACCATCTACCAGCAACCAGCTAGCAGCTACCAACTGCCAGCTACCAGCTACCAACTACCAGCTACCAGCTTCCAACTACCAGCTACCAGCTACATGCTACCAGCTACCAGCTACCTGCAACCTGCTACCAGCTACCAGCTACCAACTACCAGCTACCAGCTACCAACTACAAGCTACCAGCTACCAGCTGCCAACTAACAGCAACCAGCTATTAGCTAGCAACTACCAGCTACCAACTACCAGCTACAGCTACCATCTACCAGCTACCAACTACCAGCAACCAGCTACCAGCAACCAGCTACCAGCTACCAACTACCAGCTACTTGCTACCAGCTACCAGCTACATGCTACCAGATACCAGCTACCTGCTACCAGCTACCAGCTACTTGCTACCAGCTACATGCTACCAGCTACAAGCTACTTGCTACCAGCTACCAGCTACCTGCTACCTGCTACCAGCTGCCTGCTACCAGCTACCTGCTAACAGCTACCTGCTACCTGCTACCAGCTACCTGCTACCAGCTACCAGCTGCCTGCTACCAGGTACCAGCTACCAGCTATCAACTACCAGCTACCAGCTACCAACTACCAGCTACCATCTACCAGCTACCAGCTACCAACCACCAGCTACCTGCTACCAACTACCAGCTACCAGCTACCAACTACCAGCTACCAGCTACCAGCTACCAGCTACAAACCACCAGCTGCCAGCTACCAACTGCCAGCTACCAGCTACCAACAACCAGCTACCAGCTACCAGCACCAAGCTACCAGCTACCAACAACCAGCTACAAACTACCAGCTACCAGCTACCAACTACTGGCTACCACCTACCAACTACCAACTACCAGCTACCAGCTACCAACTGCCAGCTACCACCTACCAACTACCAGCTACCAGCTACCAACAACGAGCTACCAGCTACCAGCTACCAACTACCAGCTACCAGCTACTTGCTACCAGCTACCTGCTACCTACTACCAGCTACCTGCCACCTGCTACCAGCTACCAGCTACCAACTACCAGCTACCAACTACAAGCTACCAGCTACCTGCTACCAGCTACCAGCTGCCTGCTACCAGCTACAAGCTTCCAGCTACCAGCTACTTGCTACCAGCTACCAGCTACTTGCTACCAGCTACCAGCTACCTGCTACCAGCTACCAGCTAACTGCTACCAGCTACCTGCTACCTGCTACCAGCTACCAGCAAGCAACTACCAGCTACCAGCTACCAACTACCAGCTACCAGCTACCAACTAGAAGCTACCAAATACCAGCTACCTGCTACCAACTACCAGCTACCTGCTACCTGCTACCAGCTACCTGCTACCAGCTACCAGCTACTTGCTACCAGCTACCTGCTACCTGCTGCCAGCTACCTGCTACCAGCTACCTGCTACCAGCTACCAGCGACCTGCTACCAGCTACAAGCTACCAGCTACTTGCTACCAGCTACCAGCTACTTGCTACCAGCTAAATGCTACCAGCTACCTGCTACCAGCTACCAGCTACCTGCTACCAGCTACAAGCTACCAGCTACTTGCTACCAGCTACCAGCTACTTGCTACCAGCTACCAGCTATTTGCTACCAGCTACCTGCTACCAGCTACTTGCTACCCGCTACCAGCTACTTGCTACCACCTACCTGCTACCAGCTACCTGGTACCAGCTACCTGCTTCCAGCTACCAGCTACCAGCTACCAACTACCAGTTACCAGCTACCAACTACCACCTACCAGCAACCAGCTAGAAGCTACCAAATACCAGCTACCTGCTACCTGCTACCAGCTACCTGCTACCAGCTACTAGCTGCCTGCTACCAGCTACCAGCTATTTGCTACCAGCTACCTGCTACCAGCTACAAGCTACCAGCTACTTGCTACAAGCTGCCAGCTACCAGCTACCTGCTACCAGCTACCAACTACCAGCTACCAGCTACAAACTACCAGCTGCCAGCTACCAACTACCAGCTACCAGCTACCAACAACCAGCCACCATCTAAAAGCTACCAGCTACCAACTACCGGCTACCAGCTACCAGGTACTAACTACCAGCTACCAGCTACCTGCTACCAGCTACCAACTACCAGCTACCAGCTACCAACTACCAGCTACCGGCTACCAACTACCAGCTACTTGCTTCCAACTACCAGCTACCAACAACCAGCTACCAACTACGAGCTACCAGCTACCAGCTACCAGTTACTTGCTACCAGCTACCTGCTACCTGCTACTTGCTTCCAGCTACCAGCTACCTGCTACCTACTACCTGCTACCTGCTACCGGCTACCACCTACCAACTACCGACTACCAGCTACCAACTACCAGCTACCAACTGCCAGCTATGACCTACCAACTACCAGCTACCATCTACCAGCTACCAGCTACCAACTACGAGCTACCAGCTACCAGCTACCAGCTACCTGCTACCAGCTACCAGCTACCTGCTACCAGCTACCTGCTTCCAGCTACCAGCTACCAACTACCGGTTACCAGCTACCAACTACCATCTACCAGCTAGCAGCTACAAACTGCCAGCTACCAGCTACCAACTACCAGCTACCAGCTACATGCTACCAGCTACCAGCTACCTGCTACCAACTACAAGCAACCAGCTACCAGCTGCCAACTAACAGCAACCAGCTATTAGCTACCAACTACCAGCTACCAGCTACCAACTGCCAGCTACAGCTACCATCTAGCAGCTACCAACTACCAGCAACTAGCTACCAGCAACCAGCTACCAAATACCAGCTACTTGCTACCAGCTACATGCTACCAGCTACTTGCTACCAGCTACCAGCTACCTGCTACCTGCTACCAGCTACCTGCTACCAGCTACCTGCTAACAGCTACCTGCTACCTGCTACCAGCTACCTGCTACCAGCTACCAGCTACCTGCTACCAGCTACCAGCTACCGACTACCAGCTACCAGCTACCAACTACCAGCTACCATCTACCAGCTACCAGCTACCAACCACCAGCTACCTGCTACCAACTACCAGCTACCAGCTACCAACTACCAGCTACCTCCTACCTGCTACCAGCTACGAACTACCAACTACTAGGTACCAACTAACAGCTACCAGCTACCTGCTACCAGCTACCAGCTACTTGCTACCAGCTACCTGCTGCCAGCTACAAGCTACCAGCTGCCAGCTACCAGCTACCTGCTACAAGCTACCAGCTACCAGCTACCAGCTACAAACTACCAGCTGCCATCTACCAACTACCAGCTACAAACTACCAACTACCAGCTACCAGCTACCAGCACCAAGCTACCAGCTACAAACTACCAACTACCAGCTACCAACTACCAGCTACCAGCTACCAACAACCACCAGCTACCAGCTACCAGTTCTTGCTACCAGCTACTTGATACCAGCTACCAGCTACTTGCTACCAGCTACCTGCTACCAGCTACCAGCTACCTGCTACCTGCTGCCAGCTACCTGCTACCAGCTACCAGCTACCTGCTACCAGCTACCAGCTACCTGCTACCAGCTACCAGCTACCTGCTACCAGCTACAAGCTACCAGCTACTTGCTACCAGCTACTTGCTACCAGCTGCTTGCTACCAGCTACCTGCTACCAGCTACTTGCTACCAGCTACCAGCTACTTGCTACCAGCTACCAGCTACCAGCTACCTGCTACCAGCTACCTGCTTCCAGCTACCAGCTACCAACTACCGGTTACCAGCTACCAACTACCATCTAACAGCAACCAGCTAGCAGCTACCAACTGCCAGCTACCAGCTACCAACTACCAGCTACCAGCTACATGCTACCAGCTACCTGCAACCTGCTACCAGCTACCAGCTACCAACTACCAGCTACCAGCTACCAACTACAAGCTACCAGCTACCAGCTGCCAACTAACAGCAACCAGCTATTAGCTAGCAACTACCAGCTACCAACTACCAGCTACAGCTACCATCTACCAGCTACCAACTACCAGCAACCAGCTACCAACTACCAGCTACCAGCTACCAACTACCAGCTACTTGCTACCAGCTACCGGCTACATGCTACCAGCTACCAGCTACGTGCTACCAGCTACCAGCTACCTGCTAACAGCTACCTGCTACCTGCTACAAGCTACCTGCTACCAGCAACCAGCTACCAACTACCAGCTACCTGCTACCAGCTACATGCTACCAGCTACCAGCTACCTGCTACCAGCTACCAGCTACCTGCTACCAGCTACCTCCTACCTGCTACCAGCTACCAGCTACGAACTACCAACTACCAGCAACCAACTAACAGCTACCAGCTACCTGCTACCAGTTACCAGCTACTTGCTACCAGCTACCTGCTACCAGCTACAAGCTACCAGCTACTTATAATAATAATAATAATAATACCTTTATTTTCCATCAGAGTGATGGGGGAGGCAGGGAGAAAAAGCCGAGCAATCGGCTTGACGAGCTCCCACCCCCCCCAAAGAAAATACAAAGTAAATATACATAGGCAGAGCAGTGTAGCGTCCACAAAAAACAGTGAAATAAAATAAACAGAAGTACATTCGACGAGACATCGCATTCGATGATAGCGCAAAAAAAATTGATAAGAACCAGCACCTTATTGCACATGAACAGAGAGTCGGTAACAAAAAGAAAAACGAGATCGCAGTATGATCAGGCAAAGTAAAACAACAAAAAAAAGGACCAGTTTCTTTCCATATAGCAGTAGTAATAATAGCAGTGTCAGCAATGCAGCAGTAACAGTAATAATAATAGCAGTGTCAAACTGTCGCACACAGAAAAGAAGAAGGAAAGACAGCAAAACATTCAAAAATTGAGTTTTTACACAAAAGAAATACAATCGCAATCAATTCCCGTCACAAAGGTAGTACATCAAGATAACAACTTTGAAGGCTTCAAATAGCATATCAAAGACAAACAGGTTCAGTCGCTGATAAAACTACTCTGACGTCATCTTTCGATGACTGTTCGAGTTGAAAATCATGCTTATGCAGTAAGTTTAACAATTTTGGAAGGCGACATTGAATCATCTGCTCACCATAATTTGTGCGGCATTGAAATTCGCTCCATATGTCTGAGTTACGAGTAGGGTAAGGCACTTCCTTTCTCTGCAGGCAAGCCAGTTCTCTCAAAAAGCTGACATTGTTACGTATTTCCTTTTTATAGGCTAAAGCTAAGTGATAAGCGTACATATCATGAATCGCCATTATGTTATGTTTCTGGAAAAGTGGAAGAGATGGATGGTCATAAGGAACGTTAGATATAATTCTTAACATTTTTTTCTGCAGTCGATGTATTTTATGCATGTTTCTTAGGGTTGTCGTTCCCCACACCAAATGACAATATTTTATGTGCGAGTGAAACAGTGCATTGTATATAAGAACTTTAACTTGAGTAGGGAAGGTGTGTTTGTTGATATTAGTCAAGCCAACAGCACGTGACAACTTGTGTACAATGTAATCTACCTGGGCGTCCCATGACATCTGTTCTGTGAAAACGACACCAAGTATTTTAAATGAGCTAACGATATCTACTACTGAATTATTATATCTGATATCTTCATTGATAAACACGTTTCTATTTTTCGGACGAAAGAGAATAGCTTTAGTTTTATTGGCATTCACTGTTAACTTGTTTCGTTCAGACCATTCTTCAAGCCTTATAAGCGCTCTGTTTGCCTGGTCAAATAAATGATTAGGCGAAGTCGCGGAAAAAAGTAATGTCGTGTCGTCTGCATAAATGACAAATTTGGCTTGGTCGTCTATGTCAACAATATCATTTACGTATATATTAAATAAAAATGGCCCTAGGATGCTACCCTGAGGCACGCCTGATAAGATTGACTTGGTGTCAGAAAGATAGGGCCCAAGTTGAACAAACTGTCTACGGCTAGCCAAATAAGATTTTAAAAGTGAGAGGGCAGTTCCACGGAAACCATATATTTCCAACTTTTTTAAAAGTATATTGTTATCTATGCAATCAAAAGCTTTGGAAAAATCTACGTAAATTCCTAAAGCTAACTTTTTTGCTTCGAACGCTTTCATTATAAACTCTTTTTGTGTCAATAGAGCAAGTTCCGTTGATCGATGTTTGCGAAAACCAAACTGTGCAGAGTTCAGTATCCCGTACTTATTGCTGAAATTCAACATTCTGTTTAATATTATCTTCTCCAGCCCTTTAGAAAAAACGGACAACACAGATATAGGTCTGTAGTTCGCGATATCGTTTTTATTCCCTTTTTTGTGCAAAACTGTCACTTTAGCTATCTGCATTCGCTTGGGGAATCGGCCTTGAGACAAACAGAGGTTGAAAATGTGGCTTAGGCATGGTGATATTAAATCCAGTACAAATTTCGCAGGCTTGATTTTTAGACCATCGGCATCGGTGCTAGCACTGTTGTTTAACCCTGCGAAGGTTGAAATCACTTCAACGTCAATCACAGGATTCAAGAAAATGGATTCATCATTCGCTGACCCAATATAGCTCAGCGAGTGGTTATCACTATTATTTGAACCTACTTCAACAAAATAATCATTAAATGTGTTAGCTAAACAGGACCCACTTAGCTGCACATCCTTCCATTTAATTTTCATTGGTTCACTTTGGCCAGGACTAGGATTTATGAAATAAGTGAGCTTTTTCCATGTCAGGTCAGTTCTGGTTCCGCAAGAAGAGAATTGATTATAGAAGTATTGTTCTCTTGCACGTCTAATTTCTTTTGTTAATTTATTTCGAAGCGACTTGTACGACTTCAGAGTTTCAAGATCACGCGTCTTCAGGAATTGTTTGTACAGATTATCTTTAGCATTTATTCTGCTAAATAATTCAGGTGAAATCCAAGGTTTCCTAATTTTTTTTCTGTTTCGAAGAACTTTATACGGAAAAGACTCCCTGTAGGCTTTCAAGAAATGATCCATGAACACATTGTAAGCGGAATCTGCATTGCTTTCTTGACGAACGTCTTCCCAGTTTATGTCGCATATTTTTTCTCTGAAGATGCTCAAAGTGCGCTCCGAAATCTCTTGAAACAGTCGCGGTTCCGGTTTATATTTAATGTGTGCAATATTTGGAAGACACAGATATATGCCATAGTGATCGCTAATATCAGTACATACTACTCCTGCTTTATGGCCAGTCCGGTGAATGTTTGTTATAAACATATCAATTAAAGACGATGACGTGTGAGTTACCCGCGTAGGAGTTTTTATAACGTTCTCACATCCAAAAGGCTCAATTAGCTGCTCTAGTTCCTTTTTTGCTGGAGTGTCGGAAAGCATGTTTATGTTATAATCACCACCAAGGACAACACTGAGCTTATTTTTATCTGCAAAACCGAGAAGAGACTCGAGAAAACTGAAAAAACTTTTACAGTTACCATCTGGAGGACGATAAACAACTGCTATGAGTTGCCTATTGATTAGCAAAGACAGAACTTCGAAGTCTTTGTGTGAGCATGTAAACTCGGGCAGTATTTCACCAGAAAGATACTTCTTAACCATTACCGAAACGCCTCCTCCACGACCTGAAGTACGATTTAGAAAATAATTGTTGTACATTGGCAAGCTTATTATATCAGCACTTTCGGTATACCAAGTCTCCGTTAGCATAATAATATCAAACATGAAGTGAAACTGACTGAAAAGTACCTCAAGCTGGGCACACTTATTTTTTGCTGACTGGGTGTTCAGGTGAAATAATTTGAAGGATTTCTTATATTCTGCTTGACAAATATCTTTAAAATCAGCTGGAAAGATATGATCCGTGCCATCCATGACCAAGAAAGAAGAGGGGCTACACGACCGTTGCTCTGACACGCACAAAAACTACATGACATCGTCCAAGTCCTTTTCGTCGCGCACTTGCAACACACTCGCCCCATCCCTCTTTCTGACGTATATCCTTCCGTTCCTGTGCCAAGCGTACTTGTACTGGTGTTCCCGAGCCCATTCTTTTGTCCTAGCCAGCAGTGTCCTGTTCCTCTTGGTCAAGTTTTCAAGAATGTAACAGTTGCTTTTGGAATCTCTCAATTCTGCTCTCTTTTGCAGAAACGATTCTTTCACAGCGCGCCTTGCAAATTGAACTATCACACCCGGAATCTTATCTTTCGCGGCAGGCAGCCTATGTGCCGTGACAATGTCAGCGGCGTTGCGGACAGGAAGGCTTAGTTCAGCAGCTACATCGTTGACTTTGGATAGAATATCTTCATTGTCAGACACAGGGATGCCGTGAAACTCAAGATTGAGCTTCCTGCTTTGCCACTCGAGTGCATCAATTTCTTGCCTTATCGCATCCGTATCGGTGTCTCGTGTTCGCGCTTCGATTCCGGCAACCCGTTTTGATAGGTCAATTATCTTTTGATCGTGCGTGCGCACGTTTTTCAGGATTTCATCGTACATGTCGGACATTAATTGAACGGACTGCTGCATGCTTTCAACTGTGTCCTTAAGAGCGATTAGTGTGTCCAGTTTTTCATTGATGCCTACCAGCATGTCAGCAACGTCCACATCCTGAGGCCTCAACCTGCTACTCTGGCTACCTCTAGATTTTGCCGTACCGCATGTTGGACAGCGCCAGGCTTTCCTCCATGCTTCCCCTTTGCTTTTGAACGTAGACTCGGCTACTCCAGAACAAGAACCAAAATGATAATAATAACCACACTCAACACACGGCACTCCTTCATTTGAGCATTCCTCGTTACAGGAAAAACATACGGAATCCTCGGGAGGAGGCATTTCAGTCAATCTGGGTTGGAAAAATGGTGGCAGCAGTGGCAGCGGGAAACAGAAATGTTTGAAAACAAGCAAGTGCTCAACACTAACCTGCGAAATGCAGTAACCTTTGGCGTGCGGCAAGACGCTGTCACTGCTGCCAAATGAGCCGGGGGTGGTTCAGTCCTCTTTATATCAAGGCAGATAGCAGGCCTGTGACGTGGGCTCTGCTGACGTCACTCCGAAGCTGGACACGTAGACGCCGCCAAAAAGGCCTTGCGCAGCAGAAGCAGCATAACTGTCCCACGGCGAAAGCGGTTCGTTGTCGGCTCGGCCAGCAGCACCCGCAATACGGCCACTTCGATGAAGCAAGCGTGCAGATGTGCCTGCGAAATGCAGTAACCTGCGAAATGCAGTAACCTTTAGCGTGCGGCAAGACGCTGTCACTGCTACCAGCTGCCAGCTACCAGCTACCTGCTACCAGCTACCAACTACCAGCTACAAACTACCAGCTGCCAGCTACCAACTGCCAGCTACCAGCTACCAACAACCAGCTACCAGCTACCAGCACCAAGCTACCAGCTACCAACAACCAGCTACCAACTACCAGCTACCACCTACCAACTACTGGCTACCACCTACCAACTACCAGCTACCAGCTACCAACTGCCAGCTACCACCTACCAACTACCAGCTACCAGCTACCAACAACGAGCTACCAGCTACCAGCTACCAACTACCAGCTACTTGCTACCAGCTACCTGCTACCTGCTGCCTACTACCAGCTACCTGCCACCTGCTACCAGCTACCAGCTACCAACTACCAGCTACCAACTACAAGCTACCAGCTACCTGCTACCAGCTACCAGCTGCCTGCTACCAGCTACAAGCTTCCAGCTACCAGCTACTTGCTACCAGCTACCAGCTACTTGCTACCAGCTACCAGCTACCTGCTACCAGCTACCAGCTAACTGCTACCAGCTACCTGCTGCCAGCTACCTGCTACCTGCTACCAGCTACCAGCAAGCAACTACCAGCTACCAGCTACCAACTACCAGCTACCAGCTACCAACTAGACGCTACCAAATACCAGCTACCTGCTACCAACTACCAGCTACCTGCTACCTGCTACCAGCTACCTGCTACCAGCTACTAGCTACCTGCTACCAGCTACCAGCTACTTGCTACCAGCTACCTGCTACCAGCTACTTGCTACCAGCTACCAGTTCTTGCTACCAGCTACCTGCTACCAGCTACTTGCTACCAGCTACCAGCTACCTGCTACCAGCTACCAGCTACCTGCTACCTGCTGCCAGCTACCTGCTACCAGCTACCTGCTACCAGCTACAAGCTACCAGCTACTTGCTACCAGCTACCAGCTACTTGCTACCAGCTAAATGCTACCAGCTACCTGCTACCAGCTACCTGCTACCTGCTACCAGCTACCTGCTACCAGCTACCTGCTACCAGCTACAAGCTACCAGCTACTTGCTACCAGCTACCAGCTACTTGCTACCAGCTACCAGCTATTTGCTACCAGCTACTTGCTACCAGCTACCTGCTACCAGCTACAAGCTACCAGCTACTTGCTACAAGCTGCCAGCTACCAGCTACCTGCTACCAACTACCAGCTACCAGATACAAACTACCAGCTGCCAGCTACCAACTACCAGCTACCAGCTACCAACAACCAGCCACCAGCTAAAAGCTACCAGCTACCAACTACAGGCTACCAGCTACCAGGTACTAACTACCAGCTACCAGCTACCTGCTACCAGCTACCAACAACCAGCTACCAGCTACCAACTACCAGCTACCGGCTACCAACTACCAGCTACTTGCTTCCAACTACCAGCTACCAACAACCAGCTACCAACTACGAGCTACCAGCTACCAGCTACCAGTTACTTGCTACCAGCTACCTGCTACCTGCTACTTGCTTCCAGCTACCAGCTACCTGCTACCTACTACCTGTTACCTGCTACCGGCTACCACCTACCAACTACCAACTACCAGCTACCAACTACCAGCTACCAACTGCCAGCTATGACCTACCAACTACCAGCTACCATCTACCAGCTACCAGCTACCAACTACGAGCTACCAGCTACCTGCTACCAGCTACCAGCAACCTGCTACCAGCTACCTGCTTCCAGCTACCAGCTACCAACTACCGGTTACCAGCTACCAACTACCATCTACCAGCTAGCAGCTACAAACTGCCAGCTACCAGCTACCAACTACCAGCTACCAGCTACATGCTACCAGCTACCAGCTACCTGCTACCTGCTACCAACTACAAGCAACCAGCTACCAGCTACCAGCTGCCAACTAACAGCAACCAGCTATTAGCTACCAACTACCAGCTTCCAGCTACCAACTGCCAGCTACAGCTACCATCTAGCAGCTACCAACTACCAGCAACTAGCTACCAGCAACCAGCTACCAGCTACCAGTTACTTGCTACCAGCTACCTGCTACCTGCTACTTGCTTCCAGCTACCAGCTACCTGCTACCTACTACCTGTTACCTGCTACCGGCTACCACCTACCAACTACCAACTACCAGCTACCAACTACCAGCTACCAACTGCCAGCTATGACCTACCAACTACCAGCTACCATCTACCAGCTACCAGCTACCAACTACGAGCTACCAGCTACCTGCTACCAGCTACCAGCAACCTGCTACCAGCTACCTGCTTCCAGCTACCAGCTACCAACTACCGGTTACCAGCTACCAACTACCATCTACCAGCTAGCAGCTACAAACTGCCAGCTACCAGCTACCAACTACCAGCTACCAGCTACATGCTACCAGCTACCAGCTACCTGCTACCTGCTACCAACTACAAGCAACCAGCTACCAGCTACCAGCTGCCAACTAACAGCAACCAGCTATTAGCTACCAACTACCAGCTTCCAGCTATCAACTGCCAGCTACAGCTACCATCTAGCAGCTACCAACTACCAGCAACTAGCTACCAGCAACCAGCTACCAGCTACCAACTACCAGCTACTTGCTACCAGCTACATGCTACCAGCTACCAGCTACTTGCTACCAGCTACCAGCTACCGACTACCAGCTACCAGCTACCGACTACCAGCTACCAGCTACCTGCTACCTGCTACCAGCTACCTGCTACCAGCTACCAGCTACCAGCTACCAACTACCAGCTACCAGCTACCGACTACCAGCTACCAGCTACCAACTACCAGCTACCATCTACCAGCTACCAGCTACCAACCACCAGCTACCTGCTACCAACTACCAGCTACCAGCTACCAACTACCAGCTACCTCCTACTTGCTACCAGCTGCCAGCTGCCAGCTACCTGCTACCAACTAACAGCTACCAGCTACCAGCTACAAACTACCAGCTACTTGCTACCAGCTACCTGCTGCCAGCTACCAACAACCAGCTACTTCCTACCAGCTGCCAGCTACCAGCTACCAACTACCAGCTACCAGCTACCAACAACCAACTACCAGCTACCAGCTACCAGTTCTTGCTACCAGCTACCAGCTACCAACAACCAGCTACCAGCTACAAACTACCAACTACCAGCTACCAACTACCAGCTACCAGCTACCTACAACCAACTACCAGCTACCAGCTACCAGTTCTTGCTACCAGCTACTTGCTACCAGCTACCTGCTACCAGCTACTGGATAACAGCTACCAGCTACTTGCTACCAGCTACCAGCTACCTGCTACCAGCTACCTGCTACCTGCTGCCAGCTACCTGCTACCAGCTACCTGCTACCAGCTACCAGCTACCTGCTACCAGCTACCAGCTACCTGCTACCAGCTACAAGCTACCAGCTACTTGCTACCAGCTACCAGCTACTTGCTACCAGCTACTTGCTACCAGCTACTTGCTACCAGCTACTTGCTACCAGCTACCAGCTACTTGCTACCAGCTACCAACTACCAGCTACCTGCTACCAGCTACCTGCTTCCAGCTACCAGCTACCAGCTACCAACTACCGGTTACCAGCTACCAACTACCATCTACCAGCAACCAGCTAGCAGCTACCAACTGCCAGCTACCAGCTACCAAATACCAGCTACCAGCTTCCAACTACTAGCTACCAGCTACATGCTACCAGCTACCAGCTACCTGCAACCTGCTACCAGCTACCAGCTACCAACTACCAGCTTCCAGCTACCAACTACAAGCTACCAGCTACCAGCTGCCAACTAACAGCAACCAGCTATTAGCTAGCAACTACCAGCTACCAACTACCAGCTACAGCTACCATCTACCAGCTACCAGCTACCAGCAACCAGCTACCAGCTACCAACTACCAGCTACTTGCTACCAGCCACCAGCTACATGCTACCAGCTACCAGCTACTTGCTACCAGCTACCTGCTACCAGCTACCTGCTAACAGCTACCTGCTACCTGCTACAAGCTACCTGCTACCAGCAACCAGCTACCAGCTACCAACTACCAGCTACCAGCTACCAGCTACCTGCTACCAGCTACCTGCTACCAGCTACCAGCTACCTGCTACCAGCTACCAGCTACCTGCTACCAGCTACCTCCTACCTGCTACCAGCTACCAGCTACGAACTACCAATTACCAGCAACCAACTAACAGCTACCAGCTACCTGCTACCAGTTACCAGCTACTTGCTACCAGCTACCTGCTACCAGCTACAAGCTACCAGCTACTTGCTACCAGCTGCCAGCTACCAGCTACCTGCTACCAGCTACCAACTACCAGCTACCAGCTACTAACTACCAGCTGCCAGCTAACAACTGCCAGCAACCAGTTACCAACAACCAGCTACCAGCTACCAGCACCAAGCTACCAGCTACAAACTACCAACTACCAGCTACCAGCTACCAACAACCAGCTACCAACTACCAGCTACCAACTACTGGCTACCACCTACCAACTACCAGCTACCAACTGCCAGCTACCACCTACACACTACCAGCTACCAGCAACCAGCTACCAGCTACCAACAACGAGCTACCAGCTACCAGCTACCAACTACCAGCTACCAGCTACTTGCTACCAGCTACCTGCTACCTGCTACCTACTACCAGCTACCTGCCACCTGCTACCAGCTACCAGCTACCAACTACCAGCTACTGACTACAAGCTAGCAGCTACCTGCTACCAGCTACCAGCTGCCTGCTACCAGCTACAAGCTTCCAGCTACCAGCTACTTGCTACCAGCTACCAGCTACTTGCTACCAGCTACCAGCTACCTGCTACCAGCTACCAGCTAACTGCTACCAGCTACCTGCTACCAGCTACCAGCAAGCAACTACCAGCTGCCAGCTACCAACTACCAGCTACCAGCTACCAACTAGAAGCTACCAAATACCAGCTACCTGCTACCAACTACCAGCTACCTGCTACCTGCTACCAGCTACCTGCTACCAGCTACTAGCTACCTGCTACCAGCTACCAGCTAATTGCTACAAGCTACCAGCTACTTGCTACCAGCTACCAGTTCTTGCTACCAGCTACCTGCTACCAGCTACTTGCTACCAGCTACCTGCAACCAGCTACCAGCTACCTGCTCCCTGCTGCCAGCTACCTGCTACCAGCTACCTGCTACCAGCTACCAGCTACCTGCTACCAGCTACAAGCTACCAGCTACTTGCTACCAGCTAGCAGCTACTTGCTACCAGCTACCAGCTACTTGCTACCAGCTACCTGCTACCAGCTACCTGCTACCTGCTACCAGCTACCTGCTACCAGCTACCTGCTACCAGCTACAAGCTACCAACTACTTGCTACCAGCTACCTGCTACCAGCTACTTGCTACCCGCTACCAGCTACTTGCTACCAGCTACATGCTACCAGCTACCAGCTACCTGCTACCAGCTACCAGCTACCAACTACCAGTTACCAGCTACCAACTACCACCTACCAGCAACCAGCTAGAAGCTACCAAATACCAGCTACCTGCTACCAACTACCAGCTACCTGCTACCTGCTACCAGCTACCTGCTACCAGCTACTAGCTGCCTGCTACCAGCTACCAGCTACTTGCTACCAACTACCAGCTACCAGCTCCCAACAACCAGCCACCAGCTAAAAGCTACCAGCTACCGACTACCGGCTACCAGCTACCAGGTACTAACTACCAGCTACCAGCTACCTGCTACCAGCTACCAACTACCAGCTACCAACTACCAGCTACCGGCTACCAACTACCAGCTACTTGCTTCCAACTACCAGCTACCAACAACCAGCTACCAACTACGAGCTACCAGCTACCAGTTACTTGCTACCAGCTACCTGCTACCTGCTACTTGCTTCCAGCTACCAGCTACCTGCTACCTACTACCTGCTACCTGCTACCAGCTACCACCTACCAACTACCAACTACCAGCTACCAACTACCAGCTACCAACTGCCAGCTATGACCTACCAACTACCAGCTACCATCTACCAGCTACCAGCTACCAACTACGAGCTACCAGCTACCAGCTACCTGCTACCAGCTACCAGCTACTTGCTTCCAGCTACCAGCTACCAACTACCGGTTACCAGCTACCAACTACCATCACCCAGCTAGCAGCTACAAACTGCCAGCTACCAGCTACCAACTACCAGCTACCAGCTACATGCTACCAGCTACCAGCTACCTGCTACCTGCTACCAGCTACCAACTACAAGCAACCAGCTACCAGCTACCAGCTACCAACTGCCAGCTACAGCTACCATCTACCAGCTACCAACTACCAGCAACTAGCTACCAGCAACCAGCTACCAGCTACCAACTACCAGCTACTTGCTACCAGCTACATGCTACCAGCTACCAGCTACTTGCTACCAGCTACCAGCTACCTGCTACCTGCTACCAGCTGCCTGCTACCAGCTACCTGCTAACAGCTGCCTGCTACCTGCTACCAGCTACCTGCTACCAGCTACCAGCTACCTGCTACCAGCTACCAGCTACCAGCTACCAACTACCAGCTACCAGCTACCAACTACCAGCTACCATCTACCAGCTACCAGCTACCAACCACCAGCTACCTGCTACCAACTACCAGCTACCAGCTACAAACTACCAGCTACCTCCTACCTGCTACCAGCTACGAACTACCAACTAACAGCTACCAACTAAGAGCTACCAGCTACCTGCTACCAGCTTCCAGCTACTTGCTACCAGCTACCTGCTACCAGCTACAAGCTACCAGCTAATTGCTGCAAGCTACCAACTACCAGCTACCAGCTACAAACTACCAGCTGCCAGCTACCAACTACCAGCTACCAGCTACCAACAACCAGCTACCAGCTACCAGCACCAAGCTACCAGCTACAAACTACCAACTACCAGCTACCAACTACCAGCTACCAGCTACCAACAACCAGCTACCAACTACCAGCTACCAGCTACCAGTTCTTGCTACCAGCTACTTGCTACCAGCTACCTGCTACCAGCTACTTGATACCAGCTACCAGCTACTTGCTACCAGCTACCAGCTACCTGCTACCAGCTACCAGCTACCTGCTACCTGCTGCCAGCTACCTGCTACCAGCTACCTGCTACCAGCTACCAGCTACCTGCTACCAGCTACCAGCGACCTGCTACCAGCTACAAGCTACCAGCTACTTGCTACCAGCTACCAGCTACTTGCTACCAGCTAATTGCTACCAGCTACCTGCTACCAGCAACTTGCTACCAGCTACCAGCTACTTGCTACCAGCTACCAGCTACCTGCTACCAGCTACCTGCTTCCAGCTACCAGCTACCAGCTACCAACTACCGGTTACCAGCTACCAACTACCATCTACCAGCAACCAGCTAGCAGCTACCAACTGCCAGCTACCAGCTACCAACTACCAGCTACCAGCTTCCAACTACCAGCTACCAGCTACATGCTACCAGCTACCAGCTACCTGCAACCTGCTACCAGCTACCAGCTACCAACTAACAGCTACCAGCTACCAACTACAAGCTACCAGCTACCAGCTGCCAACTAACAGCAACCAGCTATTAGCTAGCAACTACCAGCTACCAACTACCAGCTACAGCTACCATCTACCAGCTACCAACTACCAGCTACTTGCTACCAGCTATAAGCTACATGCTACCAGCTACCAGCTACTTGCTACCAGCTACCAGCTACCTGCTAACAGCTACCTGCTACAAGCTACCTGCTACCAGCAACCAGCTACCAGCTACCAACTACCAGCTACCTGCTACCAGCTACATGCTACCAGCTACCAGCTACCTGCTACCAGCTACCTGCTACCAGCTATTAGCTACCTGCTACCAGCTACCTCCTACCTGCTACCAGCTACCAGCTACGAACTACCAACTACCAGCAACCAACTAACAGCTACCAGCTACCAGTTACCAGCTACTTGCTACCAGCTACCTGCTACCAGCTACAAGCTACCAGCTACTTGCTACCAGCTACCAACAACGAGCTACCAGGTACCAACTACCAGCTACCAGCTACTTGCTACCAGCTACCAGCTACCTGCTACCTACTACCAGCTACCTGCCAAATGCTACCAGCTACCAGCTACCAACTACCAGCTACCAACTACAAGCTACCAGCTACCTGCTACCAGCTACCAGCTGCCTGCTACCAGCTGCAAGCTGCCAGCTACCAGCTACCTGCTACCAGCTACCAACTACCAGCTACCAGCTACAAACTACCAGCTGCCAGCTGCCAGCTACCAACTGCCAGCTACCAGCTACCAACAACCAGCTACCATCTACCAGCTACCAGCTACCAACTACGAGCTACCAGCTACCAGATACCAGCTACCTGCTACCAGCTACCAGCTACCTGCTACCAGCTACCTGCTTCCAGCTACCAGCTACCAACTACCGGTTACCAGCTACCAACTACCATCTACCAGCTAGCAGCTACAAACTGCCAGCTACCAGCTACCAACTACCAGCTACCAGCTACATGCTACCAGCTACATGCTACCAGCTACCAGCTACCTGCTACATGCTACCAGCTACCAACTACAAGCAACCAGCTACCAGCTGCCAACTAACAGCAACCAGCTACCAACTGCCAGCTACAGCTACCATCTACCAGCTACCAAATACCAGCAACTAGCTACCAGCAACCAGCTACCAGCTACCAACTACCAGCTACTTGCTACCAGCTACATGCTACCAGCTACCAGTTCTTGCTACCAGCTACTTGCTACCAGCTACCTGCTACCAGCTACTGGATACCAGCTACCAGCTACTTGCTACCAGCTACCTGCTACCAGCTACCAGCTACCTGCTACCTGCTGCCAGCTACCTGCTACCAGCTACCTGCTACCAGCTACCAGCTACCTGCTACCAGCTACCTGCTACCAGCTACAAGCTACCAGCTACTTGCTACCAGCTACCAGCTACTTGCTACCAGCTACCTGCTACCAGCTACCTGCTACCAGCTACTTGCTACCAGCTACCAGCTACTTGCTACCAGCTACCAGCTACCTGCTACCAGCTACCTGCTTCCAGCTACCAGCTACCAGCTACCAGCTACCGGTTACCAGCTACCAACAACCATCTACCAGCAACCAGCTAGCAGCTACCAACTGCCAGCTACCAGCTACCAACTACCAGCTACCAGCTTCCAACTACCAGCTACCAGCTACATGCTACCAGCTACCAGCTACCTGCAACCTGCTACCAGCTACCAACTACCAGCTACCAACTAACAGCAACCAGCTATTAGCTAGCAACTACCAGCTACCAACTACCACCTACAGCTACCATCTACCAGCTACCAACTACCAGCAACCAGCTACCAGCAACCAGCTACCAGCTACCAACTACCAGCTACTTGCTACCAGCTACCAGCTACATGCTACCAGCTACCAGCTACTTGCTACCAGCTACCAGCTACCTGCTACCAGCTACCAGCTACCTGCTAACAGCTACCTGCTACAAGCTACCTGCTACCAGCAACCAGCTACCAACTACCAGCTACCTGCTACCAGCTACATGCTACCAGCTACCAGCTACCTGCTACCAGCTACCTGCTACCAGCTACCAGCTACCTGCTACCAGCTACCTCCTACCTGCTACCAGCTACCAGCTACGAACTACCAACTACCAGCAACCAACTAACAGCTACCAGCTACCTGCTACCAGTTACCAGCTACTTGCTACCAGCTACCTGCTACCAGCTACAAGCTACCAGCTACTTGCTACCAGCTGCCAGCTACCAGCTACCTGCTACCAGGTACCAACTACCAGCTACCAGCTACAAACTACCAGCTGCCAGCTACCAACTGCCAGCTACCAGCTACCAACAACCAGCTACCAGCTACCAGCACTAAGCTACCAGCTACAAACTACCAACTACCAGCTACCAGCTACCAACAACCAGCTACCAACTACCAGCTACCAACTACTGGCTACCACCTACCAACTACCAACTACCAGCTACCAGCTACCAACTGCCAGCTACCACCTACCAACTACCAGCTACCAGCTACCAACAACGAGCTACCAGCTACCAGCTACCAACTACCAGCTACCAGCTACTTGCTACCAGCTACCAGCTACCTGCTACCTGCTACCAGCTAACGGCTACCAGCTACCTGCTACCAGCTACCTGCTACCAGCTACCAGCAAGCAACTACCAGCTACCAACTACCAGCTACCAGCTACCAACTAGAAGCTACCAAATACCAGCTACCTGCTGCCAACTACCAGCTACCTGCTACCTGCTACCAGCTACCTGCTACCAGCTACCAGCTACTTGCTACCAGCTACCTGCTACCAGCTACAAGCGACCAGATACTTGCTACAAGCTGCCAGCCACCAGCTACCTGCTACCAGCTACCAACTACCAGCTACCAGCTACAAACTACCAGCTGCCAGCTACCAACTACCAGCTACCAGCTACCAACAACCAGCCACCAGCTAAAAGCTACCAGCTACCAACTACCGGCTACCAGCTACCAGGTACTAACTACCAGCTACCAGCTACCTGCTACCAGCTACCAACTACCAGCTACCAGCTACCAACTACCAGCTACCGGCTACCAACTACCAGCTACCAACAACCAGCTACCAACTACGAGCTACCAGCTAGCAGCTACCAGTTACTTGCTACCAGCTACCTGCTACCTGCTACTAGCTTCCAGCTACCAGATACCTGCTACCTACTACCTGCTACCTGCTACCGGCTACCACCTACCAACTACCAACTACCAGCTACCAACTACCAGCTACCAACTGCCAGCTATGACCTACCAACCACCAGCTACCATCTACCAGCTACCAGCTACCAACTACGAGCTACCAGCTACCAGCTACCAGCTACCTGCTACCAGCTACCAGCTACCTGCTACCAGCTACCTGCTTCCAGCTACCAGCTACCAACTACCGGTTACCAGCTACCAACTACCATCTACCAGCTAGCAGCTACAAACTGCCAGCTACCAGCTACCAACTACCAGCTACCAGCTACATGCTACCAGCTACCAGCTACCTGCTACCTGCTACCAGCTACCAACTACAAGCAACCAGCTACCAGCTACCAGCTGCCAACTAACAGCAAACAGCTATTAGCTACCAACTACCAGCTACCAGCTACCAACTGCCAGCTACAGCTACCATCTACCAGCTATCAAATACCAGCAACTAGCTACAAGCAACCAGCTACCAGCTACCAACTACCAGCTACTTGCTACCAGCTACATGCTACCAGCTACCAGTTCTTGCTACCAGCTACTTGCTACCAGCTACCTGCTACCAGCTACTGGATAACAGCTACCAGCTACTGGATAACAGCTACCAGCTACTTGCTACCAGCTACCAGCTACCTGCTACCAGCTACCAGCTACCTGCTACCTGCTGCCAGCTACCTGCTACCAGCTACCTGCTACCAGCTACCAGCTACCTGCTACCAGCTACCAGCTACCTGCTACCAGCTACAAGCTACCAGCTACTTGCTACCAGCTACCAGCTACTTGCTACCAGCTACTTGCTACCAGCTACCTGCTACCAGCTACTTGCTACCAGCTACCAGCTACTTGCTACCAGCTACCAGCTACCTGCTTCCAGCTACCAGCTACCAGCTACCAACTACCGGTTACCAGCTACCAACTGCCATCTACCAGCAACCAGCTAGCAGCTACCAACTGCCAGCTACCAGCTACCAACTACCAGCTACCAGCTTCCAACTACCAGCTACCAGCTACATGCTACCAGCTACCTGCAACCTGCTACCAGCTACCAGCTACCAACTACCAGCTACCAGCTACCAACTACAAGCTACCAGCTACCAGCTGCCAACTAACAGCAACCAGCTATTAGCTAGCAACTACCAGCTACCAACTACCAGCTACAGCTACCATCTACCAGCTACCAACTACCAGCAACCAGCTACCAGCAACAAGCTACTTGCTACCAGCTACCAGCTACTTGCTACCAGCTACCTGCTAAAAGCTACCAGCTACCTGCTAACAGCTACCTGTTACCTGCTACAAGCTACCTGCTACCAGCAACCAGCTACCAGCTACCAACTACCAGCTACCTGCTACCAGCTACCTGCTACCAGCTACCAGCTACCTGCTACCAGCAACCTCCTACCTGCTACCAGCTACCAGCTACGAACTACCAACTACCAGCAACCAACTAACAGCTACCAGCTACCTGCTACCAGTTACCAGCTACTTGCTACCAGCTACCTGCTACCAGCTACAAGCTACCAGCTACTTGCTACCAGCTGCCAGCTACCAGCTATCTGCTACCAGCTACCAACTACCAGCTACCAGCTACAAACTACCAGATATCAGCTACCAACTGCCAGCTACCAGCTACCAACAACCAGCTACTTGCTACCAGCTACCAGCTACCTGCTACCAGCTACCAGCTAACGGCTACCAGCTACCTGCTACCAGCTACCTGCTACCAGCTACCAGCAAGCAACTACCAGCTACCAACTACCAGCTACCAGCTACCAACTAGAAGCTACCAAATACCAGCTACCTGCTGCCAACTACCAGCTACCTGCTACCTGCTACCAGCTACCTGCTACCAGCTACCAGCTACTTGCTACCAGCTACCTGCTACCAGCTACAAGCGACCAGCTACTTGCTACAAGCTGCCAGCCACCAGCTACCTGCTACCAGCTACCAACTACCAGCTACCAGCTACAAACTACCAGCTGCCAGCTACCAACTACCAGCTACCAGCTACCAACAACCAGCCACCAGCTAAAAGCTACCAGCTACCAACTACCGGCTACCAGCTACCAGGTACTAACTACCAGCTACCAGCTACCTGCTACCAGCTACCAACTACCAGCTACCAGCTACCAACTACCAGCTACCGGCTACCAACTACCAGCTACCAACAACCAGCTACCAACTACGAGCTACCAGCTAGCAGCTACCAGTTACTTGCTACCAGCTACCTGCTACCTGCTACTAGCTTCCAGCTACCAGATACCTGCTACCTACTACCTGCTACCTGCTACCGGCTACAACCTACCAACTACCAACTACCAGCTACCAACTACCAGCTACCAACTGCCAGCTATGACCTACCAACCACCAGCTACCATCTACCAGCTACCAGCTACCAACTACGAGCTACCAGCTACCAGCTACCAGCTACCTGCTACCAGCTACCAGCTACCTGCTACCAGCTACCTGCTTCCAGCTACCAGCTACCAACTACCGGTTACCAGCTACCAACTACCATCTACCAGCTAGCAGCTACAAACTGCCAGCTACCAGCTACCAACTACCAGCTACCAGCTACATGCTACCAGCTACCAGCTACCTGCTACCTGCTACCAGCTACCAACTACAAGCAACCAGCTACCAGCTACCAGCTGCCAACTAACAGCAAACAGCTATTAGCTACCAACTACCAGCTACCAGCTACCAACTGCCAGCTACTGCTACCATCTACCAGCTATCAAATACCAGCAACTAGCTACAAGCAACCAGCTACCAGCTACCAACTACCAGCTACTTGCTACCAGCTACATGCTACCAGCTACCAGTTCTTGCTACCAGCTACTTGCTACCAGCTACCTGCTACCAGCTACTGGATAACAGCTACCAGCTACTGGATAACAGCTACCAGCTACTTGCTACCAGCTACCAGCTACCTGCTACCAGCTACCAGCTACCTGCTACCTGCTGCCAGCTACCTGCTACCAGCTACCTGCTACCAGCTACCAGCTACCTGCTACCAGCTACCAGCTACCTGCTACCAGCTACAAGCTACCAGCTACTTGCTACCAGCTACCAGCTACTTGCTACCAGCTACTTGCTACCAGCTACCTGCTACCAGCTACTTGCTACCAGCTACCAGCTACTTGCTACCAGCTACCAGCTACCTGCTTCCAGCTACCAGCTACCAGCTACCAACTACCGGTTACCAGCTACCAACTGCCATCTACCAGCAACCAGCTAGCAGCTACCAACTGCCAGCTACCAGCTACCAACTACCAGCTACCAGCTTCCAACTACCAGCTACCAGCTACATGCTACCAGCTACCTGCAACCTGCTACCAGCTACCAGCTACCAACTACCAGCTACCAGCTACCAACTGCAAGCTACCAGCTACCAGCTGCCAACTAACAGCAACCAGCTATTAGCTAGCAACTACCAGCTACCAACTACCAGCTACAGCTACCATCTACCAGCTACCAACTACCAGCAACCAGCTACCAGCAACAAGCTACTTGCTACCAGCTACCAGCTACTTGCTACCAGCTACCTGCTAAAAGCTACCAGCTACCTGCTAACAGCTACCTGTTACCTGCTACAAGCTACCTGCTACCAGCAACCAGCTACCAGCTACCAACTACCAGCTACCTGCTACCAGCTACCTGCTACCAGCTACCAGCTACCTGCTACCAGCAACCTCCTACCTGCTACCAGCTACCAGCTACGAACTACCAACTACCAGCAACCAACTAACAGCTACCAGCTACCTGCTACCAGTTACCAGCTACTTGCTACCAGCTACCTGCTACCAGCTACAAGCTACCAGCTACTTGCTACCAGCTGCCAGCTACCAGCTATCTGCTACCAGCTACCAACTACCAGCTACCAGCTACAAACTACCAGATATCAGCTACCAACTGCCAGCTACCAGCTACCAACAACCAGCTACCAGCTACCAGCACCAAGCTACCAGCTACAAACTACCAACTACCAGCTACCAGCTACCAGCTACTTGCTACCAGCTACCTGCTATCTGCTACCTACTACCAGCTACCTGCCACCTGCTACCAGCTACCAGCTACCAACTACCAGCTACCGACTACAAGCTACCAGCTGCCTGCTACCAGCTACAAGCTTCCAGCTACCAGCTACTTGCTACCAGCTACCAGCTACTTGCTACCAGCTACCAGCTACCTGCTACCAGCTACCAGCTAACTGCTACCAGCTACCTGCTACCAGCTACCAGCAAGCAACTACCAGCTACCAGCTACCAACTACCAGCTACCAGCTACCAACTAGAAGCTACCAGCTAGCAACTACCAGCTACCTGCTACCAGCTACCTGCTACCAGCTACTAGCTACCTGCTACCAGCTACCTGCTACCAGCTACCAGCTACCTGCTACCAGCTACAAGCTACCAGCTACTTGCTACCAGCTACTTGCTACCAGCTACCTGCTACCAGCTACCTGCTACCTGCTACCAGCTACCTGCTACCAGCTACCTGCTACCAGCCACAAGCTACCAGCTATCAGCTACTTGCTACCAGCTACCAGCTACTTGCTACCAGCTACCTGCTACCAGCTACTTGCTACCCGCTACCAGCTACTTGCTACCAGCTACCTGCTACCAGCTACCAGCTACATGCTACCTGCTACCAGCTACCTGCTACCAGCTACCTGGTACCAGCTACCTGCTTCCAGCTACCAGCTACCAGCTACCAACTACCAGTTCATCATCATCATCATCATCAGCCTGATTATACCCACTGCAGGGCGAAGGCCTCTCCCATATCTCTCCACTTAACCCGGTTCTGTGCTAGCTGCATCCACTTGACCCCTGCGAACTTCTTAATCTCATCCGCCCACCTAACTTTCTGTCGCCCCCTGCTACGCTTTCCTTCCCTTGGAATCCAGTTTGTTACCCTCAGCGACCATCGGTTATCCTCTCTTCGCACTACATGTCCTGCCCATGCCCATTTCTTCTTCTAAATTTCCACTAGAATGTCGTTAACTTGAGTTATTTCTCTGACCCACTCTGCACGCTTTCTATCTCTTAATGTTACCCCTACCATTTTTCGTTCCATAGCCCTCTGGGTTGTCCTCAACTTAAGTAGAACTCTCTTGGTTAGCCTCCACGTTTCAGCCCCATAGGTGAGTGCAGGCAAGATGCAACTGTTGTATACTTTCCTCTTGAGCGATACCGGTAAGCTGCTAGTCATAATCTGCGAGTGCTTGCCAAATGCGCTCCATCCCAATCTTATTCTTCTTGTTATTTCCTTTTCATGGTCCGGATCTGCGGTTACTACCTGTCCTAAGTAGATATATTCGCCTACTACTTCCAGTATTTCGCTACCTAATGTAAACTCCTGTTCCCTCCCGAGGCTGTTGAACATTACCTTAGTCTTCTGCATATTGATTTTCAAGCCTACCTTTCTACTTTTCCTGTCTAGGTCATCAATCATCATTTGCAGTTCATCTCCCGAGTTGCTTAGCAAGGCAATGTCATCAGCAAATCGCAGATTACTGAGGTATTCTCCATCTAGCCTTATCCCTAACTGCTCCCATTCCAAGTCTCTGAATACTTCCTCTAAACAAGCTGTGAATAGTACTGGGGAGATTGTGTCTCCTTGCCTAACACCTTTCTTTATGGAAATTTTGTTACTTTCTTTATGCAGAACTATGGTTGCTGTGCAGCCACTATATATATCTTCCAGCACTTTCACGTACGGCTCGTCTACCCCCTGATTTCGCAATGCGTGCATCACCGCCGAGGTTTCAACTGAGTCAAATGCTTTTTCGTAATCAATGAATGCTATGTATAAGGGCTGGTTATATTCCGCGCATTTTTCTATCACCTGATTGATGGTATGGATATGATCGATAGTAGAGTACCGTTTCCGAAACCCTGCTTTTTCCTTTGCTTGATTGCAGTCTAAGGTTGTCCTGATTCTATTAGTGATTACCTTAGTAAATACCTTGTACGTAACAGACAGTAAGCTGATTGGTCTGTAATTTTTAAGGTCCTTAGAGTCCCCTTTCTTGTGAATGAGGATAATGTTTGCATTCTTCCATGCTTCCAGTACCGTCGATGACACCAGGCACTGCGTATACAGGGTGGCCAGTTTTTCTAGCACGATATCCCCCCCGTCCTTCAGCAAATCTGTAGTTATCTGATCCTCTCCAGCTGATTTCCCCCTTTTCATAGTTTCTAGTGCTTTCTTGACCTCGTCCTTCGTCACTGGTGGAACGTCTGACTGTTTTTCCCTACCGCCAATCTCATTACGGTCCTGACTACTTTGGCTACTGTAGAGATCTGTATAGAACTCCTCGGCTACTTTGACTATCTTGTCCATATTAGTGATGACGTTGCCCGCCTTGTCCCTTATCGCATACATCTGGTTTTTGCCTATGCCCAATTTCTTCTTTACCGCTTTAAGGCTTCCTCCGTTCTTTACAGCATGCTCAATTTTCTCCATGTTATACTTCCTTATATCGGCCACCTTGCGCTTATTGATTAGCTTTGATATCTCGGCCAATTCGATCTGGTCTGTTGGATTGGAAGCTTTCATACTCTGCCATTTCTTAATCAAATCTTTCGTCTCCTTAGACAGCTTACCGGTATCCTCTCTAACTATCCTACCGCCTACTTCTACCGCGCACTCAGTAATGATATCTCTGAAATTATTGTTCCTTGCCTCTAGGGTAATTTCGCCATCCTCAGTTAGAGCTGAATACCTATTCTGTAGCGAGATCCTTAACTCTTCTGCCCTCCCCCTCACCGCTAATTCGTTGATGGGTTTCTTTCTTACTAATCTATTGCGTTCCTTCTTCAGATTTAGGCTAATTCGGGACCTCACCATCCTGTGGTCACAACATCGAACTTTCCCGATTACCTCTACATCCTGCACAATGGCGGGGGTTGAACACATTATGAAGTCGATTTCATTTTTAGTCTCTCCGTTAGGACTTTTCCATGTCCATTTTCGGTTCTTCCGTTTGCTGAAGAAGGTATTCATGATTCGTAAGTTATTGCGCTCTGCAAACTCAACTAGTAACTCCCCCCTGCTATTCCTAGAACCAATGCCATAGTCACCTACTGCCTTGCCTCCTGCCTGTTTTTTCCCTACCTTGGCATTGAAGTCGCCCATTAGTACAGTATACTGCGTCTTTACTTTTCGCATTGCCGATTCTACATCTTCATAGAAGCTTTCAACTGCCTGGTAATCATAACTACATGTAGGTGCATAGGTCTGTACAACCTTCAGCTTATACCGCTTATTAAGCCTAATTACGATGTCTGCAACCCTCTCATTAATACTATAGAATTCATCTATATTACCCGCTATATACTTATTGACAAGAAAACCTACTCCTAGTTGTCGCCTCTCTGGTAAACCTCGATAACACAGTACATGCCCATCCTTCAGTACAGTATATGCCTCATTCGGCCTCCTAACCTCACTAAGCCCTATGACATCCCATTTCATGCCCTCTAGTTCTTCTAACAGCACTGCTAAACTAGCTTCACTAGCTAGGGTTCTAGCATTAAACGTTGCCAGGGTCAGTTTCCAATGGCGGCCTGTCCAGCGGAGCCAGGCTTTCTTAGCACCCCCTGCTGCGTCACAGGTCTGACCGCCGCCGTGGTCAGTTGTTCCGCAGCCGCTGGTGACTGAGGGCCGGGGTTTTATGGAGCTTATCATAGGAGGTTGTGGCCAATTACTGCACCAGGGTGGCCAACTCCTGTTCTGGTGAGGGAGTGCGTTGCCGGAGGTGTTCACCGGCATCAGTTACCAGCTACCAACTACCAGTTACCAGCTACCAACTACCACCTACCAGCAACCAGCTAGAAGCTAACAAATACCAGCTACCTGCTACCAACTACCAGCTACCTGCTACCTGCTACCAGCTACCTGCTACCAGCTACTAGCTGCCTGCTACCAGCTACCAGCTACTTGCTACCAGCTACCTGCTACCAGCTACTTGCTACAAGCTGCCAGCTACCAGCTACCTGCTACCAGCTACCAACTACCAGCTACAAACTACCAGCTGCCAGCTACCAACTACCAGCTACCAGCTACCAACAACCAGCCACCAGCTAAAAGCTACCAGCTACCAACTACCGGCTACCAGCTACCAGGTACTAACTACCAGCTACCTGCTACCAGCTACCAACTACCAGCTACCAGCTACCAACTACCAGCTACCGGCTACCAACTACCAGCTACTTGATTCCGACAACCAGCTACCAACTACGAGCTACCAGCTATCAGCTACCAGTTACTTGCTACCAGCTACCTGCTACCTGCTACTTGCTTCCAGCTACCGGCTACCACCTACCAACTACCAACTACCAGCTACCAACTACCAGCTAACAACTGCCAGCTATGACCTACCAACTACCAGCTACCATCTACCAGCTACCAGCTACCAACTACGAGCTACCAGCTACCAGCTACCAGCTACCTGCTACCAGCTACCTGCTTCCAGCTACCAGCTACCAACTACCGGTTACCAGCTACCAACTACCATCTACCAGCTAGCAGCTACAAACTGCCAGCTACCAGCTACCAACTACCAGCTACCAGCTACCAGCTACCAGCTGCCAACTAACAGCAACCAGCTATTAGCTACCAACTACCAGCTACCAGCTACCAACTGCCAGCTACAGCTACCATCTACCAGCTACCAACCACCAGCAACTAGCTACCAGCAACCAGCTACCAGCTACCAACTACCAGCTACTTGCTACCAGCTACATGCTACCAGCTACTAGCTACTTGCTACCAGCTACCAGCTACCTGCTACCTGCTACCAGCTACCTGCTACCAGCTACCAACTACCAGCTACCAGCTACCAACTACCAGCTACCATCTACCAGCTACCAGCTACCAACCACCAGCTACCTGCTACCAACTACCAGCTACCAGCTACCAACTACCAACTACCTCCTACCTGCTACCAGCTACGAACTACCAGCTACCAACTAACAGCTACCAGCTACCTGCTACCAGCTACCAGCTAATTGCTACCAGCTACCTGCTACCAGCTACAAGCTACCAGCTACTTGCTACCAGCTGCCAGCTACCAGCTACCTGCTACAAGCTACCAACTACCAGCTACCAGCTACAAACTACCAGCTGCCAGCTACCAACTACCAGCTACCAGCTACCAACAACCAGCTACCAGCTACCAGCACCAAGCTACCAGCTACAAACTACCAACTACCAGCTACCAACTACCAGCTACCAGCTACCAACAACCAGCTACCAACTACCAGCTACAAGCTACCAGTTCTTGCTACCAGCTACTTGCTACGAGCTACCTGCTACCAGCTACTTGATACCAGCTACAATCTACTTGCTACCAGCTACCAGCTACCTGCTACCAGCTACCAGCTAACTGCTACCTGCTGCCAGCTGCCTGCTACCAGCTACCTGGTACCAGCTACCAGCTACATGCTACCAGCTACAAGCTACCAGCTACTTGCTACCAGCTACCAGCTACTTGCTACCAGCTACTTGCTACCAGCTACCTGCTACCAGCTACTTGCTACCAGCTACCAGCTACTTGCTACCAGCTACCAGCTACCTGCTACCAGCTACCTGCTACCTGCTACCAGCTACCTGCTTCCAGCTACCAGCTACCAACTACCGGTTACCAGCTACCAACTACCATCTACCAGCAACCAGCTAGCAGCTACCAACTGCCAGCTACCAGCTACCAACTACCAGCTACCAGCTTCCAACTACCAGCTACCAGCTACATGCTACCAGCTACCAGCTACCTGCAACCTGCTACCAGCTACCAGCTACCAACTACCAGCTACCAGCTACCAACTACAAGCTACCAGCTACCAGCTGCCAACTAACAGCAACCAGCTATTAGCTAGCAACTACCAGCTACCAACTACCAGCTACAGCTACCATCTACCAGCTACCAACTACCAGCAACCAGCTACCAGCAACCAGCTACCAGCTACCAACTACCAGCTACTTGCTACAGGCTACAAGCTACATGCTACAAGCTACATGCTACCAGCTACCAGCTACTTGCTACCAGCTACCTGCTACCAGCTACCAGCTACCAGCTACCTGCTACAAGCTACATGCTACCAGCAACCAGCTACCAGCTACCAACTACCAGCTACCTGCTACCAGCTACATGCTACCAGCTACCTGCTACCAGCTACCTGCTACCAGCTACCAGCTACCTGCTACCAGCTACCTCTTACCTGCTACCAGCTACCAGCTACGAACTACCTACTACCAGCAACCAACTAACAGCTACCAGCTACCTGCTACCAGTTACCAGCTTCTTGCTACCAGCTACCTGCTACCAGCTACAAGCTACCAGCTACTTGCTACCAGCTGCCAGCTACCAGCTACCTGCTACCAGCTACCAACTACCAGCTACCAGCTACAAACTACCAGCTGCCAGCTACCAACTGCCAGCTACCAGCTACCAACAACCAGCAACCAGCTACCAGCACCAAGCTACCAGCTACAAACTACCAACTACCAGCTACCAGCTACCAACAACCAGCTACCAACTACCAGCTACCAGCTACCAACTACTGGCTACCACCTACCAACTACCAACTACCAGCTACCAGCTACCAACTGCCAGCTACCACCTACCAACTACCAGCTACCAGCTACCAACTGCCAGCTACAGCTACCATCTACCAGCTACCAACCACCAGCAACTAGCTACCAGCAACCAGCTACCAGCTACCAACTACCAGCTACTTGCTACCAGCTACATGCTACCAGCTACTAGCTACTTGCTACCAGCTACCAGCTACCTGCTACCTGCTACCAGCTACCTGCTAACAGCTACCTGCTACCTGCTACCAGCTACCTGCTACCAGCTACCAGCTACCAGCTACCTGCTACCAGCTACCAGCTACCAACTACCAGCTACCAGCTACCAGCTACCAACTACCAGCTACCATCTACCAGCTACCAGCTACCAACCACCAGCTACCTGCTACCAACTACCAGCTACCAGCTAATTGCGACCAGCTACCTGCTACCAGCTACAAGCTACCAGCTACTTGCTACCAGCTGCCAGCTACCAGCTACCTGCTACAAGCTACCAACTACCAGCTACCAGCTACAAACTACCAGCTGCCAGCTACCAACTACCAGCTACCAGCTACCAACAACCAGCTACCAGCTACCAGCACCAAGCTACCAGCTACAAACTACCAACTACCAGCTACCAACTACCAGCTACCAGCTACCAGTTCTTGCTACCAGCTACTTGCTACGAGCTACCTGCTACCAGCTACTTGATACCAGCTACCATCTACTTGCTACCAGCTACCAGCTACCTGCTACCAGCTACCGGCTATCTGCTACCTGCTGCCAGCTACCTGCTACCAGCTACCTGGTACCATCTACCAGCTACCTGCTACCAGCTACAAGCTACCAGCTACTTGCTACCAGCTACTAGCTACTTGCTACCAGCTACTTGCTACCAGCTACCTGCTACCAGCTACTTGCTACCAGCTACCAGCTACTTGCTACCAGCTACCAGCTACCAGCTACCTGCTACCAGCTACCAACTACCGGTTACCAGCTACCAACTACCATCTACCAGCAACCAGCTAGCAGCTACCAACTGCCAGCTACCAGCTACCAACTACCAGCTACCAGCTTCCAACTACCAGCTACCAGCTACATGCTACCAGCTACCAGCTACCTGCAACCTGCTACCAGCTACCAACTACCAGCTACCAGCTACCAACTACAAGCTACCAGCTACCAGCTGCCAACTAACAGCAACCAGCTATTAGCTAGCAACTACCAGCTACCAACTACCAGCTACAGCTACCATCTACCAGCTACCAACTACCAGCAACCAGCTACCAGCAACCAGCTACCAGCTACCAACTACCAGCACTTGCTACCAGCTACAAGCTACATGCTACCAGCTACCAGCTACTTGCTACCAGCTACCTGCTACCAGCTACCAGCTACCAGCTACCTGCTAACAGCTACCTGCTACAAGCTACCTGCTACCAGCAACCAGCTACCAGCTACCAACTACCAGCTACCTGCTACCAGCTACATGCTACCAGCTACCTGCTACCAGCTACCAGCTACCTGCTACCAGCTACCTCTTACCTGCTACCAGCTACCAGCTACGAACTACCAACTACCAGCAACCAACTAACAGCTACCAGCTACCTGCTACCAGTTACCAGCTACTTGCTACCAGCTACCTGCTACCAGCTACAAGCTACCAGCTACTTGCTACAAGCTGCCAGCTACCAGCTACCTGCTACCAGCTACCAACTACCAGCTACAAACTACCAGCTGCCAGCTACCAACTACCAGCTACCAGCTACCAGCCACCAGCTAAAAGCTACCAGCTACCAACTACCGGCTACCAGCTACCAGGTACTAACTACCAGCTACCTGCTACCAGCTACCAACTACCAGCTACCAGCTACCAACTACCAGCTACCGGCTACCAACTACCAGCTACTTGATTCCGACAACCAGCTACCAACTACGAGCTACCAGCTATCAGCTACCAGTTACTTGCTACCAGCTACCTGCTACATGCTACTTGCTTCCAGCTACCGGCTACCACCTACCAACTACCAACTACCAGCTACCAACTACCAGCTAACAACTGCCAGCTATTACCTACCAACTACCAGCTACCATCTACCAGCTACCAGCTACCAACTACGAGCTACCAGCTACCAGCTACCAGCTACCTGCTACCAGCTACCTGCTTCCAGCTACCAGCTACCAACTACCGGTTACCAGCTACCAACTACCATCTACCAGCTAGCAGCTACAAACTGCCAGCTACCAGCTACCAACTACCAGCTACCAGCTACATGCTACCAGCTACCAGCTACCTGCTACCTGCTACCAGCTACCAACTAAGGCAACCAGCTACCAGCTACCAGCTGCCAACTAACAGCAACCAGCTATTAGCTACCAACTACCAGCTACTTGCTACCAGCTACATGCTACCAGCTACTAGCTACTTGCTACCAGCTACCAGCTACCTGCTACCAGCTACCAACTACCAGCTACCATCTACCAGCTACCAGCTACCAACCACCAGCTACCTGCTACCAACTACCAGCTACCAGCTACCAACTACCAACTACCTCCTACCTGCCACCAGCTACGAACTACCAGCTACCAACTAACAGCTACCAGCTACCTGCTACCAGCTACCAGCTAATTGCTACCAGCTACCTGCTACCAGCTACAAGCTACCAGCTACTTGCTACCAGCTGCCAGCTACCAGCTACCTGCTACAAGCTACCAACTACCAGCTACCAGCTACAAACTACCAGCTGCCAGCTACCAACTACCAGCTACCAGCTACCAACAACCAGCTACCAGCTACCAGCACCAAGCTACCAGCTACAAACTACCAACTACCAGCTACCAACTACCAGCTACCAGCTACCAACAACCAGCTACCAACTACCAGCTACAAGCTACCAGTTCTTGCTACCAGCTACTTGCTACGAGCTACCTGCTACCAGCTACTTGATACCAGCTACAATCTACTTGCTACTAGCTACCAGCTACCTGCTACCAGCTACCAGCTAACTGCTACCTGCTGCCAGCTACCTGCTACCAGCTACCTGGTACCAGCTACCAGCTACCTGCTACCAGCTACAAGCTACCAGCTACTTGCTACCAGCTACCAGCTACTTGCTACCAGCTACTTGCTACCAGCTACCTGCTACCAGCTACTTGCTACCAGCTACCAGCTACTTGCTACCAGCTACCAGCTACCTGCTACCAGCTACCTGCTTCCAGCTACCAGCTACCAACTACCGGTTACCATCTACCAACTACCATCTACCAGCAACCAGCTAGCAGCTACCAACTGCCAGCTACCAACTACCAGCTACCAGCTTCCAACTACCAGCTACCAGCTACATGCTACCAGCTACCAGCTACCTGCAACCTGCTACCAGCTACCAGCTACCAACTACCAGCTACCAGCTACCAGTTCTTGCTACCAGCTACTTGCTACGAGCTACCTGCTACCAGCTACTTGATACCAGCTACCATCTACTTGCTACCAGCTACCAGCTACCTGCTACCAGCTACCAGCTATCTGCTACCTGCTGCCAGCTACCTGCTACCAGCTACCTGGTACCAGCTACCAGCTACCTGCTACCAGCTACAAGCTACCAGCTACTTGCTACCAGCTACCAGCTACTTGCTACCAGCTACTTGCTACCAGCTACCTGCTACCAGCTACTTGCTACCAGCTACCAGCTACTTGCTACCAGCTACCAGCTACCTGCTACCAGCTACCAACTACCGGTTACCAGCTACCAACTACCATCTACCAGCAACCAGCTAGCAGCTACCAACTGCCAGCTACCAGCTACCAACTACCAGCTACCAGCTTCCAACTACCAGCTACCAGCCACATGCTACCAGCTACCAGCTACCTGCAACCTGCTACCAGCTACCAACTACCAGCTACCAGCTACCAACTACAAGCTACCAGCTACCAGCTGCCAACTAACAGCAACCAGCTATTAGCTAGCAACTACCAGCTACCAACTACCAGCTACAGCTACCATCTACCAGCTACCAACTACCAGCAACCAGCTACCAGCAACCAGCTACCAGCTACCAACTACCAGCTACTTGCTACCAGCTACAAGCTACATGCTACCAGCTACCAGCTACTTGCTACCAGCTACCTGCTACCAGCTACCAGCTACCAGCTACCTGTTAACAGCTACCTGCTACAAGCTACCTGCTACCAGCAACCAGCTGCCAGCTACCAACTACCAGCTACCTGCTACCAGCTACATGCTACCAGCTACCTGCTACCAGCTACCAGCTACCTGCTACCAGCTACCTCTTACCTGCTACCAGCTACCAGCTACGAACTACCAACTACCAGCAACCAACTAACAGCTACCAGCTACCTGCTACCAGTTACCAGCTACTTGCTACCAGCTACCTGCTACCAGCTACAAGCTACCAGCTACTTGCTACAAGCTGCCAGCTACCAGCTACCTGCTACCAGCTACCAACTACCAGCTACAAACTACCAGCTGCCAGCTACCAACTACCAGCTACCAGCTACCAACAACCAGCCACCAGCTAAAAGCTACCAGCTACCAACTACCGGCTACCAGCTACCAGGTACTAACTACCAGCTACCTGCTACCAGCTACCAACTACCAGCTACCAGCTACCAACAACCAGCAACCAGCTACCAGCACCAAGCTACCAGCTACAAACTACCAACTACCAGCTACCAGCTACCAACAACCAGCTACCAACTACCAGCTACCAGCTACCAACTACTGGCTACCACCTACCAACTACCAACTACCAGCTACCAGCTACCAACTGCCAGCTACCACCTACCAACTACCAGCTACCAGCTACCAACTGCCAGCTACAGCTACCATCTACCAGCTACCAACCACCAGCAACTAGCTACCAGCAACCAGCTACCAGCTACCAACTACCAGCTACTTGCTACCAGCTACATGCTACCAGCTACTAGCTACTTGCTACCAGCTACCAGCTACCTGCTACCTGCTACCAGCTACCTGCTAACAGCTACCTGCTACCTGCTACCAGCTACCTGCTACCAGCTACCAGCTACCAGCTACCTGCTACCAGCTACCAGCTACCAACTACCAGCTACCAGCTACCAGCTACCAACTACCAGCTACCATCTACCAGCTACCAGCTACCAACCACCAGCTACCTGCTACCAACTACCAGCTACCAGCTACCAACTACCAACTACCTCCTACCTGCTACCAGCTACGAACTACCAACTACCAGCTACCAACTAACAGCTACCAGCTACCTGCTACCAGCTACCAGCTAATTGCTACCAGCTACCTGCTACCAGCTACAAGCTACCAGCTACTTGCTACCAGCTGCCAGCTACCAGCTACCTGCTACAAGCTACCAACTACCAGCTACCAGCTACAAACTACCAGCTGCCAGCTACCAACTACCAGCTACCAGCTACCAACAACCAGCTACCAGCTACCAGCACCAAGCTACCAGCTACAAACTACCAACTACCAGCTACCAACTACCAGCTACCAGCTACCAGTTCTTGCTACCAGCTACTTGCTACGAGCTACCTGCTACCAGCTACTTGATACCAGCTACCATCTACTTGCTACCAGCTACCAGCTACCTGCTACCAGCTACCGGCTATCTGCTACCTGCTGCCAGCTACCTGCTACCAGCTACCTGGTACCAGCTACCAGCTACCTGCTACCAGCTACAAGCTACCAGCTACTTGCTACCAGCTACTAGCTACTTGCTACCAGCTACTTGCTACCAGCTACCTGCTACCAGCTACTTGCTACCAGCTACCAGCTACTTGCTACCAGCTACCAGCTACCAGCTACCTGCTACCAGCTACCAACTACCGGTTACCAGCTACCAACTACCATCTACCAGCAACCAGCTAGCAGCTACCAACTGCCAGCTACCAGCTACCAACTACCAGCTACCAGCTTCCAACTACCAGCTACCAGCTACATGCTACCAGCTACCAGCTACCTGCAACCTGCTACCAGCTGCCAACTACCAGCTACCAGCTACCAACTACAAGCTACCAGCTACCAGCTGCCAACTAACAGCAACCAGCTATTAGCTAGCAACTACCAGCTACCAACTACCAGCTACAGCTACCATCTACCAGCTACCAACTACCAGCAACCAGCTACCAGCAACCAGCTACCAGCTACCAACTACCAGCACTTGCTACCAGCTACAAGCTACATGCTACCAGCTACCAGCTACTTGCTACCAGCTACCTGCTACCAGCTACCAGCTACCAGCTACCTGCTAACAGCTACCTGCTACAAGCTACCTGCTACCAGCAACCAGCTACCAGCTACCAACTACCAGCTACCTGCTACCAGCTACATGCTACCAGCTACCTGCTACCAGCTACCAGCTACCTGCTACCAGCTACCTCTTACCTGCTACCAGCTACCAGCTACGAACTACCAACTACCAGCAACCAACTAACAGCTACCAGCTACCTGCTACCAGTTACCAGCTACTTGCTACCAGCTACCTGCTACCAGCTACAAGCTACCAGCTACTTGCTACAAGCTGCCAGCTACCAGCTACCTGCTACCATCTACCAACTACCAGCTACAAACTACCAACTACCAGCTACCAGCTACCAACAACCAGCCACCAGCTAAAAGCTACCAGCTACCAACTACCGGCTACCAGCTACCAGGTACTAACTACCAGCTACCTGCTACCAGCTACCAACTACCAGCTACCAGCTACCAGCTACCAGCTAACAACTGCCAGCTATGACCTACCAACTACCAGCTACCATCTACCAGCTACCAGCTACCAACTACGAGCTACCAGCTACCAGCTACCAGCTACCTGCTACCAGCTACCTGCTTCCAGCTACCAGCTACCAACTACCGGTTACCAGCTACCAACTACCATCTACCAGCTAGCAGCTACAAACTGCCAGCTACCAGCTACCAACTACCAGCTACCAGCTACATGCTACCAGCTACATGCTACCAGCTACCAGCTACCTGCTACCTGCTACCAGCTACCAACTACAAGCAACCAGCTACCAGCTACCAGCTGCCAACTAACAGCAACCAGCTATTAGCTACCAACTACCAGCTACCAGCTACCAACTGCCAGCTACAGCTACCATCTACCAGCTACCAACCACCAGCAACTAGCTACCAGCAACCAGCTACCAACTACCAGCTACTTGCTACCAGCTACATGCTACCAGCTACTAGCTACTTGCTACCAGCTACCAGCTACCTGCTACCAGCTACCAACTACCAGCTACCAGCTACCAACTACCAGCTACCATCTACCAGCTACCAGCTACCAACCACCAGCTACCTGCTACCAACTACCAGCTACCAGCTACCAACTACCAACTACCTCCTACCTGCTACCAGCTACGAACTACCAGCTACCAACTAACAGCTACCAGCTACCTGCTACCAGCTACCAGCTAATTGCTACCAGCTACCTGCTACCAGCTACAAGCTACCAGCTACTTGCTACCAGCTGCCAGCTACCAGCTACCTGCTACAAGCTACCAACTACCAGCTACCAGCTACAAACTACCAGCTGCCAGCTACCAACTACCAGCTACCAGCTACCAACAACCAGCTACCAGCTACCAGCACCAAGCTACCAGCTACAAACTACCAACTACCAGCTACCAACTACCAGCTACCAGCTACCAACAACCAGCTACCAACTACCAGCTACAAGCTACCAGTTCTTGCTACCAGCTACTTGCTACGAGCTACCTGCTACCAGCTACTTGATACCAGCTACAATATACTTGCTACCAGCTACCAGCTACCTGCTACCAGCTACCAGCTAACTGCTACCTGCTGCCAGCTACCTGCTACCAGCTACCTGGTACCAGCTACCAGCTACCTGCTACCAGCTACAAGCTACCAGCTACTTGCTACCAGCTACCAGCTACTTGCTACCAGCTACTTGCTACCAGCTACCTGCTACCAGCTACTTGCTACCAGCTACCAGCTACTTGCTACCAGCTACCAGCTACCTGCTACCAGCTACCTGCTACCAGCTACCTGCTTCCAGCTACCAGCTACCAACTACCGGTTACCAGCTACCAACTACCATCTACCAGCAACCAGCTAGCAGCTACCAACTGCCAGCTACCAACTACCAGCTACCAGCTTCCAACTACCAGCTACCAGCTACATGCTACCAGCTACCAGCTACCTGCAACCTGCTACCAGCTACCAGCTACCAACTACCAGCTACCAGCTACCAGTTCTTGCTACCAGCTACTTGCTACGAGCTACCTGCTACCAGCTACTTGATACCAGCTACCATCTACTTGCTACCAGCTACCAGCTACCTGCTACCAGCTACCAGATATCTGCTACCTGCTGCCAGCTACCTGCTACCAGCTACCTGGTACCAGCTACCAGCTACCTGCTACCAGCTACAAGCTACCAGCTACTTGCTACCAGCTACCAGCTACTTGCTACCAGCTACTTGCTACCAGCTACCTGCTACCAGCTACTTGCTACCAGCTACCAGCTACTTGCTACCAGCTACCAGCTACCAGCTACCTGCTACCAGCTACCAACTACCGGTTACCAGCTACCAACTACCATCTACCAGCAACCAGCTAGCAGCTACCAACTGCCAGCTACCAGCTACCAACTACCAGCTACCAGCTTCCAACTACCAGCTACCAGCTACATGCTACCAGCTACCAGCTACCTGCAACCTGCTACCAGCTACCAACTACCAGCTACCAGCTACCAACTACAAGCTACCAGCTACCAGCTGCCAACTAACAGCAACCAGCTATTAGCTAGCAACTACCAGCTACCAACTACCAGCTACAGCTACCATCTACCAGCTACCAACTACCAGCAACCAGCTACCAGCAACCAGCTACCAGCTACCAACTACCAGCTACTTGCTACCAGCTACAAGCTACATGCTACCAGCTACCAGCTACTTGCTACCAGCTACCTGCTACCAGCTACCAGCTACCAGCTACCTGTTAACAGCTACCTGCTACAAGCTACCTGCTACCAGCAACCAGCTACCAGCTACCAACTACCAGCTACCTGCTACCAGCTACATGCTACCAGCTACCTGCTACCAGCTACCAGCTACCTGCTACCAGCTACCTCTTACCTGCTACCAGCTACCAGCTACGAACTACCAACTACCAGCAACCAACTAACAGCTACCAGCTACCTGCTACCAGTTACCAGCTACTTGCTACCAGCTACCTGCTACCAGCTACAAGCTACCAGCTACTTGCTACAAGCTGCCAGCTACCAGCTACCTGCTACCAGCTACCAACTACCAGCTACAAACTACCAGCTGCCAGCTGCCAACTACCAGCTACCAGCTACCAACAACCAGCCACCAGCTAAAAGCTGCCAGCTACCAACTACCGGCTACCAGCTACCAGGTACTAACTACCAGCTACCTGCTACCAGCTACCAACTACCAGCTACCAGCTACCAACTACCAGCTACCGGCTACCAACTACCAGCTACTTGATTCCGACAACCAGCTACCAACTACGAGCTACCAGCTATCAGCTACCAGTTACTTGCTACCAGCTACCTGCTACCTGCTACTTGCTTCCAGCTACCGGCTACCACCTACCAACTACCAACTACCAGCTACCAACTACCAGCTAACAACTGCCAGCTATGACCTACCAACTACCAGCTACCATCTACCAGCTACCAGCTACCAACTACGAGCTACCAGCTACCAGCTACCAGCTACCTGCTACCAGCTACCTGCTTCCAGCTACCAGCTACCAACTACCGGTTACCAGCTACCAACTACCATCTACCAGCTAGCAGCTACAAACTGCCAGCTACCAGCTACCAACTACCAGCTACCAGCTACATGCTACCAGCTACATGCTACCAGCTACCAGCTACCTGCTACCTGCTACCAGCTACCAACTACAAGCAACCAGCTACCACCTACCAGCTGCCAACTAACAGCAACCAGCTATTAGCTACCAACTACCAGCTACCAGCTACCAACTGCCAGCTACAGCTACCATCTACCAGCTACCAACCACCAGCAACTAGCTACCAGCAACCAGCTACCAGCTACCAACTACCAGCTACTTGCTACCAGCTACATGCTACCAGCTACTAGCTACTTGCTACCAGCTACCAGCTACCTGCTACCAGCTACCAACTACCAGCTACCAGCTACCAACTACCAGCTACCATCTACCAGCTACCAGCTACCAACCACCAGCTACCTGCTACCAACTACCAGCTACCAGCTACCAACTACCAACTACCTCCTACCTGCTACCAGCTACGAACTACCAGCTACCAACTAACAGCTACCAGCTACCTGCTACCAGCTACCAGCTAATTGCTACCAGCTACCTGCTACCAGCTACAAGCTACCAGCTACTTGCTACCAGCTGCCAGCTACCAGCTACCTGCTACAAGCTACCAACTACCAGCTACCAGCTACAAACTACCAGCTGCCAGCTACCAACTACCAGCTACCAGCTACCAACAACCAGCTACCAGCTACCAGCACCAAGCTACCAGCTACAAACTACCAACTACCAGCTACCAACTACCAGCTACCAGCTACCAACAACCAGCTACCAACTACCAGCTACAAGCTACCAGTTCTTGCTACCAGCTACTTGCTACGAGCTACCTGCTACCAGCTACTTGATACCAGCTACAATCTACTTGCTACCAGCTACCAGCTACCTGCTACCAGCTACCAGCTAACTGCTACCTGCTGCCAGCTACCTGCTACCAGCTACCTGGTACCAGCTACCAGCTACCTGCTACCAGCTACAAGCTACCAGCTACTTGCTACCAGCTACCAGCTACTTGCTACCAGCTACTTGCTACCAGCTACCTGCTACCAGCTACTTGCTACCAGCTACCAGCTACTTGCTACCAGCTACCAGCTACCTGCTACCAGCTACCTGCTTCCAGCTACCAGCTACCAACTACCGGTTACCATCTACCAACTACCATCTACCAGCAACCAGCTAGCAGCTACCAACTGCCAGCTACCAACTACCAGCTACCAGCTACCTGCTACCAGCTACCAGCTAATTGCTACCAGCTACCAGCTACCTGCAACCTGCTACCAGCTACCAACTACCAGCTACCAGCTACCAACTACAAGCTACCAGCTACCAGCTGCCAACTAACAGCAACCAGCTATTAGCTAGCAACTACCAGCTACCAACTACCAGCTACAGCTACCATCTACCAGCTACCAACTACCAGCAACCAGCTACCAGCAACCAGCTACCAGCTACCAACTACCAGCTACCTGCTACCAGCTACATGCTACCAGCTACCTGCTACCAGCTACCAGCTACCTGCTACCAGCTACCTCTTACCTGCTACCAGCTACCAGCTACGAACTACCAACTACCAGCAACCAACTAACAGCTACCAGCTACCTGCTACCAGTTACCAGCTACTTGCTACCAGCTACCTGCTACCAGCTACAAGCTACCAGCTACTTGCTACAAGCTGCCAGCTACCAGCTACCTGCTACCAGCTACCAACTACCAGCTACAAACTACCAGCTGCCAGCTACCAACTACCAGCTACCAGCTACCAACAACCAGCCACCAGCTAAAAGCTGCCAGCTACCAACTACCAGCTACCAGCTACCAGGTACTAACTACCAGCTACCTGCTACCAGCTACCAACTACCAGCTACCAGCTACCAACTACCAGCTACCGGCTACCAACTACCAGCTACTTGATTCCGACAACCAGCTACCAACTACGAGCTACCAGCTATCAGCTACCAGTTACTTGCTACCAGCTACCTGCTACCTGCTACTTGCTTCCAGCTACCGGCTACCACCTACCAACTACCAACTACCAGCTACCAACTACCAGCTAACAACTGCCAGCTATGACCTACCAACTACCAGCTACCATCTACCAGCTACCAGCTACCAACTACGAGCTACCAGCTACCAGCTACCAGCTACCTGCTACCAGCTACCTGCTTCCAGCTACCAGCTACCAACTACCGGTTACCAGCTACCAACTACCATCTACCAGCTAGCAGCTACAAACTGCCAGCTACCAGCTACCAACTACCAGCTACCAGCTACATGCTACCAGCTACATGCTACCAGCTACCAGCTACCTGCTACCTGCTACCAGCTACCAACTACAAGCAACCAGCTACCAGCTACCAGCTGCCAACTAACAGCAACCAGCTATTAGCTACCAACTACCAGCTACCAGCTACCAACTGCCAGCTACAGCTACCATCTACCAGCTACCAACCACCAGCAACTAGCTACCAGCAACCAGCTACCAGCTACCAACTACCAGCTACTTGCTACCAGCTACATGCTACCAGCTACTAGCTACTTGCTACCAGCTACCAGCTACCTGCTACCAGCTACCAACTACCAGCTACCAGCTACCAACTACCAGCTACCATCTACCAGCTACCAGCTACCAACCACCAGCTACCTGCTACCAACTACCAGCTACCAGCTACCAACTACCAACTACCTCCTACCTGCTACCAGCTACGAACTACCAGCTACCAACTAACAGCTACCAGCTACCTGCTACCAGCTACCAGCTAATTGCTACCAGCTACCTGCTACCAGCTACAAGCTACCAGCTACTTGCTACCAGCTGCCAGCTACCAGCTACCTGCTACAAGCTACCAACTACCAGCTACCAGCTACAAACTACCAGCTGCCAGCTACCAACTACCAGCTACCAGCTACCAACAACCAGCTACCAGCTACCAGCACCAAGCTACCAGCTACAAACTACCAACTACCAGCTACCAACTACCAGCTACCAGCTACCAACAACCAGCTACCAACTACCAGCTACAAGCTACCAGTTCTTGCTACCAGCTACTTGCTACGAGCTACCTGCTACCAGCTACTTGATACCAGCTACAATCTACTTGCTACCAGCTACCAGCTACCTGCTACCAGCTACCAGCTAACTGCTACCTGCTGCCAGCTACCTGCTACCAGCTACCTGGTACCAGCTACCAGCTACCTGCTACCAGCTACAAGCTACCAGCTACTTGCTACCAGCTACCAGCTACTTGCTACCAGCTACTTGCTACCAGCTACCTGCTACCAGCTACTTGCTACCAGCTACCAGCTACTTGCTACCAGCTACCAGCTACCTGCTACCAGCTACCTGCTTCCAGCTACCAGCTACCAACTACCGGTTACCATCTACCAACTACCATCTACCAGCAACCAGCTAGCAGCTACCAACTGCCAGCTACCAACTACCAGCTACCAGCTACCTGCTACCAGCTACCAGCTAATTGCTACCAGCTACCAGCTACCTGCAACCTGCTACCAGCTACCAACTACCAGCTACCAGCTACCAACTACAAGCTACCAGCTACCAGCTGCCAACTAACAGCAACCAGCTATTAGCTAGCAACTACCAGCTACCAACTACCAGCTACAGCTACCATCTACCAGCTACCAACTACCAGCAACCAGCTACCAGCAACCAGCTACCAGCTACCAACTACCAGCTACTTGCTACCAGCTACAAGCTACATGCTACCAGCTACCAGCTACTTGCTACCAGGTACCTGCTACCAGCTACCAGCTACCAGCTACCTGTTAACAGCTACCTGCTACAAGCTACCTGCTACCAGCAACCAGCTACCAGCTACCAACTACCAGCTACCTGCTACCAGCTACATGCTACCAGCTACCTGCTACCAGCTACCAGCTACCTGCTACCAGCTACCTCTTACCTGCTACCAGCTACCAGCTACGAACTACCAACTACCAGCAACCAACTAACAGCTACCAGCTACCTGCTACCAGTTACCAGCTACTTGCTACCAGCTACCTGCTACCAGCTACAAGCTACCAGCTACTTGCTACAAGCTGCCAGCTACCAGCTACCTGCTACCAGCTACCAACTACCAGCTACAAACTACCAGCTGCCAGCTACCAACTACCAGCTACCAGCTACCAACAACCAGCCACCAGCTAAAAGCTACCAGCTACCAACTACCGGCTACCAGCTACCAGGTACTAACTACCAGCTACCTGCTACCAGCTACCAACTACCAGCTACCAGCTACCAACAACCAGCAACCAGCTACCAGCACCAAGCTACCAGCTACAAACTACCAACTACCAGCTACCAGCTACCAACAACCAGCTACCAACTACCAGCTACCAGCTGCCAACTACTGGCTACCACCTACCAACTACCAACTACCAGCTACCAGCTACCAACTGCCAGCTACCACCTACCAACTACCAGCTACCAGCTACCAACTGCCAGCTACAGCTACCATCTACCAGCTACCAACCACCAGCAACTAGCTACCAGCAACCAGCTACCAGCTACCAACTACCAGCTACTTGCTACCAGCTACATGCTACCAGCTACTAGCTACTTGCTACCAGCTACCAGCTACCTGCTACCTGCTACCAGCTACCTGCTAACAGCTACCTGCTACCTGCTACCAGCTACCTGCTACCAGCTACCAGCTACCAGCTACCTGCTACCAGCTACCAGCTACCAACTACCAGCTACCAGCTACCAGCTACCAACTACCAGCTACCATCTACCAGCTACCAGCTACCAACCACCAGCTACCTGCTACCAACTACCAGCTACCAGCTACCAACTACCAACTACCTCCTACCTGCTACCAGCTACGAACTACCAACTACCAGCTACCAACTAACAGCTACCAGCTACCTGCTACCAGCTACCAGCTAATTGCTACCAGCTACCTGCTACCAGCTACAAGCTACCAGCTACTTGCTACCAGCTACCAGCTACCTGCTACAAGCTACCAACTACCAGCTACCAGCTACAAACTACCAGCTGCCAGCTACCAACTACCAGCTACCAGCTACCAACAACCAGCTACCAGCTACCAGCACCAAGCTACCAGCTACAAACTACCAACTACCAGCTACCAACTACCAGCTACCAGCTACCAGTTCTTGCTACCAGCTACTTGCTACGAGCTACCTGCTACCAGCTACTTGATACCAGCTACCATCTACTTGCTACCAGCTACCAGCTACCTGCTACCAGCTACCGGCTATCTGCTACCTGCTGCCAGCTACCTGCTACCAGCTACCTGGTACCAGCTACCAGCTACCTGCTACCAGCTACAAGCTACCAGCTACTTGCTACCAGCTAATAGCTACTTGCTACCAGCTACTTGCTACCAGCTACCTGCTACCAGCTACTTGCTACCAGCTACCAGCTACTTGCTACCAGCTACCAGCTACCAGCTACCTGCTACCAGCTACCAACTACCGGTTACCAGCTACCAGCTACCTGCTACCAGCTACCTCTTACCTGCTACCAGCTACCAGCTACGAACTACCAACTACCAGCAACCAACTAACAGCTACCAGCTACCTGCTACCAGTTACCAGCTACTTGCTACCAGCTACCTGCTACCAGCTACAAGCTACCAGCTACTTGCTACAAGCTGCCAGCTACCAGCTACCTGCTACCAGCTACCAACTACCAGCTACCAGCTACAAACTACCAGCTGCCAGCTACCAACTGCCAGCTACCAGCTACCAACAACCAGCAACCAGCTACCAGCACCAAGCTACCAGCTACAAACTACCAACTACCAGCTACCAGCTACCAACAACCAGCTACCAACTACCAGCTACCAGCTACCAACTACTGGCTACCACCTACCAACTACCAACTACCAGCTACCAGCTACCAACTGCCAGCTACCACCTACCAACTACCAGCTACCAGCTACCAACTGCCAGCTACAGCTACCATCTACCAGCTACCAACCACCAGCAACTAGCTACCAGCAACCAGCTACCAGCTACCAACTACCAGCTACTTGCTACCAGCTACATGCTACCAGCTACTAGCTACTTGCTACCAGCTACCAGCTACCTGCTACCTGCTACCAGCTACCTGCTAACAGCTACCTGCTACCTGCTACCAGCTACCTGCTACCAGCTACCAGCTACCAGCTACCTGCTACCAGCTACCAGCTACCAACTACCAGCTACCAGCTACCAGCTACCAACTACCAGCTACCATCTACCAGCTACCAGCTACCAACCACCAGCTACCTGCTACCAACTACCAGCTACCAGCTAATTGCTACCAGCTACCTGCTACCAGCTACAAGCTACCAGCTACTTGCTACCAGCTGCCAGCTACCAGCTACCTGCTACAAGCTACCAACTACCAGCTACCAGCTACAAACTACCAGCTGCCAGCTACCAACTACCAGCTACCAGCTACCAACAACCAGCTACCAGCTACCAGCACCAAGCTACCAGCTACAAACTACCAACTACCAGCTACCAACTACCAGCTACCAGCTACCAGTTCTTGCTACCAGCTACTTGCTACGATCTACCTGCTACCAGCTACTTGATACCAGCTACCATCTACTTGCTACCAGCTACCAGCTACCTGCTACCAGCTACCGGCTATCTGCTACCTGCTGCCAGCTACCTGCTACCAGCTACCTGGTACCAGCTACCAGCTACCTGCTACCAGCTACAAGCTACCAGCTACTTGCTACCAGCTACTAGCTACTTGCTACCAGCTACTTGCTACCAGCTACCTGCTACCAGCTACTTGCTACCAGCTACTTGCTACCAGCTACCAGCTACTTGCTACCAGCTACCAGCTACCAGCTACCTGCTACCAGCTACCAACTACCGGTTACCAGCTACCAACTACCATCTACCAGCAACCAGCTAGCAGCTACCAACTGCCAGCTACCAGCTACCAACTACCAGCTACCAGCTTCCAACTACCAGCTACCAGCTACATGCTACCAGCTACCAGCTACCTGCAACCTGCTACCAGCTACCAACTACCAGCTGCCAGCTACCAACTACAAGCTACCAGCTACCAGCTGCCAACTAACAGCAACCAGCTATTAGCTAGCAACTACCAGCTACCAGCTACAGCTAGCATCTACCAGCTACCAACTACCAGCAACCAGCTACCAGCAACCAGCTACCAGCTACCAACTACCAGCACTTGCTACCAGCTACAAGCTACATGCTACCAGCTACCAGCTACTTGCTACCAGCTACCTGCTACCAGCTACCAGCTACCAGCTACCTGCTAACAGCTACCTGCTACAAGCTACCTGCTACCAGCAACCAGCTACCAGCTACCAACTACCAGCTACCTGCTACCAGCTACATGCTACCAGCTACCTGCTACCAGCTACCAGCTACCTCCTACCAGCTACCTCTTACCTGCTACCAGCTACCAGCTACGAACTACCAACTACCAGCAACCAACTAACAGCTACCAGCTACCTGCTACCAGTTACCAGCTACTTGCTACCAGCTACCTGCTACCAGCTACAAGCTACCAGCTACTTGCTACAAGCTGCCAGCTACCAGCTACCTGCTACCAGCTACCAACTACCAGCTACAAACTACCAGCTGCCAGCTACCAACTACCAGCTACCAGCTACCAACAACCAGCCACCAGCTACCAACTACCGGCTACCAGCTACCAGGTACTAACTACCAGCTACCTGCTACCAGCTACCAACTACCAGCTACCAGCTACCAACTACCAGCTACCGGCTACCAACTACCAGCTACTTGATTCCGACAACCAGCTACCAACTACGAGCTACCAGCTATCAGCTACCAGTTACTTGCTACCAGCTACCTGCTACCTGCTACTTGCTTCCAGCTACCGGCTACCACCTACCAACTACCAACTACCAGCTACCAACTACCAGCTAACAACTGCCAGCTATGACCTACCAACTACCAGCTACCATCTACCAGCTACCAGCTACCAACTACGAGCTACCAGCTACCAGCTACCAGCTACCTGCTACCAGCTACCTGCTTCCAGCTACCAGCTACCAACTACCGGTTACCAGCTACCAACTACCATCTACCAGCTAGCAGCTACAAACTGCCAGCTACCAGCTACCAACTACCAGCTACCAGCTACATGCTACCAGCTACATGCTACCAGCTACCAACTACAAGCAACCAGCTACCAGCTACCAGCTGCCAACTAACAGCAACCAGCTATTAGCTACCAACTACCAGCTACCAGCTACCAACTGCCAGCTACAGCTACCATCTACCAGCTACCAACCACCAGCAACTAGCTACCAGCAACCAGCTACCAGCTACCAACTACCAGCTACTTGCTACCAGCTACATGCTACCAGCTACTAGCTACTTGCTACCAGCTACCAGCTACCTGCTACCAGCTACCAACTACCAGCTACCAGCTACCAACTACCAGCTACCATCTACCAGCTACCAGCTACCAACCACCAGCTACCTGCTACCAACTACCAGCTACCAGCTACCAACTACCAACTACCTCCTACCTGCTACCAGCTACGAACTACCAGCTACCAACTAACAGCTACCAGCTACCTGCTACCAGCTACCAGCTAATTGCTACCAGCTACCTGCTACCAGCTACAAGCTACCAGCTACTTGCTACCAGCTGCCAGCTACCAGCTACCTGCTACAAGCTACCAACTACCAGCTACCAGCTACAAACTACCAGCTGCCAGCTACCAACTACCAGCTACCAGCTACCAACAACCAGCTACCAGCTACCAGCACCAAGCTACCAGCTACAAACTACCAACTACCAGCTACCAACTACCAGCTACCAGCTACCAACAACCAGCTACCAACTACCAGCTACAAGCTACCAGTTCTTGCTACCAGCTACTTGCTACGAGCTACCTGCTACCAGCTACTTGATACCAGCTACAATCTACTTGCTACCAGCTACCAGCTACCTGCTACCAGCTACCAGCTAACTGCTACCTGCTGCCAGCTACCTGCTACCAGCTACCTGGTACCAGCTACCAGCTACCTGCTACCAGCTACAAGCTACCAGCTACTTGCTACCAGCTACCAGCTACTTGCTACCAGCTACTTGCTACCAGCTACCTGCTACCAGCTACTTGCTACCAGCTACCAGCTACTTGCTACCAGCTACCAGCTACCTGCTACCAGCTACCTGCTTCCAGCTACCAGCTACCAACTACCGGTTACCATCTACCAACTACCATCTACCAGCAACCAGCTAGCAGCTACCAACTGCCAGCTACCAACTACCAGCTACCAGCTTCCAACTACCAGCTACCAGCTACATGCTACCAGCTACCAGCTACCTGCAACCTGCTACCAGCTACCAGCTACCAACTACCAGCTACCAGCTACCAGTTCTTGCTACCAGCTACTTGCTACGAGCTACCTGCTACCAGCTACTTGATACCAGCTACCATCTACTTGCTACCAGCTACCAGCTACCTGCTACCAGCTACCAGCTATCTGCTACCTGCTGCCAGCTACCTGCTACCAGCTACCTGGTACCAGCTACCAGCTACCTGCTACCAGCTACAAGCTACCAGCTACTTGCTACCAGCTACCAGCTACTTGCTACCAGCTACTTGCTACCAGCTACCTGCTACCAGCTACTTGCTACCAGCTACCAGCTACTTGCTACCAGCTACCAGCTACCAGCTACCTGCTACCAGCTACCAACTACCGGTTACCAGCTACCAACTACCATCTACCAGCAACCAGCTAGCAGCTACCAACTGCGAGCTACCAGCTACCAACTACCATCTACCAGCTTCCAACTACCAGCTACCAGCTACATGCTACCAGCTACCAGCTACCTGCAACCTGCTACCAGCTACCAACTACCAGCTACCAGCTACCAACTACAAGCTACCAGCTACCAGCTGCCAACTAACAGCAACCAGCTATTAGCTAGCAACTACCAGCTACCAACTACCAGCTACAGCTACCATCTACCAGCTACCAACTACCAGCAACCAGCTACCAGCAACCAGCTACCAACTACCAGCTACTTGCTACCAGCTACAAGCTACATGCTACCAGCTACCAGCTACTTGCTACCAGCTACCTGCTACCAGCTACCAGCTACCAGCTACCTGTTAACAGCTACCTGCTACAAGCTACCTGCTACCAGCAACCAGCTACCAGCTACCAACTACCAGCTACCTGCTACCAGCTACATGCTACCAGCTACCTGCTACCAGCTACCAGCTACCTGCTACCAGCTACCTCTTACCTGCTACCAGCTACCAGCTACGAACTACCAACTACCAGCAACCAACTAACAGCTACCAGCTACCTGCTACCAGTTACCAGCTACTTGCTACCAGCTACCTGCTACCAGCTACAAGCTACCAGCTACTTGCTACAAGCTGCCAGCTACCAGCTACCTGCTACCAGCTACCAACTACCAGCTACAAACTACCAGCTGCCAGCTACCAACTACCAGCTACCAGCTACCAACAACCAGCCACCAGCTAAAAGCTACCAGCTACCAACTACCGGCTACCAGCTACCAGGTACTAACTACCAGCTACCTGCTACCAGCTACCAACTACCAGCTACCAGCTACTAACAACCAGCAACCAGCTACCAGCACCAAGCTACCAGCTACAAACTACCAACTACCAGCTACCAGCTACCAACAACCAGCTACCAACTACCAGCTACCAGCTACCAACTACTGGCTACCACCTACCAACTACCAACTACCAGCTACCAGCTACCAACTGCCAGCTACCACCTACCAACTACCAGCTACCAGCTACCAACTGCCAGCTACAGCTACCATCTACCAGCTACCAACCACCAGCAACTAGCTACCAGCAACCAGCTACCAGCTACCAACTACCAGCTACTTGCTACCAGCTACATGCTACCAGCTACTAGCTACTTGCTACCAGCTACCAGCTACCTGCTACCTGCTACCAGCTACCTGCTAACAGCTACCTGCTACCTGCTACCAGCTACCTGCTACCAGCTACCAGCTACCAGCTACCTGCTACCAGCTACCAGCTACCAACTACCAGCTACCAGCTACCAGCTACCAACTACCAGCTACCATCTACCAGCTACCAGCTACCAACCACCAGCTACCTGCTACCAACTACCAGCTACCAGCTACCAACTACCAACTACCTCCTACCTGCTACCAGCTACGAACTACCAACTACCAGCTACCAACTAACAGCTACCAGCTACCTGCTACCAGCTACCAGCTAATTGCTACCAGCTACCTGCTACCAGCTACAAGCTACCAGCTACTTGCTACCAGCTGCCAGCTACCAGCTACCTGCTACAAGCTACCAACTACCAGCTACCAGCTACAAACTACCAGCTGCCAGCTACCAACTACCAGCTACCAGCTACCAACAACCAGCTACCAGCTACCAGCACCAAGCTACCAGCTACAAACAACCAACTACCAGCTACCAACTACCAGCTACCAGCTACCAGTTCTTGCTACCAGCTACTTGCTACGAGCTACCTGCTACCAGCTACTTGATACCAGCTACCATCTACTTGCTACCAGCTACCAGCTACCTGCTACCAGCTACCGGCTATCTGCTACCTGCTGCCAGCTACCTGCTACCAGCTACCTGGTACCAGCTACCAGCTACCTGCTACCAGCTACAAGCTACCAGCTACTTGCTACCAGCTACTAGCTACTTGCTACCAGCTACTTGCTACCAGCTACCTGCTACCAGCTACTTGCTACCAGCTACCAGCTACTTGCTACCAGCTACCAGCTACCAGCTACCTGCTACCAGCTACCAACTACCGGTTACCAGCTACCAACTACCATCTACCAGCAACCAGCTAGCAGCTACCAACTGCCAGCTACCAGCTACCAACTACCAGCTACCAGCTTCCAACTACCAGCTACCAGCTACATGCTACCAGCTACCAGCTACCTGCAACCTGCTACCAGCTGCCAACTACCAGCTACCAGCTACCAACTACAAGCTACCAGCTACCAGCTGCCAACTAACAGCAACCAGCTATTAGCTAGCAACTACCAGCTACCAACTACCAGCTACAGCTACCATCTACCAGCTACCAACTACCAGCAACCAGCTACCAGCAACCAGCTACCAGCTACCAACTACCAGCACTTGCTACCAGCTACAAGCTACATGCTACCAGCTACCAGCTACTTGCTACCAGCTACCTGCTACCAGCTACCAGCTACCAGCTACCTGCTAACAGCTACCTGCTACAAGCTACCTGCTACCAGCAACCAGCTACCAGCTACATACTACCAGCTACCTGCTACCAGCTACATGCTACCAGCTACCTGCTACCAGCTACCAGCTACCTGCTACCAGCTACCTCTTACCTGCTACCAGCTACCAGCTACGAACTACCAACTACCAGCAACCAACTAACAGCTACCAGCTACCTGCTACCAGTTACCAGCTACTTGCTACCAGCTACCTGCTACCAGCTACAAGCTACCAGCTACTTGCTACAAGCTGCCAGCTACCAGCTACCTGCTACCAGCTACCAACTACCAGCTACAAACTACCAGCTGCCAGCTACCAACTACCAGCTACCAGCTACCAACAACCAGCCACCAGCTAAAAGCTACCAGCTACCAACTACCGGCTACCAGCTACCAGGTACTAACTACCAGCTACCTGCTACCAGCTACCAACTACCAGCTACCAGCTACCAGCTACCGGCTACCAACTACCAGCTACTTGATTCCGACAACCAGCTACCAACTACGAGCTACCAGCTATCAGCTACCAGTTACTTGCTACCAGCTACCTGCTACCTGCTACTTGCTTCCAGCTACCGGCTACCACCTACCAACTACCAACTACCAGCTACCAACAACCAGCTAACAACTGCCAGCTATGACCTACCAACTACCAGCTACCATCTACCAGCTACCAGCTACCAACTACGAGCTACCAGCTACCAGCTACCAGCTACCTGCTACCAGCTACCTGCTTCCAGCTACCAGCTACCAACTACCGGTTACCAGCTACCAACTACCATCTACCAGCTAGCAGCTACAAACTGCCAGCTACCAGCTACCAACTACCAGCTACCAGCTACATGCTACCAGCTACATGCTACCAGCTACCAGCTACCTGCTACCTGCTACCAGCTACCAACTACAAGCAACCAGCTACCAGCTACCAGCTGCCAACTAACAGCAACCAGCTATTAGCTACCAACTACCAGCTACCAGCTACCAACTGCCAGCTACAGCTACCATCTACCAGCTACCAACCACCAGCAACTAGCTACCAGCAACCAGCTACCAACTACCAGCTACTTGCTACCAGCTACATGCTACCAGCTACTAGCTACTTGCTACCAGCTACCAGCTACCTGCTACCAGCTACCAACTACCAGCTACCAGCTACCAACTACCAGCTACCATCTACCAGCTACCAGCTACCAACCACCAGCTACCTGCTACCAACTACCAGCTACCAACTACCAACTACCTCCTACCTGCTACCAGCTACGAACTACCAGCTACCAACTAACAGCTACCAGCTACCTGCTACCAGCTACCAGCTAATTGCTACCAGCTACCTGCTACCAGCTACAAGCTACCAGCTACTTGCTACCAGCTGCCAGCTACCAGCTACCTGCTACAAGCTACCAACTACCAGCTACCAGCTACAAACTACCAGCTGCCAGCTACCAACTACCAGCTACCAGCTACCAACAACCAGCTACCAGCTACCAGCACCAAGCTACCAGCTACAAACTACCAACTACCAGCTACCAACTACCAGCTACCAGCTACCAACAACCAGCTACCAACTACCAGCTACAAGCTACCAGTTCTTGCTACCAGCTACTTGCTACGAGCTACCTGCTACCAGCTACTTGATACCAGCTACAATCTACTTGCTACCAGCTACCAGCTACCTGCTACCAGCTACCAGCTAACTGCTACCTGCTGCCAGCTACCTGCTACCAGCTACCTGGTACCAGCTACCAGCTACCTGCTACCAGCTACAAGCTACCAGCTACTTGCTACCAGCTACCAGCTACTTGCTACCAGCTACTTGCTACCAGCTACCTGCTACCAGCTACTTGCTACCAGCTACCAGCTACTTGCTACCAGCTACCAGCTACCTGCTACCAGCTACCTGCTACCAGCTACCTGCTTCCAGCTACCAGCTACCAACTACCGGTTACCAGCTACCAACTACCATCTACCAGCAACCAGCTAGCAGCTACCAACTGCCAGCTACCAACTACCAGCTACCAGCTTCCAACTACCAGCTACCAGCTACATGCTACCAGCTACCAGCTACCTGCAACCTGCTACCAGCTACCAGCTACCAACTACCAGCTACCAGCTACCAGTTCTTGCTACCAGCTACTTGCTACGAGCTACCTGCTACCAGCTACTTGATACCAGCTACCATCTACTTGCTACCAGCTACCAGCTACCTGCTACCAGCTACCAGCTATCTGCTACCTGCTGCCAGCTACCTGCTACCAGCTACCTGGTACCAGCTACCAGCTACCTGCTACCAGCTACAAGCTACCAGCTACTTGCTACCAGCTACCAGCTACTTGCTACCAGCTACTTGCTACCAGCTACCTGCTACCAGCTACTTGCTACCAGCTACCAGCTACTTGCTACCAGCTACCAGCTACCTGCTACCAGCTACCAACTACCGGTTACCAGCTACCAACTACCATCTACCAGCAACCAGCTAGCAGCTACCAACTGCCAGCTACCAGCTACCAACTACCAGCTACCAGCTTCCAACTACCAGCTACCAGCTACATGCTACCAGCTACCAGCTACCTGCAACCTGCTACCAGCTACCAACTACCAGCTACCAGCTACCAACTACAAGCTACCAGCTACCAGCTGCCAACTAACAGCAACCAGCTATTAGCTAGCAACTACCAGCTACCAACTACCAGCTACAGCTACCATCTACCAGCTACCAACTACCAGCAACCAGCTACCAGCAACCAGCTACCAGCTACCAACTACCAGCTACTTGCTACCAGCTACAAGCTACATGCTACCAGCTACCAGCTACTTGCTACCAGCTACCTGCTACCAGCTACCAGCTACCAGCTACCTGTTAACAGCTACCTGCTACAAGCTACCTGCTACCAGCAACCAGCTACCAGCTACCAACTACCAGCTACCTGCTACCAGCTACATGCTACCAGCTACCTGCTACCAGCTACCAGCTACCTGCTACCAGCTACCTCTTACCTGCTACCAGCTACCAGCTACGAACTACCAACTACCAGCAACCAACTAACAGCTACCAGCTACCTGCTACCAGTTACCAGCTACTTGCTACCAGCTACCTGCTACCAGCTACAAGCTACCAGCTACTTGCTACAAGCTGCCAGCTACCAGCTACCTGCTACCAGCTACCAACTACCAGCTACAAACTACCAGCTGCCAGCTACCAACTACCAGCTACCAGCTACCAACAACCAGCCACCAGCTAAAAGCTGCCAGCTACCAACTACCGGCTACCAGCTACCAGGTACTAACTACCAGCTACCTGCTACCAGCTACCAACTACCAGCTACCAACTACCAGCTACCGGCTACCAACTACCAGCTACTTGATTCCGACAACCAGCTACCAACTACGAGCTACCAGCTATCAGCTACCAGTTACTTGCTACCAGCTACCTGCTACCTGCTACTTGCTTCCAGCTACCGGCTACCACCTACCAACTACCAACTACCAGCTACCAACTACCAGCTAACAACTGCCAGCTATGACCTACCATCTACCAGCTACCAGCTACCAACTACGAGCTACCAGCTACCAGCTACCAGCTACCTGCTACCAGCTACCTGCTTCCAGCTACCAGCTACCAACTACCGGTTACCAGCTACCAACTACCATCTACCAGCTAGCAGCTACAAACTGCCAGCTACCAGCTACCAACTACCAGCTACCAGCTACATGCTACCAGCTACATGCTACCAGCTACCAGCTACCTGCTACCTGCTACCAGCTACCAACTACAAGCAACCAGCTACCAGCTACCAGCTGCCAACTAACAGCAACCAGCTATTAGCTACCAACTACCAGCTACCAGCTACCAACTGCCAGCTACAGCTACCATCTACCAGCTACCAACCACCAGCAACTAGCTACCAGCAACCAGCTACCAGCTACCAACTACCAGCTACTTGCTACCAGCTACATGCTACCAGCTACTAGCTACTTGCTACCAGCTACCAGCTACCTGCTACCAGCTACCAACTACCAGCTACCAGCTACCAACTACCAGCTACCATCTACCAGCTACCAGCTACCAACCACCAGCTACCTGCTACCAACTACCAGCTACCAGCTACCAACTACCAACTACCTCCTACCTGCTACCAGCTACGAACTACCAGCTACCAACTAACAGCTACCAGCTACCTGCTACCAGCTACCAGCTAATTGCTACCAGCTACCTGCTACCAGCTACAAGCTACCAGCTACTTGCTACCAGCTGCCAGCTACCAGCTACCTGCTACAAGCTACCAACTACCAGCTACCAGCTACAAACTACCAGCTGCCAGCTACCAACTACCAGCTACCGGCTACCAACAACCAGCTACCAGCTACCAGCACCAAGCTACCAGCTACAAACTACCAACTACCAGCTACCAACTACCAGCTACCAGCTACCAACAACCAGCTACCAACTACCAGCTACAAGCTACCAGTTCTTGCTACCAGCTACTTGCTACGAGCTACCTGCTACCAGCTACTTGATACCAGCTACAATCTACTTGCTACCAGCTACCAGCTACCTGCTACCAGCTACCAGCTAACTGCTACCTGCTGCCAGCTACCTGCTACCAGCTACCTGGTACCAGCTACCAGCTACCTGCTACCAGCTACAAGCTACCAGCTACTTGCTACCAGCTACCAGCTACTTGCTACCAGCTACTTGCTACCAGCTACCTGCTACCAGCTACTTGCTACCAGCTACCAGCTACCTGCTACCAGCTACCTGCTTCCAGCTACCAGCTACCAACTACCGGTTACCATCTACCAACTACCATCTACCAGCAACCAGCTAGCAGCTACCAACTGCCAGCTACCAACTACCAGCTACCAGCTTCCAACTACCAGCTACCAGCTACATGCTACCAGCTACCAGCTACCTCCAACCTGCTACCAGCTACCAGCTACCAACTACCAGCTACCAGCTACCAGTTCTTGCTACCAGCTACTTGCTACGAGCTACCTGCTACCAGCTACTTGATACCAGCTACCATCTACTTGCTACCAGCTACCAGCTACCTGCTACCAGCTACCAGCTATCTGCTACCTGCTGCCAGCTACCTGCTACCAGCTACCTGGTACCAGCTACCAGCTACCTGCTACCAGCTACAAGCTACCAGCTACTTGCTACCAGCTACCAGCTACTTGCTACCAGCTACTTGCTACCAGCTACCTGCTACCAGCTACTTGCTACCAGCTACCAGCTACTTGCTACCAGCTACCAGCTACCAGCTACCAGCTACCTGCTACCAGCTACCAACTACCGGTTACCAGCTACCAACTACCATCTACCAGCAACCAGCTAGCAGCTACCAACTGCCAGCTACCAGCTACCAACTACCAGCTACCAGCTTCCAACTACCAGCTACCAGCTACATGCTACCAGCTACCAGCTACCTGCAACCTGCTACCAGCTACCAACTACCAGCTACCAGCTACCAACTACAAGCTACCAGCTACCAGCTGCCAACTAACAGCAACCAGCTATTAGCTAGCAACTACCAGCTACCAACTACCAGCTACAGCTACCATCTACCAGCTACCAACTACCAGCAACCAGCTACCAGCAACCAGCTACCAGCTACCAACTACCAGCTACTTGCTACCAGCTACAAGCTACATGCTACCAGCTACCAGCTACTTGCTACCAGCTACCTGCTACCAGCTACCAGCTACCAGCTACCTGTTAACAGCTACCTGCTACAAGCTACCTGCTACCAGCAACCAGCTACCAGCTACCAACTACCAGCTACCTGCTACCAGCTACATGCTACCAGCTACCTGCTACCAGCTACCAGCTACCTGCTACCAGCTACCTCTTACCTGCTACCAGCTACCAGCTACGAACTACCAACTACCAGCAACCAACTAACAGCTACCAGCTACCTGCTACCAGTTACCAGCTACTTGCTACCAGCTACCTGCTACCAGCTACAAGCTACCAGCTACTTGCTACAAGCTGCCAGCTACCAGCTACCTGCTACCAGCTACCAACTACCAGCTACAAACTACCAGCTGCCAGCTACCAACTACCAGCTACCAGCTACCAACAACCAGCCACCAGCTAAAAGCTACCAGCTACCAACTACCGGCTACCAGCTACCAGGTACTAACTACCAGCTACCTGCTACCAGCTACCAACTACCAGCTACCAGCTACCAACAACCAGCAACCAGCTACCAGCACCAAGCTACCAGCTACAAACTACCAACTACCAGCTACCAGCTACCAACAACCAGCTACCAACTACCAGCTACCAGCTACCAACTACTGGCTACCACCTACCAACTACCAACTACCAGCTACCAGCTACCAACTGCCAGCTACCACCTACCAACTACCAGCTACCAGCTACCAACTGCCAGCTACAGCTACCATCTACCAGCTACCAACCACCAGCAACTAGCTACCAGCAACCAGCTACCAGCTACCAACTACCAGCTACTTGCTACCAGCTACATGCTACCAGCTACTAGCTACTTGCTACCAGCTACCAGCTACCTGCTACCTGCTACCCGCTACCTGCTAACAGCTACCTGCTACCTGCTACCAGCTACCTGCTACCAGCTACCAGCTACCAGCTACCTGCTACCAGCTACCAGCTACCAACTACCAGCTACCAGCTACCAGCTACCAACTACCAGCTACCATCTACCAGCTACCAGCTACCAACCACCAGCTACCTGCTACCAACTACCAGCTACCAGCTACCAACTACCAACTACCTCCTACCTGCTACCAGCTACGAACTACCAACTACCAGCTACCAACTAACAGCTACCAGCTACCTGCTACCAGCTACCAGCTAATTGCTACCAGCTACCTGCTACCAGCTACAAGCTACCAGCTACTTGCTACCAGCTGCCAGCTACCAGCTACCTGCTACAAGCTACCAACTACCAGCTACCAGCTACAAACTACCAGCTGCCAGCTACCAACTACCAGCTACCAGCTACCAACAACCAGCTACCAGCTACCAGCACCAAGCTACCAGCTACAAACTACCAACTACCAGCTACCAACTACCAGCTACCAGCTACCAGTTCTTGCTACCAGCTACTTGCTACGAGCTACCTGCTACCAGCTACTTGATACCAGCTACCATCTACTTGCTACCAGCTACCAGCTACCTGCTACCAGCTACCGGCTATCTGCTACCTGCTGCCAGCTACCTGCTACCAGCTACCTGGTACCAGCTACCAGCTACCTGCTACCAGCTACAAGCTACCAGCTACTTGCTACCAGCTACTAGCTACTTGCTACCAGCTACTTGCTACCAGCTACCTGCTACCAGCTACTTGCTACCAGCTACCAGCTACTTGCTACCAGCTACCAGCTACCAGCTACCTGCTACCAGCTACCAACTACCGGTTACCAGCTACCAGCTACCTGCTACCAGCTACCTCTTACCTGCTACCAGCTACCAGCTACGAACTACCAACTACCAGCAACCAACTAACAGCTACCAGCTACCTGCTACCAGTTACCAGCTACTTGCTACCAGCTACCTGCTACCAGCTACAAGCTACCAGCTACTTGCTACAAGCTGCCAGCTACCAGCTACCTGCTACCAGCTACCAACTACCAGCTACAAACTACCAGCTGCCAGCTACCAACTACCAGCTACCAGCTACCAACAACCAGCCACCAGCTAAAAGCTACCAGCTACCAACTACCGGCTACCAGCTACCAGGTACTAACTACCAGCTACCTGCTACCAGCTACCAACTACCAGCTACCAGCTACCAACTACCAGCTACCGGCTACCAACTACCAGCTACTTGATTCCGACAACCAGCTACCAACTACGAGCTACCAGCTATCAGCTACCAGTTACTTGCTACCAGCTACCTGCTACCTGCTACTTGCTTCCAGCTACCGGCTACCACCAACCAACTAGCAACTACCAGCTACCAACTACCAGCTAACAACTGCCAGCTATGACCTACCAACTACCAGCTACCATCTACCAGCTACCAGCTACCAACTACGAGCTACCAGCTACCAGCTACCAGCTATCTGCTACCAGCTACCTGCTTCCAGCTACCAGCTACCAACTACCGGTTACCAGCTACCAACTACCATCTACCAGCTAGCAGCTACAAACTGCCAGCTACCAGCTACCAACTACCAGCTACCAGCTACATGCTACCAGCTACCAGCTACCTGCTACCTGCTACCAGCTACCAACTACAAGCAACCAGCTACCAGCTACCAGCTGCCAACTAACAGCAACCAGCTATTAGCTACCAACTACCAGCTACCAGCTACCAACTGCCAGCTACAGCTACCATCTACCAGCTACCAACCACCAGCAACTAGCTACCAGCAACCAGCTACCAGCTACCAACTACCAGCTACTTGCTACCAGCTACATGCTACCAGCTACTAGCTACTTGCTACCAGCTACCAGCTACCTGCTACCTGCTACCAGCTACCTGCTACCAGCTACCAACTACCAGCTACCAGCTACCAACTACCAGCTACCATCTACCAGCTACCAGCTACCAACCACCAGCTACCTGCTACCAACTACCAGCTACCAGCTACCAACTACCAACTACCTCCTACCTGCTACCAGCTACGAACTACCAGCTACCAACTAACAGCTACCAGCTACCTGCTACCAGCTACCAGCTAATTGCTACCAGCTACCTGCTACCAGCTACAAGCTACCAGCTACTTGCTACCAGCTGCCAGCTACCAGCTACCTGCTACAAGCTACCAACTACCAGCTACCAGCTACAAACTACCAGCTGCCAGCTACCAACTACCAGCTACCAGCTACCAGCACCAAGCTACCAGCTACAAACTACCAACTACCAGCTACCAACTACCAGCTACCAGCTACCAACAACCAGCTACCAACTACCAGCTACAAGCTACCAGTTCTTGCTACCAGCTACTTGCTACTTGCTACCAGCTACCAGCTACTTGCTACCAGCTACTTGCTACCAGCTACCTGTACCAGCTACTTGCTACCAGCTACCAGCTACTTGCTACCAGCTACCAGCTACCTGCTACCAGCTACCTGCTACCAGCTACCTGCTTCCAGCTACCAGCTACCAACTACCGGTTACCAGCTACCAACTACCATCTACCAGCAACCAGCTAGCAGCTACCAACTGCCAGCTACCAACTACCAGCTACCAGCTTCCAACTACCAGCTACCAGCTACATGCTACCAGCTACCAGCTACCTGCAACCTGCTACCAGCTACCAGCTACCAACTACCAGCTACCAGCTACCAACTACAAGCTACCAGCTACCAGCTGCCAACTAACAGCAACCAGCTATTAGCTAGCAACTACCAGCTACCAACTACCAGCTACAGCTACCATCTACCAGCTACCAACTACCAGCAACCAGCTACCAGCAACCAGCTACCAACTACCAGCTACTTGCTACAGGCTACAAGCTACATGCTACCAGCTACCAGCTACTTGCTACCAGCTACCTGCTACCAGCTACCAGCTACCTGCTAACAGCTACCTGCTACAAGCTACCTGCTACCAGCAACCAGCTACCAGCTACTAACTACCAGCTACCTGCTACCAGCTACATGCTACCAGCTACCTGCTACCAGCTACCTGCTACCTGCTACCAGCTACCTCTTACCTGCTACCAGCTACCAGCTACGAACTACCTACTACCAGCAACCATCTAACAGCTACCAGCTACCTGCTACCAGTTACCAGCTACTTGCTACCAGCTACCTGCTACCAGCTACAAGCTACCAGCTACTTGCTACCAGCTGCCAGCTACCAGCTACCTGCTACCAGCTACCAACTACCAGCTACCAGCTACAAACTACCAGCTGCCAGCTACCAACTACCATCTACCAGCAACCAGCTAGCAGCTACCAACTGCCAGCTACCAGCTACCAACTACCAGCTACCAGCTTCCAACTACCAGCTACCAGCTACATGCTACCAGCTACCAACTACCTCCTACCTGCTACCAGCTACGAACTACCAACTACCAGCTACCAACTAACAGCTACCAGCTACCTGCTACCAGCTAACAGCTAATTGCTACCAGCTACCTGCTACCAGCTACAAGCTACCAGCTACTTGCTACCAGCTGCTAGCTACCAGCTACCTGCTACAAGCTACCAACTACCAGCTACCAGCTACAAACTACCAGCTGCCAGCTACCAACTACCAGCTACCAGCTACCAACAACCAGCTACCAGCTACCAGCACCAAGCTACCAGCTACAAACTACCAACTACCAGCTACCAACTACCAGCTACCAGCTACCAGTTCTTGCTACCAGCTACTTGCTACGAGCTACCTGCTACCAGCTACTTGATACCAGCTACCATCTACTTGCTACCAGCTACCAGCTACCTGCTACCAGCTACCGGCTATCTGCTACCTGCTGCCAGCTACCTGCTACCAGCTACCTGGTACCAGCTACCAGCTACCTGCTACCAGCTACAAGCTACCAGCTACTTGCTACCAGCTACTAGCTACTTGCTACCAGCTACTTGCTACCAGCTACCTGCTACCAGCTACTTGCTACCAGCTACCAGCTACTTGCTACCAGCTACCAGCTACCAGCTACCTGCTACCAGCTACCAACTACCGGTTACCAGCTACCAACTACCATCTACCAGCAACCAGCTAGCAGCTACCAACTGCCAGCTACCAGCTACCAACTACCAGCTACCAGCTTCCAACTACCAGCTACCAGCTACATGCTACCAGCTACCAGCTACCTGCAACCTGCTACCAGCTGCCAACTACCAGCTACCAGCTACCAACTACAAGCTACCAGCTACCAGCTGCCAACTAACAGCAACCAGCTATTAGCTAGCAACTACCAGCTACCAACTACCAGCTACAGCTACCATCTACCAGCTACCAACTACCAGCAACCAGCTACCAGCAACCAGCTACCAGCTACCAACTACCAGCACTTGCTACCAGCTACAAGCTACATGCTACCAGCTACCAGCTACTTGCTACCAGCTACCTGCTACCAGCTACCAGCTAACAGCTACCTGCTACCAGCAACCAGCTACCAGCTACCAACTACCAGCTACCTGCTACCAGCTACCTGCTACCAGCTACATGCTACCAGCTACCTGCTACCAGCTACCAGCTACCTGCTACCAGCTACCTCTTACCTGCTACCAGCTACCAGCTACGAACTACCAACTACCAGCAACCAACTAACAGCTACCAGCTACCTGCTACCAGTTACCAGCTACTTGCTACCAGCTACCTGCTACCAGCTACAAGCTACCAGCTACTTGCTACAAGCTGCCAGCTACCAGCTACCTGCTACCAGCTACCAACTACCAGCTACAAACTACCAGCTGCCAGCTACCAACTACCAGCTACCAGCTACCAACAACCAGCCACCAGCTAAAAGCTACCAGCTACCAACTACCGGCTACCAGCTACCAGGTACTAACTACCAGCTACCTGCTACCAGCTACCAACTACCAGCTACCAGCTACCAACTACCAGCTACCGGCTACCAACTACCAGCTACTTGATTCCGACAACCAGCTACCAACTACGAGCTACCAGCTATCAGCTACCAGTTACTTGCTACCAGCTACCTGCTACCTGCTACTTGCTTCCAGCTACCGGCTACCACCTACCAACTACCAACTACCAGCTACCAACTACCAGCTAACAACTGCCAGCTATGACCTACCAACTACCAGCTACCATCTACCAGCTACCAGCTACCAACTACGAGCTACCAGCTACCAGCTACCAGCTACCTGCTACCAGCTACCTGCTTCCAGCTACCAGCTACCAACTACCGGTTACCAGCTACCAACTACCATCTACCAGCTAGCAGCTACAAACTGCCAGCTACCAGCTACCAACTACCAGCTACCAGCTACATGCTACCAGCTACATGCTACCAGCTACCAGCTACCTGCTACCTGCTACCAGCTACCAACTACAAGCAACCAGCTACCAGCTACCAGCTGCCAACTAACAGCAACCAGCTATTAGCTACCAACTACCAGCTACCAGCTACCAACTGCCAGCTACAGCTACCATCTACCAGCTACCAACCACCAGCAACTAGCTACCAGCAACCAGCTACAAACTACCAGCTACTTGCTACCAGCTACATGCTGCCAGCTACTAGCTACTTGCTACCAGCTACCAGCTACCTGCTACCAGCTACCAACTACCAGCTACCAGCTACCAACTACCAGCTACCATCTACCAGCTACCAGCTACCAACCACCAGCTACCTGCTACCAACTACCAGCTACCAGCTACCAACTACCAACTACCTCCTACCTGCTACCAGCTACGAACTACCAGCTACCAACTAACAGCTACCAGCTACCTGCTACCAGCTACCAGCTAATTGCTACCAGCTACCTGCTACCAGCTACAAGCTACCAGCTACTTGCTACCAGCTGCCAGCTACCAGCTACCTGCTACAAGCTACCAACTACCAGCTACCAGCTACAAACTACCAGCTGCCAGCTACCAACTACCAGCTACCAGCTACCAACAACCAGCTACCAGCTACCAGCACCAAGCTACCAGCTACAAACTACCAACTACCAGCTACCAACTACCAGCTACCAGCTACCAACAACCAGCTACCAACTACCAGCTACAAGCTACCAGTTCTTGCTACCAGCTACTTGCTACGAGCTACCTGCTAACAGCTACTTGATACCAGCTACAATCTACTTGCTACCAGCTACCAGCTACCTGCTACCAGCTACCAGCTAACTGCTACCTGCTGCCAGCTACCTGCTACCAGCTACCTGGTACCAGCTACCAGCTACCTGCTACCAGCTACAAGCTACCAGCTACTTGCTACCAGCTACCAGCTACTTGCTACCAGCTACTTGCTACCAGCTACCTGCTACCAGCTACTTGCTACCAGCTACCAGCTACTTGCTACCAGCTACCAGCTACCTGCTACCAGCTACCTGCTACCAGCTACCTGCTTCCAGCTACCAGCTACCAACTACCGGTTACCAGCTACCAACTACCATCTACCAGCAACCAGCTAGCAGCTACCAACTGCCAGCTACCAACTACCAGCTACCAGCTTCCAACTACCAGCTACCAGCTACATGCTACCAGCTACCAGCTACCTGCAACCTGCTACCAGCTACCAGCTACCAACTACCAGCTACCAGCTACCAGTTCTTGCTACCAGCTACTTGCTACGAGCTACCTGCTACCAGCTACTTGATACCAGCTACCATCTACTTGCTACCAGCTACCAGCTACCTGCTACCAGCTACCAGCTATCTGCTACCTGCTGCCAGCTACCTGCTACCAGCTACCTGGTACCAGCTACCAGCTACCTGCTACCAGCTACAAGCTACCAGCTACTTGCTACCAGCTACCAGCTACTTGCTACCAGCTACTTGCTACCAGCTACCTGCTACCAGCTACTTGCTACCAGCTACCAGCTACTTGCTACCAGCTACCAGCTACCAGCTACCTGCTACCAGCTACCAACTACCGGTTACCAGCTACTAACTACCATCTACCAGCAACCAGCTAGCAGCTACCAACTGCCAGCTACCAGCTACCAACTACCAGCTACCAGCTTCCAACTACCAGCTACCAGCTACATGCTACCAGCTACCAGCTACCTGCAACCTGCTACCAGCTACCAACTACCAGCTACCAGCTACCAACTACAAGCTACCAGCTACCAGCTGCCAACTAACAGCAACCAGCTATTAGCTAGCAACTACCAGCTACCAACTACCAGCTACAGCTACCATCTACCAGCTACCAACTACCAGCAACCAGCTACCAGCAACCAGCTACCAGCTACCAACTACCAGCTACTTGCTACCAGCTACAAGCTACATGCTACCAGCTACCAGCTACTTGCTACCAGCTACCTGCTACCAGCTACCAGCTACCAGCTACCTGTTAACAGCTACCTGCTACAAGCTACCTGCTACCAGCAACCAGCTACCAGCTACCAACTACCAGCTACCTGCTACCAGCTACATGCTACCAGCTACCTGCTACCAGCTACCAGCTACCTGCTACCAGCTACCTCTTACCTGCTACCAGCTACCAGCTACGAACTACCAACTACCAGCAACCAACTAACAGCTACCAGCTACCTGCTACCAGTTACCAGCTACTTGCTACCAGCTACCTGCTACCAGCTACAAGCTACCAGCTACTTGCTACAAGCTGCCAGCTACCAGCTACCTGCTACCAGCTACCAACTACCAGCTACAAACTACCAGCTGCCAGCTACCAACTACCAGCTACCAGCTACCAACAACCAGCCACCAGCTAAAAGCTACCAGCTACCAACTACCGGCTACCAGCTACCAGGTACTAACTACCAGCTACCTGCTACCAGCTACCAACTACCAGCTACCAGCTACCAACTACCAGCTACCGGCTACCAACTACCAGCTACTTGATTCCGACAACCAGCTACCAACTACGAGCTACCAGCTATCAGCTACCAGTTACTTGCTACCAGCTACCTGCTACCTGCTACTTGCTTCCAGCTACCGGCTACCACCTACCAACTACCAACTACCAGCTACCAACTACCAGCTAACAACTGCCAGCTATGACCTACCAACTACCAGCTACCATCTACCAGCTACCAGCTACCAACTACGAGCTACCAGCTACCAGCTACCAGCTACCTGCTACCAGCTACCTGCTTCCAGCTACCAGCTACCAACTACCGGTTACCAGCTACCAACTACCATCTACCAGCTAGCAGCTACAAACTGCCAGCTACCAGCTACCAACTACCAGCTACCAGCTACATGCTACCAGCTACATGCTACCAGCTACCAGCTACCTGCTACCTGCTACCAGCTACCAACTACAAGCAACCAGCTACCAGCTACCAGCTGCCAACTAACAGCAACCAGCTATTAGCTACCAACTACCAGCTACCAGCTACCAACTGCCAGCTACAGCTACCATCTACCAGCTACCAACCACCAGCAACTAGCTACCAGCAACCAGCTACCAACTACCAGCTACTTGCTACCAGCTACATGCTACCAGCTACTAGCTACTTGCTACCAGCTACCAGCTACCTGCTACCAGCTACCAACTACCAGCTACCAGCTACCAACTACCAGCTACCATCTACCAGCTACCAGCTACCAACCACCAGCTACCTGCTACCAACTACCAGCTACCAGCTACCAACTACCAACTACCTCCTACCTGCTACCAGCTACGAACTACCAGCTACCAACAAACAGCTACCAGCTACCTGCTACCCGCTACCAGCTAATTGCTACCAGCTACCTGCTACCAGCTACAAGCTACCAGCTACTTGCTACCAGCTGCCAGCTACCAGCTACCTGCTACAAGCTACCAACTACCAGCTACCAGCTACAAACTACCAGCTGCCAGCTACCAACTACCAGCTACCAGCTACCAACAACCAGCTACCAGCTACCAGCACCAAGCTACCAGCTACAAACTACCAACTACCAGCTACCAACTACCAGCTACCAGCTACCAACAACCAGCTACCAACTACCAGCTACAAGCTACCAGTTCTTGCTACCAGCTACTTGCTACGAGCTACCTGCTACCAGCTACTTGATACCAGCTACAATCTACTTGCTACCAGCTACCAGCTACCTGCTACCAGCTACCAGCTAACTGCTACCTGCTGCCAGCTACCTGCTACCAGCTACCTGGTACCAGCTACCAGCTACCTGCTACCAGCTACAAGCTACCAGCTACTTGCTACCAGCTACCAGCTACTTGCTTCCAGCTACTTGCTACCAGCTACCTGCTACCAGCTACTTGCTACCAGCTACCAGCTACTTGCTACCAGCTACCAGCTACCTGCTACCAGCTACCTGCTACCAGCTACCTGCTTCCAGCTACCAGCTACCAACTACCGGTTACCAGCTACCAACTACCATCTACCAGCAACCAGCTAGCAGCTACCAACTGCCAGCTACCAACTACCAGCTACCAGCTTCCAACTACCAGCTACCAGCTACATGCTACCAGCTACCAGCTACCTGCAACCTGCTACCAGCTACCAGCTACCAACTACCAGCTACCAGCTACCAGTTCTTGCTACCAGCTACTTGCTACGAGCTACCTGCTACCAGCTACTTGATACCAGCTACCATCTACTTGCTACCAGCTACCAGCTACCTGCTACCAGCTACCAGCTATCTGCTACCTGCTGCCAGCTACCTGCTACCAGCTACCTGGTACCAGCTACCAGCTACCTGCTACCAGCTACAAGCTACCAGCTACTTGCTACCAGCTACCAGCTACTTGCTACCAGCTACTTGCTACCAGCTACCTGCTACCAGCTACTTGCTACCAGCTACCAGCTACTTGCTACCAGCTACCAGCTACCAGCTACCTGCTACCAGCTACCAACTACCGGTTACCAGCTACCAACTACCATCTACCAGCAACCAGCTAGCAGCTACCAACTGCCAGCTACCAGCTACCAACTACCAGCTACCAGCTTCCAACTACCAGCTACCAGCTACATGCTACCAGCTACCAGCTACCTGCAACCTGCTACCAGCTACCAACTACCAGCTACCAGCTACCAACTACAAGCTACCAGCTACCAGCTGCCAACTAACAGCAACCAGCTATTAGCTAGCAACTACCAGCTACCAACTACCAGCTACAGCTACCATCTACCAGCTACCAACTACCAGCAACCAGCTACCAGCAACCAGCTACCAGCTACCAACTACCAGCTACTTGCTACCAGCTACAAGCTACATGCTACCAGCTACCAGCTACTTGCTACCAGCTACCTGCTACCAGCTACCAGCTACCAGCTACCTGTTAACAGCTACCTGCTACAAGCTACCTGCTACCAGCAACCAGCTACCAGCTACCAACTACCAGCTACCTGCTACCAGCTACATGCTACCAGCTACCTGCTACCAGCTACCAGCTACCTGCTACCAGCTACCTCTTACCTGCTACCAGCTACCAGCTACGAACTACCAACTACCAGCAACCAACTAACAGCTACCAGCTACCTGCTACCAGTTACCAGCTACTTGCTACCAGCTACCTGCTACCAGCTACAAGCTACCAGCTACTTGCTACAAGCTGCCAGCTACCAGCTACCTGCTACCAGCTACCAACTACCAGCTACAAACTACCAGCTGCCAGCTACCAACTACCAGCTACCAGCTACCAACAACCAGCCACCAGCTAAAAGCTACCAGCTACCAACTACCGGCTACCAGCTACCAGGTACTAACTACCAGCTACCTGCTACCAGCTACCAACTACCAGCTACCAGCTACCAACTACAGCTACCGGCTACCAACTACCAGCTACTTGATTCCGACAACCAGCTACCAACTACGAGCTACCAGCTATCAGCTACCAGTTACTTGCTACCAGCTACCTGCTACCTGCTACTTGCTTCCAGCTACCGGCTACCACCTACCAACTACCAACTACCAGCTACCAACTACCAGCTAACAACTGCCAGCTATGACCTACCAACTACCAGCTACCATCTACCAGCTACCAGCTACCAACTACGAGCTACCAGCTACCAGCTACCAGCTACCTGCTACCAGCTACCTGCTTCCAGCTACCAGCTACCAACTACCGGTTACCAGCTACCAACTACCATCTACCAGCTAGCAGCTACAAACTGCCAGCTACCAGCTACCAACTACCAGCTACCAGCTACATGCTACCAGCTACATGCTACCAGCTACCAGCTACCTGCTACCTGCTACCAGCTACCAACTACAAGCAACCAGCTACCAGCTACCAGCTGCCAACTAACAGCAACCAGCTATTAGCTACCAACTACCAGCTACCAGCTACCAACTGCCAGCTACAGCTACCATCTACCAGCTACCAACCACCAGCAACTATCTACCAGCAACCAGCTACCAGCTACCAACTACCAGCTACTTGCTACCAGCTACATGCTACCAGCTACTAGCTACTTGCTACCAGCTACCAGCTACCTGCTACCTGCTACCAGCTACCTGCTACCAGCTACCAACTACCAGCTACCAGCTACCAACTACCAGCTACCATCTACCAGCTACCAGCTACCAACCACCAGCTACCTGCTACCAACTACCAGCTACCAGCTACCAACTACCAACTACCTCCTACCTGCTACCAGCTACGAACTACCAGCTACCAACTAACAGCTACCAGCTACCTGCTACCAGCTACCAGCTAATTGCTACCAGCTACCTGCTACTAGCTACAAGCTACCAGCTACTTGCTACCAGCTGCCAGCTACCAGCTACCTGCTACAAGCTACCAACTACCAGCTACCAGCTACAAACTACCAGCTGCCAGCTACCAACTACCAGCTACCTGCTACCAGCTACCAGCTAACTGCTAACTGCTGCCAGCTACCTGCTACCAGCTACCTGGTACCAGCTACCAGCTACCTGCTACCAGCTACAAGCTACCAGCTACTTGCTACCAGCTACCAGCTACTTGCTACCAGCTACTTGCTACCAGCTACCTGCTACCAGCTACTTGCTACCAGCTACCAGCTACTTGCTACCAGCTACCAGCTACCTGCTACCAGCTACCTGCTACCAGCTACCTGCTTCCAGCTACCAGCTACCAACTACCGGTTACCAGCTACCAACTACCATCTACCAGCAACCAGCTAGCAGCTACCAACTGCCAGCTACCAACTACCAGCTACCAGCTTCCAACTACCAGCTACCAGCTACATGCTACCAGCTACCAGCTACCTGCAACCTGCTACCAGCTACCAGCTACCAACTACCAGCTACCAGCTACCAACTACAAGCTACCAGCTACCAGCTGCCAACTAACAGCAACCAGCTATTAGCTAGCAACTACCAGCTACCAACTACCAGCTACAGCTACCTTCTACCAGCTACCAACTACCAGCAACCAGCTACCAGCAACCAGCTACCAACTACCAGCTACTTGCTACAGGCTACAAGCTACATGCTACCAGCTACCAGCTACTTGCTACCAGCTACCTGCTACCAGCTACCAGCTACCTGCTAACAGCTACCTGCTACAAGCTACCTGCTACCAGCAACCAGCTACCAGCTACTAACTACCAGCTACATGCTACCAGCTACCTGCTACCAGCTACCTGCTACCTGCTACCAGCTACCTGTTACCTGCTACCAGCTACCAGCTACGAACTACCTACTACCAGCAACCAACTAACAGCTACCAGCTACCTGCTACCAGTTACCAGCTACTTGCTACCAGCTACCTGCTACCAGCTACAAGCTACCAGCTACTTGCTACCAGCTGCCAGCTACCAGCTACCTGCTACCAGCTACCAACTACCAGCTACCAGCTACAAACTACCAGCTGCCAGCTACCAACTGCCAGCTACCAGCTACCAACAACCAGCAACCAGCTACCAGCACCAAGCTACCAGCTACAAACTACCAACTACCAGCTACCAGCTACCAACAACCAGCTACCAACTACCAGCTACCAGCTACCAACTACTGGCTACCACCTACCAACTACCAACTACCAGCTACCAGCTACCAACTGCCAGCTACCACCTACCAACTACCAGCTACCAGCTACCAACTGCCAGCTACAGCTACTATCTACCAGCTACCAACCACCAGCAACTAGCTACCAGCAACCAGCTACCAGCTACCAACTACCAGCTACTTGCTACCAGCTACATGCTACCAGCTACTAGCTACTTGCTACAAGCTACCAGCTACCTGCTACCAGCTACCTGCTACCAGCTACCTGCTAACAGCTACCTGCTACCTGCTACCAGCTACCTGCTACCAGCTACCAGCTACCAGCTACCTGCTACCAGCTACCAGCTACCAACTACCAGCTACCAGCTACCAGCTACCAACTACCAGCTACCATCTACCAGCTACCAGCTACCAACCACCAGCTACCTGCTACCAACTACCAGCTACCAGCTACCAACTACCAACTACCTCCTACCTGCTACCAGCTACGAACTACCAACTACCAGCTACCAACTAACAGCTACCAGCTACCTGCTACCAGCTACCAGCTAATTGCTACCAGCTACCTGCTACCAGCTACAAGCTACCAGCTACTTGCTACCAGCTGCCAGCTACCAGCTACCTGCTACAAGCTACCAACTACCAGCTACCAGCTACCAACAACCAGCTACCAGCTACCAGCACCAAGCTACCAGCTACAAACTACCAACTACCAGCTACCAACTACCAGCTACCAGCTACCAACAACCAGCTACCAACTACCAGCTACCAGTTCTTGCTACCAGCTACTTGCTACGAGCTACCTGCTACCAGCTACTTGATACCAGCTACCATCTACTTGCTACCAGCTACCAGCTACCTGCTACCAGCTACCAGCTATCTGCTACCTGCTGCCAGCTACCTGCTACCAGCTACCTGGTACCAGCTACCAGCTACCTGCTACCAGCTACAAGCTACCAGCTACTTGCTACCAGCTACCAGCTACTTGCTACCAGCTACTTGCTACCAGCTACCTGCTACCAGCTACTTGCTACCAGCTACCAGCTACTTGCTACCAGCTACCAGCTACCTGCTACCAGCTACCAACTACCGGTTACCAGCTACCAACTACCATCTACCAGCAACCAGCTAGCAGCTCCCAACTGCCAGCTACCAGCTACCAACTACCAGCTACCAGCTTCCAACTACCAGCTACCAGCTACATGCTACCAGCTACCAGCTACCTGCAACCTGCTACCAGCTACCAACTACCAGCTACCAGCTACCAACTACAAGCTACCAGCTACCAGCTGCCAACTAACAGCAACCAGCTATTAGCTAGCAACTACCAGCTACCAACTACCAGCTACAGCTACCATCTACCAGCTACCAACTACCAGCAACCAGCTACCAGCAACCAGCTACCAGCTACCAACTACCAGCTACTTGCTACCAGCTACAAGCTACATGCTACCAGCTACCAGCTACTTGCTACCAGCTACCTGCTACCAGCTACCAGCTACCAGCTACCTGCTAACAGCTACCTGCTACAAGCTACCTGCTACCAGCAACCAGCTACCAGCTACCAACTACCAGCTACCAGCTACCTGCTACCTGCTACCAGCTACCTGCTACCAGCTACCAACTACCAGCTACCAGCTACCAACTACCAGCTACCATCTACCAGCTACCAGCTACCAACCACCAGCTACCTGCTACCAACTACCAGCTACCAGCTACCAACTACCAACTACCTCCTACCTGCTACCAGCTACGAACTACCAGCTACCAACTAACAGCTACCAGCTACCTGCTACCAGCTACCAGCTAATTGCTACCAGCTACCTGCTACTAGCTACAAGCTACCAGCTACTTGCTACCAGCTGCCAGCTACCAGCTACCTGCTACAAGCTACCAACTACCAGCTACCAGCTACAAACTACCAGCTGCCAGCTACCAACTACCAGCTACCAGCTACCAACAACCAGCTACCAGCTACCAGCACCAAGCTACCAGCTACAAACTACCAACTACCAGCTACCAACTACCAGCTACCAGCTACCAACAACCAGCTACCAACTACCAGCTACAAGCTACCAGTTCTTGCTACCAGCTACTTGCTACGAGCTACCTGCTACCAGCTACTTGATACCAGCTACAATCTACTTGCTACCAGCTACCTGCTACCAGCTACCAGCTAACTGCTAACTGCTGCCAGCTACCTGCTACCAGCTACCTGGTACCAGCTACCAGCTACCTGCTACCAGCTACAAGCTACCAGCTACTTGCTACCAGCTACCAGCTACTTGCTACCAGCTACTTGCTACCAGCTACCTGCTACCAGCTACTTGCTACCAGCTACCAGCTACTTGCTACCAGCTACCAGCTACCTGCTACCAGCTACCTGCTACCAGCTACCTGCTTCCAGCTACCAGCTACCAACTACCGGTTACCAGCTACCAACTACCATCTACCAGCAACCAGCTAGCAGCTACCAACTGCCAGCTACCAACTACCAGCTACCAGCTTCCAACTACCAGCTACCAGCTACATGCTACCAGCTACCAGCTACCTGCAACCTGCTACCAGCTACCAGCTACCAACTACCAGCTACCAGCTACCAACTACAAGCTACCAGCTACCAGCTGCCAACTAACAGCAACCAGCTATTAGCTAGCAACTACCAGCTACCAACTACCAGCTACAGCTACCATCTACCAGCTACCAACCACCAGCAACTAGCTACCAGCAACCAGCTACCAGCTACCAACTACCAGCTACTTGCTACCAGCTACATGCTACCAGCTACTAGCTACTTGCTACCAGCTACCAGCTACCTGCTACCTGCTACCAGCTACCTGCTACCAGCTACCAACTACCAGCTACCAGCTACCAACTACCAGCTACCATCTACCAGCTACCAGCTACCAACCACCAGCTACCTGCTACCAACTACCAGCTACCAGCTACCAACTACCAACTACCTCCTACCTGCTACCAGCTACGAACTACCAGCTACCAACTAACAGCTACCAGCTACCTGCTACCAGCTACCAGCTAATTGCTACCAGCTACCTCCTACCAGCTACAAGCTACCAGCTACTTGCTACCAGCTGCCAGCTACCAGCTACCTGCTACAAGCTACCAACTACCAGCTACCAGCTACAAACTACCAGCTGCCAGCTACCAACTACCAGCTACCAGCTACCAACAACCAGCTACCAGCTACCAGCACCAAGCTACCAGCTACAAACTACCAACTACCAGCTACCAACTACCAGCTACCAGCTACCAACAACCAGCTACCAACTACCAGCTACAAGCTACCAGTTCTTGCTACCAGCTACTTGCTACGAGCTACCTGCTACCAGCTACTTGATACCAGCTACAATCTACTTGCTACCAGCTACCTGCTACCAGCTACCAGCTAACTGCTACCTGCTGCCAGCTACCTGCTACCAGCTACCTGGTACCAGCTACCAGCTACCTGCTACCAGCTACAAGCTACCAGCTACTTGCTACCAGCTACCAGCTACTTGCTACCAGCTACTTGCTACCAACTACCTGCTACCAGCTACTTGCTACCAGCTACCAGCTACTTGCTACCAGCTACCAGCTACCTGCTACCAGCTACCTGCTACCAGCTACCTGCTTCCAGCTACCAGCTACCAACTACCGGTTACCAGCTACCAACTACCATCTACCAGCAACCAGCTAGCAGCTACCAACTGCCAGCTACCAACTACCAGCTACCAGCTTCCAACTACCAGCTACCAGCTACATGCTACCAGCTACCAGCTACCTGCAACCTGCTACCAGCTACCAGCTACCAACTACCAGCTACCAGCTACCAACTACAAGCTACCAGCTACCAGCTGCCAACTAACAGCAACCAGCTATTAGCTAGCAACTACCAGCTACAGCTACCATCTACCAGCTACCAACTACCAGCAACCAGCTACCAGCAACCAGCTACCAACTACCAGCTACTTGCTACAGGCTACAAGCTACATGCTACCAGCTACCAGCTACTTGCTACCAGCTACCTGCTACCAGCTACCAGCTACCTGCTAACAGCTACCTGCTACAAGCTACCTGCTACCAGCAACCAGCTACTAACTACCAGCTACCTGCTACCAGCTACATGCTACCAGCTACCTGCTACCAGCTACCTGCTACCAGCTACCAGCTACCTGCTACCAGCTACCTCTTACCTGCTACCAGCTACCAGCTACGAACTACCTACTACCAGCAACCAACTAACAGCTACCAGCTACCTGCTACCAGTTACCAGCTACTTGCTACCAGCTACCTGCTACCAGCTACAAGCTACCAGCTACTTGCTACCAGCTGCCAGCTACCAGCTACCTGCTACCAGCTACCAACTACCAGCTACCAGCTACAAACTACCAGCTGCCAGCTACCAACTGCCAGCTACCAGCTACCAACAACCAGCAACCAGCTACCAGCACCAAGCTACCAGCTACAAACTACCAACTACCAGCTACCAGCTACCAACAACCAGCTACCAACTACCAGCTACCAGCTACCAACTACTGGCTACCACCTACCAACTACCAACTACCAGCTACCAGCTACCAACTGCCAGCTACCACCTACCAACTACCAGCTACCAGCTACCAACTGCCAGCTACAGCTACTATCTACCAGCTACCAACCACCAGCAACTAGCTACCAGCAACCAGCTACCAGCTACCAACTACCAGCTACTTGCTACCAGCTACATGCTACCAGCTACTAGCTACTTGCTACCAGCTACCAGCTACCTGCTACCTGCTACCAGCTACCTGCTACCAGCTACCTGCTAACAGCTACCTGCTACCTGCTACCAGCTACCTGCTACCAGCTACCAGCTACCAGCTACCTGCTACCAGCTACCAGCTACCAACTACCAGCTACCAGCTACCAGCTACCAACTACCAGCTACCATCTACCAGCTACATGCTACCAGCTACCTGCTACCAGCTACCAGCTACCAACTACCAGCTACCAGCTACCAGCTACCAACTACCAGCTACCTGCTACCAGCTACATGCTACCAGCTACCTGCTACCAGCTACCAGCTACCTGCTACCAGCTACCTCTTACCTGCTACCAGCTACCAGCTACGAACTACCAACTACCAGCAACCAACTAACAGCTACCAGCTACCTGCTACCAGTTACCAGCTACTTGCTACCAGCTACCTGCTACCAGCTACAAGCTACCAGCTACTTGCTACAAGCTGCCAGCTACCAGCTACCTGCTACCAGCTACCAACTACCAGCTACAAACTACCAGCTGCCAGCTACCAACTACCAGCTACCAGCTACCAACAACCAGCCACCAGCTAAAAGCTACCAGCTACCAACTACCGGCTACCAGCTACCAGGTACTAACTACCAGCTACCTGCTACCAGCTACCAACTACCAGCTACCAGCTACCAACTACCAGCTACCGGCTACCAACTACCAGCTACTTGATTCCGACAACCAGCTACCAACTACGAGCTACCAGCTATCAGCTACCAGTTACTTGCTACCAGCTACCTGCTACCTGCTACTTGCTTCCAGCTACCGGCTACCACCTACCAACTACCAACTACCAGCTACCAACTACCAGCTAACAACTGCCAGCTATGACCTACCAACTACCAGCTACCATCTACCAGCTACCAGCTACCAACTACGAGCTACCAGCTACCAGCTACCAGCTACCTGCTACCAGCTACCTGCTTCCAGCTACCAGCTACCAACTACCGGTTACCAGCTACCAACTACCATCTACCAGCTAGCAGCTACAAACTGCCAGCTACCAGCTACCAACTACCAGCTACCAGCTACATGCTACCAGCTACATGCTACCAGCTACCAGCTACCTGCTACCTGCTACCAGCTACCAACTACAAGCAACCAGCTACCAGCTACCAGCTGCCAACTAACAGCAACCAGCTATTAGCTACCAACTACCAGCTACCAGCTACCAACTGCCAGCTACAGCTACCATCTACCAGCTACCAACCACCAGCAACTAGCTACCAGCAACCAGCTACCAGCTACACACTACCAGCTACTTGCTACCAGCTACATGCTACCAGCTACTAGCTACTTGCTACCAGCTACCAGCTACCTGCTACCTGCTACCAGCTACCTGCTACCAGCTACCAACTACCAGCTACCAGCTACCAACTACCAGCTACCATCTACCAGCTACCAGCTACCAACCACCAGCTACCTGCTACCAACTACCAGCTACCAGCTACCAACTACCAACTACCTCCTACCTGCTACCAGCTACGAACTACCAGCTACCAACTAACAGCTACCAGCTACCTGCTACCAGCTACCAGCTAATTGCTACCAGCTACCTGCTACTAGCTACAAGCTACCAGCTACTTGCTACCAGCTGCCAGCTACCAGCTACCTGCTACAAGCTACCAACTACCAGCTACCAGCTACAAACTACCAGCTGCCAGCTACCAACTACCAGCTACCAGCTACCAACAACCAGCTACCAGCTACCAGCACCAAGCTACCAGCTACAAACTACCAACTACCAGCTACCAACTACCAGCTACCAGCTACCAACAACCAGCTACCAACTACCAGCTACAAGCTACCAGTTCTTGCTACCAGCTACTTGCTACGAGCTACCTGCTACCAGCTACTTGATACCAGCTACAATCTACTTGCTACCAGCTACCTGCTACCAGCTACCAGCTAACTGCTAACTGCTGCCAGCTACCTGCTACCAGCTACCTGGTACCAGCTACCAGCTACCTGCTACCAGCTACAAGCTACCAGCTACTTGCTACCAGCTACCAGCTACTTGCTACCAGCTACTTGCTACCAGCTACCTGCTACCAGCTACTTGCTACCAGCTACCAGCTACTTGCTACCAGCTACCAGCTACCTGCTACCAGCTACCTGCTACCAGCTACCTGCTTCCAGCTACCAGCTACCAACTACCGGTTACCAGCTACCAACTACCATCTACCAGCAACCAGCTAGCAGCTACCAACTGCCAGCTACCAACTACCAGCTACCAGCTTCCAACTACCAGCTACCAGCTACATGCTACCAGCTACCAGCTACCTGCAACCTGCTACCAGCTACCAGCTACCAACTACCAGCTACCAGCTACCAACTACAAGCTACCAGCTACCAGCTGCCAACTAACAGCAACCAGCTATTAGCTAGCAACTACCAGCTACCAACTACCAGCTACAGCTACCATCTACCAGCTACCAACTACCAGCAACCAGCTACCAGCAACCAGCTACCAACTACCAGCTACTTGCTACAGGCTACAAGCTACATGCTACCAGCTACCAGCTACTTGCTACCAGCTACCTGCTACCAGCTACCAGCTACCTGCTAACAGCTACCTGCTACAAGCTACCTGCTACCAGCAACCAGCTACCAGCTACTAACTACCAGCTACATGCTACCAGCTACCTGCTACCAGCTACCTGCTACCTGCTACCAGCTACCTGTTACCTGCTACCAGCTACCAGCTACGAACTACCTACTACCAGCAACCAACTAACAGCTACCAGCTACCTGCTACCAGTTACCAGCTACTTGCTACCAGCTACCTGCTACCAGCTACAAGCTACCAGCTACTTGCTACCAGCTGCCAGCTACCAGCTACCTGCTACCAGCTACCAACTACCAGCTACCAGCTACAAACTACCAGCTGCCAGCTACCAACTGCCAGCTACCAGCTACCAACAACCAGCAACCAGCTACCAGCACCAAGCTACCAGCTACAAACTACCAACTACCAGCTACCAGCTACCAACAACCAGCTACCAACTACCAGCTACCAGCTACCAACTACTGGCTACCACCTACCAACTACCAACTACCAGCTACCAGCTACCAACTGCCAGCTACCACCTACCAACTACCAGCTACCAGCTACCAACTGCCAGCTACAGCTACTATCTACCAGCTACCAACCACCAGCAACTAGCTACCAGCAACCAGCTACCAGCTACCAACTACCAGCTACTTGCTACCAGCTACATGCTACCAGCTACTAGCTACTTGCTACAAGCTACCAGCTACCTGCTACCAGCTACCAGCTACCAGCTACCTGCTACCAGCTACCAGCTACCAACTACCAGCTACCAGCTACCTGCTACCAGCTACCAGCTACCAGCTACCTGCTACCAGCTACCAGCTACCAACTACCAGCTACCAGCTACCAGCTACCAACTACCAGCTACCATCTACCAGCTACCAGCTACCAACCACCAGCTACCTGCTACCAACTACCAGCTACCAGCTACCAACTACCAACTACCTCCTACCTGCTACCAGCTACGAACTACCAACTACCAGCTACCAACTAACAGCTACCAGCTACCTGCTACCAGCTACCAGCTAATTGCTACCAGCTACCTGCTACCAGCTACAAGCTACCAGCTACTTGCTACCAGCTGCCAGCTACCAGCTACCTGCTACAAGCTACCAACTACCAGCTACCAGCTACCAACAACCAGCTACCAGCTACCAGCACCAAGCTACCAGCTACAAACTACCAACTACCAGCTACCAACTACCAGCTACCAGCTACCAACAACCAGCTACCAACTACCAGCTACCAGTTCTTGCTACCAGCTACTTGCTACGAGCTACCTGCTACCAGCTACTTGATACCAGCTACCATCTACTTGCTACCAGCTACCAGCTACCTGCTACCAGCTACCAGCTATCTGCTACCTGCTGCCAGCTACCTGCTACCAGCTACCTGGTACCAGCTACCAGCTACCTGCTACCAGCTACAAGCTACCAGCTACTTGCTACCAGCTACCAGCTACTTGCTACCAGCTACTTGCTACCAGCTACCTGCTACCAGCTACTTGCTACCAGCTACCAGCTACTTGCTACCAGCTACCAGCTACCAGCTACCTGCTACCAGCTACCAACTACCGGTTACCAGCTACCAACTACCATCTACCAGCAACCAGCTAGCAGCTCCCAACTGCCAGCTACCAGCTACCAACTACCAGCTACCAGCTTCCAACTACCAGCTACCAGCTACATGCTACCAGCTACCAGCTACCTGCAACCTGCTACCAGCTACCAACTACCAGCTACCAGCTACCAACTACAAGCTACCAGCTACCAGCTGCCAACTAACAGCAACCAGCTATTAGCTAGCAACTACCAGCTACCAACTACCAGCTACAGCTACCATCTACCAGCTACCAACTACCAGCAACCAGCTACCAGCAACCAGCTACCAGCTACCAACTACCAGCTACTTGCTACCAGCTACAAGCTACATGCTACCAGCTACCAGCTACTTGCTACCAGCTACCTGCTACCAGCTACCAGCTACCAGCTACCTGCTAACAGCTACCTGCTACAAGCTACCTGCTACCAGCAACCAGCTACCAGCTACCAACTACCAGCTACCTGCTACCAGCTACATGCTACCAGCTACCTGCTACCAGCTACCAGCTACCTGCTACCAGCTACCTCTTACCTGCTACCAGCTACCAGCTACGAACTACCAACTACCAGCAACCAACTAACAGCTTCCAGCTACCTGCTACCAGTTACCAGCTACTTGCTACCAGCTACCTGCTACCAGCTACATGCTACCAGCTACCTGCTACCAGCTACCAGCTACCTGCTACCAGCTACCTCTTACCTGCTACCAGCTACCAGCTACGAACTACCAACTACCAGCAACCAACTAACAGCTACCAGCTACCTGCTACCAGTTACCAGCTACTTGCTACCAGCTACCTGCTACCAGCTACAAGCTACCAGCTACTTGCTACAAGCTGCCAGCTACCAGCTACCTGCTACCAGCTACCAACTACCAGCTACAAACTACCAGCTGCCAGCTACCAACTACCAGCTACCAGCTACCAACAACCAGCCACCAGCTAAAAGCTACCAGCTACCAACTACCGGCTACCAGCTACCAGGTACTAACTACCAGCTACCTGCTACCAGCTACCAACTACCAGCTACCAGCTACCAACTACCAGCTACCGGCTACCAACTACCAGCTACTTGATTCCGACAACCAGCTACCAACTACGAGCTACCAGCTATCAGCTACCAGTTACTTGCTACCAGCTACCTGCTACCTGCTACTTGCTTCCAGCTACCGGCTACCACCAACCAACTAGCAACTACCAGCTACCAACTACCAGCTAACAACTGCCAGCTATGACCTACCAACTACCAGCTACCATCTACCAGCTACCAGCTACCAACTACGAGCTACCAGCTACCAGCTACCAGCTATCTGCTACCAGCTACCTGCTTCCAGCTACCAGCTACCAACTACCGGTTACCAGCTACCAACTACCATCTACCAGCTAGCAGCTACAAACTGCCAGCTACCAGCTACCAACTACCAGCTACCAGCTACATGCTACCAGCTACATGCTACCAGCTACCTGCTACCTGCTACCAGCTACCAACTACAAGCAACCAGCTACCAGCTACCAGCTGCCAACTAACAGCAACCAGCTATTAGCTACCAACTACCAGCTACCAGCTACCAACTGCCAGCTACAGCTACCATCTACCAGCTACCAACCACCAGCAACTAGCTACCAGCAACCAGCTACCAGCTACCAACTACCAGCTACTTGCTACCAGCTACATGCTACCAGCTACTAGCTACTTGCTACCAGCTACCAGCTACCTGCTACCTGCTACCAGCTACCTGCTACCAGCTACCAACTACCAGCTACCAACTACCAGCTACCATCTACCAGCTACCAGCTACCAACCACCAGCTACCTGCTACCAACTACCAGCTACCAGCTACCAACTACCAACTACCTCCTACCTGCTACCAGCTACGAACTACCAGCTACCAACTAACAGCTACCAGCTACCTGCTACCAGCTACCAGCTAATTGCTACCAGCTACCTCCTACCAGCTACAAGCTACCAGCTACTTGCTACCAGCTGCCAGCTACCAGCTACCTGCTACAAGCTACCAACTACCAGCTACCAGCTACAAACTACCAGCTGCCAGCTACCAACTACCAGCTACCAGCTACCAACAACCAGCTACCAGCTACCAGCACCAAGCTACCAGCTACAAACTACCAACTACCAGCTACCAACTACCAGCTACCAGCTACCAACAACCAGCTACCAACTACCAGCTACAAGCTACCAGTTCTTGCTACCAGCTACTTGCTACGAGCTACCTGCTACCAGCTACTTGATACCAGCTACAATCTACTTGCTACCAGCTACCTGCTACCAGCTACCAGCTAACTGCTACCTGCTGCCAGCTACCTGCTACCAGCTACCTGGTACCAGCTACCAGCTACCTGCTACCAGCTACAAGCTACCAGCTACTTGCTACCAGCTACCAGCTACTTGCTACCAGCTACTTGCTACCAACTACCTGCTACCAGCTACTTGCTACCAGCTACCAGCTACTTGCTACCAGCTACCAGCTACCTGCTACCAGCTACCTGCTACCAGCTACCTGCTTCCAGCTACCAGCTACCAACTACCGGTTACCAGCTACCAACTACCATCTACCAGCAACCAGCTAGCAGCTACCAACTGCCAGCTACCAACTACCAGCTACCAGCTTCCAACTACCAGCTACCAGCTACATGCTACCAGCTACCAGCTACCTGCAACCTGCTACCAGCTACCAGCTACCAGCTACCAACTACCAGCTACCAGCTACCAACTACAAGCTACCAGCTACCAGCTGCCAACTAACAGCAACCAGCTATTAGCTAGCAACTACCAGCTACAGCTACCATCTACCAGCTACCAACTACCAGCAACCAGCTACCAGCAACCAGCTACCAACTACCAGCTACTTGCTACAGGCTACAAGCTACATGCTACCAGCTACCAGCTACTTGCTACCAGCTACCTGCTACCAGCTACCAGCTACCTGCTAACAGCTACCTGCTACAAGCTACCTGCTACCAGCAACCAGCTACTAACTACCAGCTACCTGCTACCAGCTACATGCTACCAGCTACCTGCTACCAGCTACCTGCTACCAGCTACCAGCTACCTGCTACCAGCTACCTCTTACCTGCTACCAGCTACCAGCTACGAACTACCTACTACCAGCAACCAACTAACAGCTACCAGCTACCTGCTACCAGTTACCAGCTACTTGCTACCAGCTACCTGCTACCAGCTACAAGCTACCAGCTACTTGCTACCAGCTGCCAGCTACCAGCTACCTGCTACCAGCTACCAACTACCAGCTACCAGCTACAAACTACCAGCTGCCAGCTACCAACTGCCAGCTACCAGCTACCAACAACCAGCAACCAGCTACCAGCACCAAGCTACCAGCTACAAACTACCAACTACCAGCTACCAGCTACCAACAACCAGCTACCAACTACCAGCTACCAGCTACCAACTACTGGCTACCACCTACCAACTACCAACTACCAGCTACCAGCTACCAACTGCCAGCTACCACCTACCAACTACCAGCTACCAGCTACCAACTGCCAGCTACAGCTACTATCTACCAGCTACCAACCACCAGCAACTAGCTACCAGCAACCAGCTACCAGCTACCAACTACCAGCTACTTGCTACCAGCTACATGCTACCAGCTACTAGCTACTTGCTACCAGCTACCAGCTACCTGCTACCTGCTACCAGCTACCTGCTACCAGCTACCTGCTAACAGCTACCTGCTACCTGCTACCAGCTACCTGCTACCAGCTACCAGCTACCAGCTACCTGCTACCAGCTACCAGCTACCAACTACCAGCTACCAGCTACCAGCTACCAACTACCAGCTACCATCTACCAGCTACCAGCTACCAACCACCAGCTACCTGCTACCAACTACCAGCTACCAGCTACCAACTACCAACTACCTCCTACCTGCTACCAGCTACGAACTACCAACTACCAGCTACCAACTAACAGCTACCAGCTACCTGCTACCAGCTACCAGCTAATTGCTACCAGCTACCTGCTACCAGCTACAAGCTACCAGCTACTTGCTACCAGCTGCCAGCTACCAGCTACCTGCTACAAGCTACCAACTACCAGCTACCAGCTACCAACAACCAGCTACCAGCTACCAGCACCAAGCTACCAGCTACAAACTACCAACTACTAGCTACCAACTACCAGCTACCAGCTACCAACAACCAGCTACCAACTACCAGCTACCAGTTCTTGCTACCAGCTACTTGCTACGAGCTACCTGCTACCAGCTACTTGATACCAGCTACCATCTACTTGCTACCAGCTACCAGCTACCTGCTACCAGCTACCAGCTATCTGCTACCTGCTGCCAGCTACCTGCTACCAGCTACCTGGTACCAGCTACCAGCTACCTGCTACCAGCTACAAGCTACCAGCTACTTGCTACAAGCTGCCAGCTACCAGCTACCTGCTACCAGCTACCAACTACCAGCTACAAACTACCAGCTGCCAGCTACCAACTACCAGCTACCAGCTACCAACAACCAGCCACCAGCTAAAAGCTACCAGCTACCAACTACCGGCTACCAGCTACCAGGTACTAACTACCAGCTACCTGCTACCAGCTACCAACTACCAGCTACCAGCTACCAACTACCAGCTACCGGCTACCAACTACCAGCTACTTGATTCCGACAACCAGCTACCAACTACGAGCTACCAGCTATCAGCTACCAGTTACTTGCTACCAGCTACCTGCTACCTGCTACTTGCTTCCAGCTACCGGCTACCACCAACCAACTAGCAACTACCAGCTACCAACTACCAGCTAACAACTGCCAGCTATGACCTACCAACTACCAGCTACCATCTACCAGCTACCAGCTACCAACTACGAGCTACCAGCTACCAGCTACCAGCTATCTGCTACCAGCTACCTGCTTCCAGCTACCAGCTACCAACTACCGGTTACCAGCTACCAACTACCATCTACCAGCTAGCAGCTACAAACTGCCAGCTACCAGCTACCAACTACCAGCTACCAGCTACATGCTACCAGCTACATGCTACCAGCTACCTGCTACCTGCTACCAGCTACCAACTACAAGCAACCAGCTACCAGCTACCAGCTGCCAACTAACAGCAACCAGCTATTAGCTACCAACTACCAGCTACCAGCTACCAACTGCCAGCTACAGCTACCATCTACCAGCTACCAACCACCAGCAACTAGCTACCAGCAACCAGCTACCAGCTACCAACTACCAGCTACTTGCTACCAGCTACATGCTACCAGCTACTAGCTACTTGCTACCAGCTACCAGCTACCTGCTACCTGCTACCAGCTACCTGCTACCAGCTACCAACTACCAGCTACCAGCTACCAACTACCAGCTACCATCTACCAGCTACCAGCTACCAACCACCAGCTACCTGCTACCAACTACCAGCTACCAGCTACCAACTACCAACTACCTCCTACCTGCTACCAGCTACGAACTACCAGCTACCAACTAACAGCTACCAGCTACCTGCTACCAGCTACCAGCTAATTGCTACCAGCTACCTGCTACCAGCTACAAGCTACCAGCTACTTGCTACCAGCTGCCAGCTACCAGCTACCTGCTACAAGCTACCAACTACCAGCTACCAGCTACAAACTACCAGCTGCCAGCTACCAACTACCAGCTACCAGCTACCAACAACCAGCTACCAGCTACCAGCACCAAGCTACCAGCTACAAACTACCAACTACCAGCTACCAACTACCAGCTACCAGCTACCAACAACCAGCTACCAACTACCAGCTACAAGCTACCAGTTCTTGCTACCAGCTACTTGCTACGAGCTACCTGCTACCAGCTACTTGATACCAGCTACAATCTACTTGCTACCAGCTACCTGCTACCAGCTACCAGCTAACTGCTACCTGCTGCCAGCTACCTGCTACCAGCTACCTGGTACCAGCTACCAGCTACCTGCTACCAGCTACAAGCTACCAGCTACTTGCTACCAGCTACCAGCTACTTGCTACCAGCTACTTGCTACCAGCTACCTGCTACCAGCTACTTGCTACCAGCTACCAGCTACTTGCTACCAGCTACCAGCTACTTGCTACCAGCTACCTGCTACCAGCTACCTGCTTCCAGCTACCAGCTACCAACTACCGGTTACCAGCTACCAACTACCATCTACCAGCAACCAGCTAGCAGCTACCAACTGCCAGCTACCAACTACCAGCTTCCAACTACCAGCTACCAGCTACATGCTACCAGCTACCAGCTACCTGCAACCTGCTACCAGCTACCAGCTACCAACTACCAGCTACCAGCTACCAACTACAAGCTACCAGCTACCAGCTGCCAACTAACAGCAACCAGCTATTAGCTAGCAACTACCAGCTACCAACTACCAGCTACAGCTACCATCTACCAGCTACCAACTACCAGCAACCAGCTACCAGCAACCAGCTACCAACTACCAGCTACTTGCTACAGGCTACAAGCTACATGCTACCAGCTACCAGCTACTTGCTACCAGCTACCTGCTACCAGCTACCAGCTACCTGCTAACAGCTACCTGCTACAAGCTACCTGCTACCAGCAACCAGCTACCAGCTACTAACTACCAGCTACCTGCTACCAGCTACATGCTACCAGCTACCTGCTACCAGCTACCTGCTACCAGCTACCAGCTACCTGCTACCAGCTACCTCTTACCTGCTACCAGCTACCAGCTACGAACTACCTACTACCAGCAACCAACTAACAGCTACCAGCTACCTGCTACCAGTTACCAGCTACTTGCTACCAGCTACCTGCTACCAGCTACAAGCTACCAGCTACTTGCTACCAGCTGCCAGCTACCAGCTACCTGCTACCAGCTACCAACTACCAGCTACCAGCTACAAACTACCAGCTGCCAGCTACCAACTGCCAGCTACCAGCTACCAACAACCAGCAACCAGCTACCAGCACCAAGCTACCAGCTACAAACTACCAACTACCAGCTACCAGCTACCAACAACCAGCTACCAACTACCAGCTACCAGCTACCAACTACTGGCTACCACCTACCAACTACCAACTACCAGCTACCAGCTACCAACTGCCAGCTACCACCTACCAACTACCAGCTACCAGCTACCAACTGCCAGCTACAGCTACTATCTACCAGCTACCAACCACCAGCAACTAGCTACCAGCAACCAGCTACCAGCTACCAACTACCAGCTACTTGCTACCAGCTACATGCTACCAGCTACTAGCTACTTGCTACCAGCTACCAGCTACCTGCTACCTGCTACCAGCTACCTGCTACCAGCTACCTGCTAACAGCTACCTGCTACCTGCTACCAGCTACCTGCTACCAGCTACCAGCTACCAGCTACCTGCTACCAGCTACCAGCTACCAACTACCAGCTACCAGCTACCAGCTACCAACTACCAGCTACCATCTACCAGCTACCAGCTACCAACCACCAGCTACCTGCTACCAACTACCAGCTACCAGCTACCAACTACCAACTACCTCCTACCTGCTACCAGCTACGAACTACCAACTACCAGCTACCAACTAACAGCTACCAGCTACCAGCTAATTGCTACCAGCTACCTGCTACCAGCTACAAGCTACCAGCTACTTGCTACCAGCTGCCAGCTACCAGCTACCTGCTACAAGCTACCAACTACCAGCTACCAGCTACCAACAACCAGCTACCAGCTACCAGCACCAAGCTACCAGCTACAAACTACCAACTACCAGCTACCAACTACCAGCTACCAGCTACCAACAACCAGCTACCAACTACCAGCTACCAGTTCTTGCTACCAGCTACTTGCTACGAGCTACCTGCTACCAGCTACTTGATACCAGCTACCATCTACTTGCTACCAGCTACCAGCTACCTGCTACCAGCTACCAGCTATCTGCTACCTGCTGCCAGCTACCTGCTACCAGCTACCTGGTACCAGCTACCAGCTACCTGCTACCAGCTACAAGCTACCAGCTACTTGCTACAAGCTGCCAGCTACCAGCTACCTGCTACCAGCTATCAACTACCAGCTACAAACTACCAGCTGCCAGCTACCAACTACCAGCTACCAGCTACCAACAACCAGCCACCAGCTAAAAGCTACCAGCTACCAACTACCGGCTACCAGCTACCAGGTACTAACTACCAGCTACCTGCTACCAGCTACCAACTACCAGCTACCAGCTACCAACTACCAGCTACCGGCTACCAACTACCAGCTACTTGATTCCGACAACCAGCTACCAACTACGAGCTACCAGCTATCAGCTACCAGTTACTTGCTACCAGCTACCTGCTACCTGCTACTTGCTTCCAGCTACCGGCTACCACCAACCAACTAGCAACTACCAGCTACCAACTACCAGCTAACAACTGCCAGCTATGACCTACCAACTACCAGCTACCATCTACCAGCTACCAGCTACCAACTACGAGCTACCAGCTACCAGCTACCAGCTATCTGCTACCAGCTACCTGCTTCCAGCTACCAGCTACCAACTACCGGTTACCAGCTACCAACTACCATCTACTAGCTAGCAGCTACAAACTGCCAGCTACCAGCTACCAACTACCAGCTACCAGCTACATGCTACCAGCTACATGCTACCAGCTACCAGCTACCTGCTACCTGCTACCAGCTACCAACTACAAGCAACCAGCTACCAGCTACCAGCTGCCAACTAACAGCAACCAGCTATTAGCTACCAACTACCAGCTACCAGCTACCAACTGCCAGCTACAGCTACCATCTACCAGCTACCAACCACCAGCAACTAGCTACCAGCAACCAGCTACCAGCTACCAACTACCAGCTACTTGCTACCAGCTACATGCTACCAGCTACTAGCTACTTGCTACCAGCTACCAGCTACCTGCTACCTGCTACCAGCTACCTGCTACCAGCTACCAACTACCAGCTACCAGCTACCAACTACCAGCTACCATCTACCAGCTACCAGCTACCAACCACCAGCTACCTGCTACCAACTACCAGCTACCAGCTACCAACTACCAACTACCTCCTACCTGCTACCAGCTACGAACTACCAGCTACCAACTAACAGCTACCAGCTACCTGCTACCAGCTACCAGCTAATTGCTACCAGCTACCTGCTACCAGCTACAAGCTACCAGCTACTTGCTACCAGCTGCCAGCTACCAGCGACCTGCTACAAGCTACCAACTACCAGCTACCAGCTACAAACTACCAGCTGCCAGCTACCAACTACCAGCTACCAGCTACCAACAACCAGCTACCAGCTACCAGCACCAAGCTACCAGCTACAAACTACCAACTACCAGCTACCAACTACCAGCTACCAGCTACCAACAACCAGCTACCAACTACCAGCTACAAGCTACCAGTTCTTGCTACCAGCTACTTGCTACGAGCTACCTGCTACCAGCTACTTGATACCAGCTACAATCTACTTGCTACCAGCTACCTGCTACCAGCTACCAGCTAACTGCTACCTGCTGCCAGCTACCTGCTACCAGCTACCTGGTACCAGCTACCAGCTACCTGCTACCAGCTACAAGCTACCAGCTACTTGCTACCAGCTACCAGCTACTTGCTACCAGCTACTTGCTACCAGCTACCTGCTACCAGCTACTTGCTACCAGCTACCAGCTACTTGCTACCAGCTACCAGCTACCTGCTACCAGCTACCTGCTACCAGCTACCTGCTTCCAGCTACCAGCTACCAACTACCGGTTACCAGCTACCAACTACCATCTACCAGCAACCAGCTAGCAGCTACCAACTGCCAGCTACCAACTACCAGCTACCAGCTTCCAACTACCAGCTACCAGCTACATGCTACCAGCTACCAGCTACCTGCAACCTGCTACCAGCTACCAGCTACCAACTACCAGCTACCAGCTACCAACTACAAGCTACCAGCTACCAGCTGCCAACTAACAGCAACCAGCTATTAGCTAGCAACTACCAGCTACCAACTACCAGCTACAGCTACCAGCTACCTCCTACCTGCTACCAGCTACCAGCTACGAACTACCAACTACCAGCAACCAACTAACAGCTACCAGCTACCTGCTACCAGTTACCAGCTACTTGCTACCAGCTACCTGCTACCAGCTACAAGCTACCAGCTAACTGCTACCTGCTGCCAGCTACCTGCTACCAGCTACCTGGTACCAGCTACCAGCAACCAGCTACCAACTACCAGCTACTTGCTACAGGCTACAAGCTACATGCTACCAGCTACCAGCTACTTGCTACCAGCTACCTGCTACCAGCTACCAGCTACCTGCTAACAGCTACCTGCTACAAGCTACCTGCTACCAGCAACCAGCTACCAGCTACTAACTACCAGCTACCTGCTACCAGCTACATGCTACCAGCTACCTGCTACCAGCTACCTGCTACCAGCTACCAGCTACCTGCTACCAGCTACCTCTTACCTGCTACCAGCTACCAGCTACGAACTACCTACTACCAGCAACCAACTAACAGCTACCAGCTACCTGCTACCAGTTACCAGCTACTTGCTACCAGCTACCTGCTACCAGCTACAAGCTACCAGCTACTTGCTACCAGCTGCCAGCTACCAGCTACCTGCTACCAGCTACCAACTACCAGCTACCAGCTACAAACTACCAGCTGCCAGCTACCAACTGCCAGCTACCAGCTACCAACAACCAGCAACCAGCTACCAGCACCAAGCTACCAGCTACAAACTACCAACTACCAGCTACCAGCTACCAACAACCAGCTACCAACTACCAGCTACCAGCTACCAACTACTGGCTACCACCTACCAACTACCAACTACCAGCTACCAGCTACCAACTGCCAGCTACCACCTACCAACTACCAGCTACCAGCTACCAACTGCCAGCTACAGCTACTATCTACCAGCTACCAACCACCAGCAACTAGCTACCAGCAACCAGCTACCAGCTACCAACTACCAGCTACTTGCTACCAGCTACATGCTACCAGCTACTAGCTACTTGCTACCAGCTACCAGCTACCTGCTACCTGCTACCAGCTACCTGCTACCAGCTACCTGCTAACAGCTACCTGCTACCTGCTACCAGCTACCTGCTACCAGCTACCAGCTACCAGCTACCTGCTACCAGCTACCAGCTACCAACTACCAGCTACCAGCTACCAGCTACCAACTACCAGCTACCATCTACCAGCTACTAGCTACCAACCACCAGCTACCTGCTACCAACTACCAGCTACCAGCTACCAACTACCAACTACCTCCTACCTGCTACCAGCTACGAACTACCAACTACCAGCTACCAACTAACAGCTACCAGCTACCTGCTACCAGCTACCAGCTAATTGCTACCAGCTACCTGCTACCAGCTACAAGCTACCAGCTACTTGCTACCAGCTGCCAGCTACCAGCTACCTGCTACAAGCTACCAACTACCAGCTACCAGCTACCAACAACCAGCTACCAGCTACCAGCACCAAGCTACCAGCTACAAACTACCAACTACCAGCTACCAACTACCAGCTACCAGCTACCAACAACCAGCTACCAACTACCAGCTACCAGTTCTTGCTACCAGCTACTTGCTACGAGCTACCTGCTACCAGCTACTTGATACCAGCTACCATCTACTTGCTACCAGCTACCAGCTACCTGCTACCAGCTACCAGCTATCTGCTACCTGCTGCCAGCTACCTGCTACCAGCTACCTGGTACCAGCTACCAGCTACCTGCTACCAGCTACAAGCTACCAGCTGCTTGCTACCAGCTACCAGCTACTTGCTACCAGCTACTTGCTACCAGCTACCTGCTACCAGCTACTTGCTACCAGCTACCAGCTACTTGCTACCAGCTACCAGCTACCAGCTACCTGCTACCAGCTACCAACTACCGGTTACCAGCTACCAACTACCATCTACCAGCAACCAGCTAGCAGCTCCCAACTGCCAGCTACCAGCTACCAACTACCAGCTACCAGCTTCCAACTACCAGCTACCAGCTACATGCTACCAGCTACCAGCTACCTGCAACCTGCTACCAGCTACCAACTACCAGCTACCAGCTACCAACTACAAGCTACCAGCTACCAGCTGCCAACTAACAGCAACCAGCTATTAGCTAGCAACTACCAGCTACCAACTACCAGCTACAGCTACCATCTACCAGCTACCAACTACCAGCAACCAGCTACCAGCAACCAGCTACCAGCTACCAACTACCAGCTACTTGCTACCAGCTACAAGCTACATGCTACCAGCTACCAGCTACTTGCTACCAGCTACCTGCTACCAGCTACCAGCTACCAGCTACCTGCTAACAGCTACCTGCTACAAGCTACCTGCTACCAGCAACCAGCTACCAGCTACCAACTACCAGCTACATGCTACCAGCTACCTGCTACCAGCTACCAGCTACCTGCTACCAGCTACCTCTTACCTGCTACCAGCTACCAGCTACGAACTACCAACTACCAGCAACCAACTAACAGCTTCCAGCTACCTGCTACCAGTTACCAGCTACTTGCTACCAGCTACCTGCTACCAGCTACAAGCTACCAGCTACTTGCTACCAGCTGCCAGCTACCTGCTACCAGCTACCAACAACCAGCAACCAGCTACCAGCACCAAGCTACCAGCTACAAACTACCAACTACCAGCTACCAACAACCAGCTACCAACTACCAGCTACCAGCTACCAACTACTGGCTACCACCTACCAACTACCAGCTACCAGCTACCAACTGCCAGATACCACCTACCAACTACCAGCTACCAGCTACCATCTACCAGCTACCAGCTACCAACAACGAGCTACCAGCTACCACCTACCAGCTACCAGCTACTTGCTACCAGCTACCAGCTACCAGCTACCTGCTACCTGCTACCAGCTACAAGCTACCAGCTACTTGCTACCAGCTACCAGCTACTTGGTACCAGCTACTTGCTACCAGCTACCTGCTACCAGCTACTTGCTACCAGCTACCAGCTACTTGCTACCAGCTACCAGCTACCAACTACCGGTTACCAGCTACCAACTACCATCTACCAGCAACCAGCTAGCAGCTACCAACTGCCAGCTACCAGCTACCAACTACCAGCTACCAGCTTCCAACTACCAGCTACCAGCTACATGCTACCAGCTACCAGCTACCTGCAACCTGCTACCTGCTACCAGCTACCAAGTACCAGCTACCAGCTACCAACTACAAGCTACCAGCTACCAGCTGCCAACTAACAGCAACCAGCTATTAGCTAGCAACTACCAGCTACCAGCTACCAACTACCAGCTACAGCTACCATCTACCAGCTACCAACTACCAGCAACCAGCTACCAGCTACCAACTACCAGCTACTTGCTACCAGCTACCAGCTACATGCTACCAGCTACCAGCTACTTGCTACCAGCTACCAGCTACCTGCTACCAGCTACCAGCTACCTACTAACAGCTACCTGCTACCTGCTACAAGCTACCTGCTACCAGCAACCAGCTACCAGCTACCAACTACCAGCTACCTGCTACCAGCTACATGCTACCAGCTACCAGCTACCTGCTACCAGCTACCAGCTACCTGCTACCAGCTACCTCCTACCTGCTACCAGCTACCAGCTACGAACTACCAACTACCAGCAACCAACTAACAGCTACCAGCTACCTGCTACCAGTTACCAGCTACTTGCTACCAGCTACCTGCTACCAGCTACAAGCTACCAGCTACTTGCTACCAGCTGCCAGCTACCAGCTACCTGCTACCAGCTACCAACTACCAGATACCAGCTACAAACTACCAGCTGCCAGCTACCAACTGCCAGCTACCAGCTACCAACAACCAGCTAACAGCTACCAGCACCAAGCTACCAGCTACAAACTACCAACTACCAGCTACCAGCTACCATCAACCAGCTAACAACTACCAGCTACCAGCTACCAACTACTGGCTACCACCTACCAACTACCAGCTACCAGCTACCATCTACCAGCTACCAGCTACCAACAACGAGCTACCAGCTACTTGCTACCAGCTACCTGCTACCTGCTACCTACTACCAGCTACCTGCCACCTGCTACCAGCTACCAGTTACCAACTACAAGCTACCAACTACAAGCTACCAGCTACCAGCTACCAGCTACCAGCTACCTGCTACCAGCTACCAGCTAACTGCTACCAGCTACCTGCTACCAGCTACCAGCAAGCAACTACCAGCTACCAACTACCAGCCACCACCTACCAACTAACAGCAACCAGCTATCTGTTACCAGCTACCTGCTACCATCTACCAGCTGCCTGCTACCAGCTACCTGTTACCAGCTACCAGCTGCCAGCTACCAACTGCCAACTACCAGCTACCAACTACCAGCTACCTGCTACCTGCTACCAGCTACCAGCTACCAGCTATCAGCTATTAGCTACCAACTACCAGCTACCAGCTACCAACTAGCAGCTACCAGCTACCAACTACCAGCTACCAGCTACCAGCTACCTGCTACCAGCTACCTGCTACCAGCTACCTGCTACCTGCTACCAGCTACCAGCTACCAGCAACCAACTACCAGCTACCAGCTACCAACTACCAGCTACCAACTAACAGCTACAAGCTACCTGCTACCAGCCACTTGCTACCAGCTACCTGTTACCAGCTGCCAGCTACTTGATACCAGCTGCCAGCTAGCAACTACCAACTACCAGCTACCAGCTACCAACTGCCAGCTACCAGCTTCCTGCTACCAGCTACCAGCTACCTGCTACCAGCTAACAGCTACCAGCTACTTGCTACTAGCTACCTGCTACCAGCTACCAGCTACTTGATACCAGCTGCCAGCTACTTGCTATAAGCTACCTGCTACCAGCTACCAGCTACTTGATACCAGCTGCCAGCTACCAACTACCAACTACCAGCTACCAGCTACCAGCTTCCAGCTACCAGCTACCAGCTACCAACTACCAGCTACCAGCTACCAGCTACTTGCTACCAGCTACCAGCTACCTGCTACTTGCTACAAGCTACTTGCTACCAGCTACCAGCTACCTGCTACCAGCTACCAGCTACCTGCTACCTGCTACCAGCTTCCAGCTACCAGCTATCTGCTACCTGCTACCAGCTACCAACTACCAGCTACCAGCTACCAACTACAAGCTACCAGCTACCAGCTACCTGCTACCAGCTGACAGCTACCAACTACCAGCTACAAACTACCAGCTACCAACTACCAGCTACCAACTAACAGCTACCAGCTACCAACTACCGACTACCAGCTACCTGCTACCAGCTACCAGCTACCTGCTACCAGCTACCTGCTACCAGCTACCAGCTACCTGCTACCAGCTACCTGCTACCAGCTACCTGCTACCAGCTACCAGCAATCAACTACCAGCTACCAGCTACCAACAAACAGCTACCAGCTACCTGCTACCAGCTACCAGCTACCAGCTACCTGCTACCAGCTACCAGCTACTTGCTACCAGCTACCTGCTACCAGCTACCAGCTACTTGATACCAGCTGCCAGCTACCAACTACCAACTACCAGCTACCAACTGCCAACTACCAGCTACCAGCTACCATCTACCAACTACCAGCTACCTGCATCCAGCTACCAGCTACCAACTACAAGCTACCAGCTACCAGCTACCAGCTACCTGCTACCTGCTACCTGCTACAAGCTACCAGCTACCAGCTACTTGCTACCAGCTACCAGCTACCTGCTACCAGCTACCAGCTAGCAGCTACCTGTTACCAGCTGCCAGCTACTTGATACCAGCTGCCAGCTAGCAACTACCAACTACCAGCTACCAGCTACCAACTGCCAGCTACCAGCTTCCTGCTACCAGCTACCAGCTACCTGCTACCAGCTAACAGCTACCAGCTACTTGCTACTAGCTACCTGCTACCAGCTACCAGCTACTTGATACCAGCTGCCAGCTACTTGCTATAAGCTACCTGCTACCAGCTACCAGCTACTTGATACCAGCTGCCAGCTACCAACTACCAACTACCAGCTACCAGCTACCAGCTTCCAGCTACCAGCTACCAGCTACCAACTACCAGCTACCAGCTACCAGCTACTTGCTACCAGCTACCAGCTACCTGCTACTTGCTACAAGCTACTTGCTACCAGCTACCAGCTACCTGCTACCAGCTACCAGCTACCTGCTACCTGCTACCAGCTTCCAGCTACCAGCTATCTGCTACCTGCTACCAGCTACCAACTACCAGCTACCAGCTACCAACTACAAGCTACCAGCTACCAGCTACCTGCTACCAGCTGACAGCTACCAACTACCAGCTACAAACTACCAGCTACCAACTACCAGCTACCAACTAACAGCTACCAGCTACCAACTACCGACTACCAGCTACCTGCTACCAGCTACCAGCTACCTGCTACCAGCTACCTGCTACCAGCTACCAGCTACCTGCTACCAGCTACCTGCTACCAGCTACCTGCTACCAGCTACCAGCAATCAACTACCAGCTACCAGCTACCAACAAACAGCTACCAGCTACCTGCTACCAGCTACCAGCTACCAGCTACCTGCTACCAGCTACCAGCTACTTGCTACCAGCTACCTGCTACCAGCTACCAGCTACTTGATACCAGCTGCCAGCTACCAACTACCAACTACCAGCTACCAACTGCCAACTACCAGCTACCAGCTACCATCTACCAACTACCAGCTACCTGCATCCAGCTACCAGCTACCAACTACAAGCTACCAGCTACCAGCTACCAGCTACCTGCTACCTGCTACCTGCTACAAGCTACCAGCTACCAGCTACTTGCTACCAGCTACCAGCTACCTGCTACCAGCTACCAGCTAGCAGCTACCTGTTACCAGCTACCAGCTACTTGATACCAGCTACCAGCTACCTGCTACCAGCTGCCAGCTAGCAGCTACCTGCTACCAGCTACTTGCTACCAGCTACCAGCTACTTGCTACCAGCTACCAGCTGCCAGCTGCCAGCTACCAGTTACCTGCTACCAGCTACCAGCTGCCAGCTGCCAGCTACCAGCTACCTGCTACCAGCTACCTGCTACCAGCTACCTGCTACCTGCTACCAGCTACCAGCTACCAACTACCAGCTACCAACTACCAGCTACCAGCTAGAAACTGCCAGCTACCAGCTACCAACTACCAGCTACCATATACCAGCTACCAGCTACCAACTACCAGCTCACTGCTACCAACTACCAGCTACCAGCTACAAGCTACCAACTACCAACTACCAGCTACCAGCTACCTGCTACCAGCTACCAGCAACCAGCTACCAGCTACCAGCTACCAGCTACTTGCTACCAGCTACCTGCTACCAGCTACCAGCTACCTTCTATCAGCTACCTGCTACTAGCTACCAGCTACCAACTACCAGCTACCAACTACCAGCTACCAGCTACCAACTAACAGCTACCAGCCTCCAACTACCAACTACCAGCTACCAGCTATAAGCTACCAGCTACCTGCTTCCAGCTACCTGCAACCTGCTACCAGCTACCAGCTACCAGCTACCTGCTAAAAGCTACCTGCTACCAGCTACCAGCTACCAACTACCAGCTACAAACTACCAACTACCAGCTACCAACTACCAGCTACCAGCTACCAACTACCGGCTACCAGCTACCATGTACCAACTACCAGCTACCAGCTACCAGCTACCTGCTACCAGCTACCAACTACCAACTACCAGCTACCAGCTACCAGCTACCAACTGCCAGCTACCACCTACCAACTACCAGCTACCAGCTACCAACTACCAGCTACCAGCTACCAACTACCAGCTACCAGCTACCAACTACCAACTACCAGCTACCAACTGCCAGCTACCAGCTACTTGCTACCAGCTACCAGCTTCCAGCTACCAGCTACCTGGTACCAGCTATCAGCTACCAGCTACCAACTACCAGCTACCAGCTACCAACTACAAGCTACCAGCTACCAGCTACCTGCTACCAGCTACCAGCTACCTGCTACCAACTACCAGCTACAAGCTACCAGCTAGCAGCTAGCAGCTACCTGCTACCAGCTACCAGCTACTTGCTACCAGCTACCAGCTACCTGCAACCAGCTACCTGCTACCAGCTACCTGCTACCAGCTACCTGCTACCAGCTACCAGCTACCTGTTGGCTTCTTTCCTTGATGTATTATAACGAGCACCCTCATTTCCCCTTAATTGATCTTGTAGCTTACGGGGGTCTCGATTCTGGCAGTCTTGAAGCCATAGGTAGCGTAAGAGGGTTCTAGCACAGCTTTCGCCCTCGCTTTTGATTACGTTCTACGTGACGCTGGCGGTAGCAAAGGACGTTCCACGTCCGCCGCTATGGCTGGGGCTGGCACTGGTGAACACTCTCAAGGTTCCTATACTGACAACATAAGTACCCAAGAAAGTAGCAAGGGGGACAGCGGCCGATGTAGCTCAGTTGGAAGGACACCGGACGCGTTATTCGGAGGTCGTGGGTTCGGTTCCCACCATCGGCACGTTGTTTTTTCTTCTACTTTGTATTTAATTATCTTTCCCCTAAATAGATTACATTACTAATTTCTGTGATTATCCAAGTAAACATTAAAAAAAGACAAAGTACCATCCCCAATGCTTTCCTTGGCCTCGCCGACTGTTGGCTTCTTTCCTTGATGTATTATAACGAGCACCCTCATTTCCCCTAAATTGATCTGCTTGTAGCTTACGGGGGTCTCGATTCTGGCAGTCTTGAAGCCATAGGTGGTTCTAGCACAGCTTTTGCCCTCGCCCTTGATCACGTTCTACGTGCCGCTGGCGGTAGCAAAGGACGTTCCACGTCCGCCGCTATGGCTGGGGTTGGCGCTGGTGAACACTCTCAAGGTTCGTATACAGACAGCATAAGTACCCAAGAAAGTAGCAGGGGGGACAGCGGCCGATGTAGCTCAGTTGGAAGAGCACCGGACGCGTTATTCGGAGGTCGTGGGTTCGGTTCCCACCATCGGCACGTTGTTTTTTCTTCTACTTTGTATTTAATTATCTTTCCCCTAAATAGGTTACATTACTAATTTATGTGAATATTCAAGTAAACATTAAAAAAAGACATAAAGTACCATCCCCAACGCTTTCCTTGGCCTCGCCGACTGTTGGCTTCTTTCCTATATATATATATATATATATATATATATATATATATATAGTTCCGGGGTCACGGCGATTGGCCGTGACAACAGCAGGTGCGACGGCAGTAGATGTAGCGGCGTCAGTAGTCATAGTCGTGGTAATGATGCGTCGGCCGCTGCGAAGACCCAGCTTGTGACGGGGATCGAAAGATTTACCCCCACGAAGAGATGTTACGGGAAATATTCACAGTATGGCAGTTGACCACACCACTGAGGATGATCACAGCCCAGCACTAGCACAGCACAGCACTCGTCTGCATCTTCCTCTTCTGGGAGTCGGTCGCATTTCTTTTTCGTCAGCACGGCCAGCGAATACCGCTCAGTAACAATATATATATATATATATATATATATATATTGTCACGACTGAAGTCAGAGGGAGCCGTGAAAGTACACGTAGCCAAGAACCCGAGAATGAGGTCGGCTTGTCGTTTCGAACACAGAGTCACAGCGTCCAGCACCAGCGCGCCGCCTGTGCCAACCACCGCTTCGTTGTCGTCGGCACCAAACACGGTTGTCGCGAGGCGCTAGGCACGTGGCATTATTCCCCCCCCCGTGAAAGAAAACATCGTCCCGATGACAAGGTGAGAGGAGAAAAGAAAGAAAAAAAAATTAGGCGTGAGGTGAACTGTACAATGACGCAAGGTTTCACTTGCAGGGAACGCTCAGTCACGCGAAAAGTACGGCTTTAAGCGCACCACATGCACAATTTCAGGCCGCTGGCGTCGAACACTGACGGTCACAGTTCCATCTGGAATGACTTCGTAATTAACGTTGTTTAAGCGGCGTAGGACTTTATAGGGTCCGAAATAGCGGTGGAGTAGTTTCTCGCTCAAGCCTTTGTGACGCACGGGGGTCCACACCCACACTTGGTCCCCTGGTTCGTAGTGGGCCTCCCTGTGCCGAAGGTTATAGTGTCGAGCGTCGGTGGCATGCTGCTCCTTGATGTGCAAGCGGGCCAGCTGACGGGCTTGCTCGGCCTGTTCTGCGAAATGGGCGGCGTCGGGTTCGACCGCTTCTTCCCCGCACGGGAGCATCGCATCCAACATCGTGCGGGCCTCTCTGCCATATACGAGACGGAACGGCGTAAACTTCGTGGTTTCCTGCGGCGCCGTATTGTAGGCGAAGGTGACATACGGCAGGATCTCGTCCCACATTTTATGCTCTACGTCGATGTACATTGAGATCATGTCGGCCAAAGTTTTGTTTAGTCGTTCCGTTAACCCATTTGTCTGAGGGTGATACGCTGTTGTTGTGCGATGCTCGGTATGGCTGAGAGTTAAGGTGTCCCGCAGTAGCCGAGCTGTAAACGCCTTTCCTCGGTCAGTAATGATGGTAGGCGGTGCACCGTGTCTGAGCACAATGTCGTTCATAAAGAATTGAGCAACTTCGCCGGCAGTACCTCGGGCAAAGGCCCTCGTTTCAGCGTAGCGTGTTAAGCAGTCTGTGGCGACTACGATCCACTTGTGTCCGTTCGAGGATAAAGGAAATGGGCCTAAAAGGTCCATGCCCACATGCTCGAAGGGTGTGAGGGGTGGTTCAATAGATTGTAACATACCGGATGGCTTGAGCGTGGGTTTTTTTCGCCGCTGGCATTGTCGACAAGTCTGTACGTAACGTCTAACGCTCGGAGAAAGATGTGGCCAGTAGTAGTTCTGCCGGACTCGGTTTAGGGTGCGTGTAAAGCCAAGATGCCCTGAAGTTGGTTCGTCGTGGCAGGCCAGGAGGATTTCGTGCCTTAGATCAGCCGGTATAACTAGCAGGTATGTTTTCGCACTCGACGTAGAATTCTTCTTATAAAGCACCCCATTGCGGAGGCAATACGACGACAACCCCCGAGCAAGGTACCGGGGTATTGTAGGATGCCCACCTTCAAGATGGTCAATAATCAGTCTCAGCTCGTCGTCGGCACGCTGTTTGGAGGCGAGATCGGACGTAGTGACTGCTCCGAGGAAGCTATCGTCGTCGGTGGCATCTGACGAAGGAGGGCCGACGGGCGCGCGGGACAGGCTATCGGCATCGGTGTGCTTCCGGCCAGACTTATAAATAACATCGAAATCGAACTCCTGTAGGCGCAATGCCCAACGTGCTAAGCGGCCACAAGGATCCTTTAAGCTTTTCAGCCAACACAACGAGTGATGGTCAGTGATGACGCGAAACGGTCGGCCATAAAGGTACGGGCGGAACTTGGCAGCGGCCCATACTACCGCCAAACATTCTTTTTCAGTGGTGGAATAGTTACACTCAGCACGGGAAAGTGCACGGCTGGCGTAGGCACCCAGGTAGCACAAAGTGGGCTGTGAAGGGTGGGCCCCGGTGGGCCCGATGTAGGCAATGCAGGACAGCCCCGGTGGGCTCAATGTGGGTGCTGCAAGAGGGGCCGACGTAGGCCCTAAGCGGGCTGTCGACAAAGCCCCAATTGGCCCCACTAGGGGCCGATGCAGGCAGCCCTTGCGGGGCTGCCCACATTTTTCCGACATTGTTAAAAGGGCACATCCTGCCAACTCCCCGCGATGGTCCTACTTTGGACCGATTTGGGCAGCTGCTTTGGAGGAACATTCTTTTTATTTCAGTTAGCCCCTCAGAAAATGACATAGGACCAATGCGGGTCCTATAGCGGTAGCCACACTTGGGCTTGCCCACATTATTCTCATAGGGGTCCGACGTAGGAAATTGATGGAAAGCCCTAGTCCAAGTTTTCCCAATCAATATTTAGGCACATAATTAAGTAATTACTTTATACATGTCTGCACTTTCTAAACAGCCGCAGTATTAAATTTTACAATAATTCATAACATTCATCTAGCCGAAATGACTTCATGTACATCTTGTTCAGGCTATGGAGATGTGTGTTCTGAACAGTAATATTGTACTGCGAGTTGCAGGCGGTCCAAAGCAACCACATAAGAGGCAACAGTTAGCAATCAGTTTGTTTTAGTATATGTAGCGCAATTTGCACGAGCGCGAGAACTTAAGCCATGTAAATTTCTAATCGACTAAACATGGCCACAACTGTTATACAAATTATCTATAACGGTAATTTAGGGCAACATCTAATGCAAATAAAAGTTAGAAACAATGATTACGCAATTGCACGCACGCCTTCTAGCCCCATTACGGCCGATGTGGGACCTACAGCGGTTTTGTGTGGGCAGCCCCAATTGGGCTGGGTGTTGGTTTTGAACCTAAAGCCCACTTGCTATTGCACGTGCCTTCAAATTCCCCACAAGGGACCAATTTTGGTATCATGCGGGCCCTCCCGCCTTCCAGCCCCATTACGGCCCATGTGGGATATAAAGCAGTTTTATGTGGGCAGCCCCAATTGGGCTGGACGTTGTTTTTGAACCTAGAGCCCACCTGCTGTTGCACGGGCCTTCAAAGCCCCCCCAAAGGACCGATTTTGGTACCATGCGGGCACGCCCGCCTTCCAGCCCCATTACAGCCTATGTGGGACCTAAAGCGGTTTAGCTAAGGCTGCCTCATTTGGGCTTCACGAGGGCTTGCCCAAATTGAGCCCTTATTCATATTTCACCTGCCTTTAAGTAACCTACAAGGGGCCGATTTGGGCAGTATGTGGGTATGTCCGTTTTCTTCCCCACTACGGCCGATGTTGGTCCCACAAAGATTTAATGGGGGTGGCCTCACTTCGGATCTATGAGGGCGCTCCCATAAAAAGCCCACATTTAGGTTGGATTGCCCTCAAATATCCGGCAAGGGACCCTTGTGGTCTGGATGCAGGAATGTGCTCTGCATTAGCCCAAGAAACGCCGCTATGGGACCCATGCAGGAGGAGCAGGGGCAAGCCCAAATGGGGCTTGCCCACATTTGCCCCATCGGGGACCGATGCAGGTTTTATGATGGTTGCCCCAGCCCCACTTGCCTACATCGGACCTACTGGGGCCCCACATTCTGTGCTACCTGGGCAATTACTTTCTCGACCCCGTCTTGGTGCTGAACTAGAACGGCACCGAGGCCGACGTTGCTCGCATCCGTGTGTAATTCTGTGTCGGCATCATCGTCGAAATGTGCCAGGATCGGGGGTGACTGAAGCCGGCGTCGTAACTCGTCGAAAGCCATCTGCTGCTCGGCGCCCCAGGAAAATGATGCGTCATCTCGAGTCAGGAGAGTGAGAGGGCTGGCCATCTGTGCAAAGTTTTTGATAAAGCGACGATAATAGGAGCACAGCCCCAAAAACCGTCGGACTGCTTTTTTGTGGGCGGGGGACGGGAAAGGCAGCAACGGCAGCAAGTTTCTCAGGGTCAGCTCGGATGCCATCAGCACTCACGATGTGCCCAAGAAACTTCAATTCGGTGAACCCGAAGTGGCACTTTTGAGGCTTGAGAGAAAGGTTGGCAGACCGGACAGCTTCGAGAACAGTTCTCAGGCGGCGTAGGTGTTCTGTGAACGTCGGTGAAAAAATTATTACGTCGTCGAGATAAACAAGGCATGTCTGCCACTTAAGACCTGTGAGCACAGTGTCCATCATCCGCTGGAAGGTGGCAGGAGCACAGCAGAGCCCGAATGGGAGGACGCGGAATTCATAGAGCCCATCTGGTGTTACGAAGGCAGTTTTTTCACGGTCCCTCTCATCAACTTCAATTTGCCAATGACCACTCCTGAGGTCAATGGAGGAGAAGTACTTGGCTCGGCGAAGTCGGTCGAGAGAGTCATCAATCCGTGGCAGCGGATAGACGTCCTTCTTTGTCATACTGTTCAGTTTCCGATAGTCAACGCAGAAACGAAGTGTTCCGTCTTTCTTTTTAACGAGGACTACAGGCGAGGACCATGGGCTGCTTGAAGGTTGAATGACGCCATCGGCGAGCATCTCCTTGACTTGCTGTTGGATGGCGTCTCTCTCCCGAGGAGACACACGATAGGGCTGCTGATGGATGGGTCGAGTGCCTTCATGCGTGATAATCCGGTGTTTAATGACCGACGTTTTCTGCACCTTAGATGAAGACGTGAAGCACACACGAAAGTCCAGCAATAGATCTTGAAGTTGCCTCTTTTCAACGGAGGAAAGGCTAGAATTGATGTCGACAGCGTATACGGCATCATCCGGTTCAGTGCTAGGCGTAGCTTCCTCTGAAGCAAAACATTCGGCGACTTCGTGCAGATGGTCGACGTAAGCAATGACAGTGCCACGGAACAGATGTCGATGTTCATTGGAGAAATTGGTGACAAGTACCTCCGTCTCTCTTCCACGAAGGAAACAAAGACCTCTTGCCACAGAAACTCCCAAGGCGAGTGAGAGGGAGACATTAGGCTCAACAACCCGGAGGCCGCGATGTGGCTCGTCACAAGTAACTCTGGCGAGGATGCTGGCGCGTGGTGGCACTGTGAGGCTTTCATCGGCGACTCGCAGCGTGGAGTGGGACCCGCGGTACTCATGCTTTTCAGTGGCCAGTTTGGCGGAAACGTCACCAAGCGGTTCGGAACACAGAGTCACAGCGTCCAGCACCAGCGCGCCGCCCGTGCCAACCACCGCTTCGTTGTCGTCGGCACCAAACACGGCTGTCGCGCGGCGCTAGGCACGTGGCATTATATATATATATATATATATATATATATATATATATATATATATATATATATATATATATATATATATATATAAATACACCAAAATGAAATCTTGGCCACGGTCAATAGTAGTGTAAAATGAAGACCAACGTGTGAAACAACTTATTGGCGTTTCGGCTGTCGAACAGCCTTCGTCAGAATCGAATTCAAACTTCAATAAATTGTTTCACACTTTGGGCTTCATTTTTCACTATATATATATATACAAGTGAAAAATTGCTTCATATAGTTTCCAAGTTTATTTGGAGTCGACGTTTCGGCAGGAGCCCTGTCTTTGAGAAAGGCAGGGCTCCTGCCGAAACGTTGACTACAAATAAACTTGGAAACAGTATGAAGCAATTTTTCACTTGTATGTAACCTCTAGCAACCAAGTACGTCTATTTACTTATGCTATATATATATATATATATATATATATATATATATATATATATATATATATATATATATATATATATATATATTTGTTATATATAATTTGTTAAGAGCCGTCCTTACTCGTGTCTACATTATTGCTTTGGTTTGTAGCGGTGAGTGCTTAAAAAGGTAGTCCCAAGCGATATAACACAGTCTTGATAAAGGTCGGGCTCCGAGTATATATATATTGTAAAAGAAGGCTAGGTCAAGACGGCGAGGTCGTGACGGCAAGGACAGCGAAGCCTTGTCTAGCGTTTTAATCCGATCACGAACCCAGGCGCCCGCCGGAGCCGGCGCCGCGGGACGGTGATGATGGTATGTACAAATGAAAGAAGAAGATCATGGCATGTACAAATGAAAGAAGGTCAAATAGAAGGCTCACACAGTCTGCCCAAGGGGTCGGAAGCGGCCTGCCTGGCCGCTCCTAATTAACCGATGTACCGCGGCGCACAAACGGTTTCAAGCGAGAAACATGAACAATTTCAGTTCCACGGTGGCGTCGATCGGCTGGGGGATCAACAGGCGTGACTTTGTAGTTAACTGGAGAAGTTTGGCTGATGATCTCGTAGGGACCAAGGTAGCGGTGGGGGAATTTGTCACCAAGGCAAGGGGTGCGCAGTGGTGTATAAAGCAGTACTTCGTCACCTGGACGATAAGAGACCACGCGATGCGTAGAATCGTAGCGACACTTGCGGTCTTCCTGGCACGCTGCTGTGTTTAGGCGGGCAAGATGACGGCATCTGGCCACACGAGATAAGAACTGGGTAGGTACTGATGTGGAGTAGTCGGGCGTAGAGAAGAAGGAAGCGTCGAGAATTGTAGTGGGAGGACGGCCATAAACGAGGAAAAATGGAGAATAACCGGTAGTCCGCTGTACTGCTGTGTTATAGGCGAAAGTGACGAATGGTAGAATAGTGTCCCAATTTCGGTGATCCGGTGTGATGTACATGGATATCATATCGGATAGAGTGCGATGAAATCGCTCAGTAAGACCGTTAGTCTGGGGATGGTAGCTTGAGGTTGTCTTATGAAGGGTGGATGACGCGTGAAGAACTTCGGCAACGACTGCCGATAAGAAGGCCGTCCCGCGGTCACTTAGGAGCACCCGAGGAGCGCCATGACGCAATACAATTGATCGCAAAAAGAAATTTGCTACTTCTTGAGCGCAACCGGTCGGTACAGGTGCTGTCTCAGCGTAGCGTGTAAGGTGTCGACAGCTGTTATGATCCATGGTTACCCCCATCGGAGAGAGGTAGGGGACCATATAAGTCGATGCCGACTACGTCGAATGGCGTGGCGGGACAGGGGACAGGTTGTAGAAGGCCAGCGGGCGAAGACGTGGGCCGTTCGCGACGTTTGCACAGAGGGCAGGATGCGACGTATTTGGCAACGCAGGAAGATAGACCAGGCCAAAAGAATCGTTTTTTCACGCGGTCGTAGGTTTTGTCAAAACCAAGGTGACCTGCAGTAGCGTCATCGTGGAGAGCCGCCAGTATACGTGGGCGAAGCAGACGCGGCACGACTGGGATCCAGCGAGTTCCATCAGGGCAATATACGAAGCGGAGTAGGATGCCATCTTCGAGCTTAAAATTGCGAAGTTGTCGGCGAAGCCGAGCATTGGGTGGGTCCGAAGCGCCAATAAGGCGGTCGATGATGGGTCGGCAGTAGGCATCGGCTAATTGCTGTGTGCGGAGAGCGTGTTTGTTCTCAGAGTCGTCAAATGAAACTGTTGTGATATACGTCGGGGAAAGAGATGGTCGGCTGTGGTCATAGGTGGAAATGCATTGGGAAGAAAAACAGCAAGCCGATTCCGAAAGTGGACAGCGAGAAAGAGCGTCGGCGTCTTGGTGCTGGCGACCCAATTTATAAGTGACATCGAAATTGTATTCTTGCAGGAGTAGAATCCAACGGCCAAGTCGGCCTGTCAAATTTTTGAGCGAAGACAACCAGCAAAGAGCATGGTGATCGGTCACAACTGGGAAATGCCGACCATATAGGTAAGGGCGAATTTTTCGGACAGCCCAGACGACAGCAAGGCACTACTGCTCGGTAATGGTGTAGTTTTTCTCAGCTGGAGTCATAGTTCGACTGGCGAAGGCAATCATTTTCTCACGCGAAGTTGCATCGCGCTGCAGAAGTACAGCTGCAAGACCGAGACCACTGGCATCAGTGTGCAGGATGGTTGGAGCGCTATCAATGAAGTGGCCAAGAACAGGGTCCGATGTGAGGGCGTGCTTCAGATTATTAAAAGCGGCTTCGCACTGTTCAGTCCACACGAAAGGGCTGCGTGTTTTAAGTAGTTCATGAAGTGGAGCAGCAATGCTTGTAAAATGCCTTATAAAACGCCGGAAATAAGACGCCAGGCCGAGAAAACTGCGCAATTCTGTAATCCGTTGTGGACGAGCAAAGTTCAAGACCGCGATGATTTTTTCAGGGTCTGTACGAATGCCGTCATGGCTGACTAGATGTCCCAATATTTTAATTTCCTTCTGTGCAAAATGGCACTTCTTGGTGTTGAGCTGAAGGAGCGCTGAAGCGAGACACGTGAGGACCTCATTCAGGCGCGTGAGATGGTCGTTAAAAGTTGACGAAAAGATGACAATGTCATCCAAGTAACATAAATAGGTTCTCCATTTTAGGCCACGAAGCACAGTATCGATCATTCTTTCAAATGTCGATAGTGCGTTACAAAGTCCGAAAGGCATAAGATTAAATTCGTAAAGGCCATCGGGAGTTGAGAAAGCGGTTTTTTTATCGTCCTCGTGCATAGGTACTTGCCAATAACCTGAGCGGAGGTCCAAAGTCGGGAAATATTCGGCGCCTTGGAGAGAGTCAAGGGCGTCATCAATTCTTGGCATTGGGTATACATCTTAGCGGGTAATTTTGTTGAGTGCCCGGTAATCGACACAAAAGCGTACCGAGCCGTCCTTTTTTTTAACTAACACTACTGGGGAGGACCATGGGCTTGTCGAGGGACGAATAATATTGCGATGGAGCATGTCATTTACATTTTCTTCAATTACTTTTCGTTCAGAGAGGGAAACCCGATAAGGCCGTCGGCGAACGATAGAGTTACCTTCAGTAAGGATGCGATGGTGCGCAACACTAGTCCGTCCCAGTGGTGGGGAAGTGGCATCAAAAATGGCTTGGTGGTGTCTAAGCAATGTCAGCAGTTCTTGGCGTTGGTGCCGCGTGAGGTTCGGATTAATAGTCTTTGTGAGAACAGAAGGAGAGACGTCTGGCGAAACACGGCGCTGAGGCAGAGGGGCGGTGAGCACCATCAAGGACAAAGGTTGAACATCCACCATGCAGGGGAGAGAAGTTCCTTTGGGAGCACGAGGGATTCACGTGAAGTGTTGGTGGCCGCTACTGTCGCTGACCCGTTGCAGAGCCTCACAAGACTAGACGGCGATACCGCGTGCAAGATGACGATGAGATGGTGCGATGAGTATGTCGCCGTCAGTGATGTGGTCAGAAACAACGGTAAGCAGTTTTTCGCACTGAGGAGGCAAAACAGTATCAACGGCGGCAACGAGGGGATGATGTCGTTCATAAACTTCAGATGAAAAATCGCTGTCTGTCATATGGATAACACGGTCGCCACAAGAAATTAACGCCGAAGCGGTTGACAAAAAATCCCATCCTAAAATCATCAGATGCGCACATGGTGAGAGAACAGCAAACTGCACATGATGGCGGACGCCGTCAATAACAATTCGTAAGGTGCACTTTGCTAAAGGGCGCAAAGGGACGTCATTGGTTCCACGGAGTTCAGGCCCATCGTATGGTGTCGTCACTTTTCGCAAACGGTAGCACAAATCAGCGTGAATGACTGAAATTGCAGCTCCTGTATCAATCAATGCTTCGACTGGTAATCCTTCTGCGAAAACAGAATTCACATTATACGGGCGACCTGGAGGACTTTTGGTAAGTTCGCAGAGTGCAGTTTGACCTCCGGAAACTGCAACGCTTAGTTTTCCGGATGGCGGACAGGGATAGTTGTTGCGGGTCGGAGAGCGGAAACTGAGGGGCGGTATGGGGATAGGGACCGACGTCGGGATGCATGGGTTCCACGAGGCTCAGACGAGGATTCTGGAGGTGGGGATAATCTTCGAGGTGGGCTTGGAGTAAACCGGCGTTGATAATATGACGTTGAAGGGATGTTACTTTCAAAGGTATCGTAACCACGGCGCTCGTTCTGGAGGCGGCGACGACAGACGCGAGATATATGCCACTCTAATGCCACAATAATAGCAAATTGGTAGGGAGGGGCGCCAAGGTGCGTAATAGGGTGGTGCAGGTTGAGCCGTCGCTATTGCACTGACGTGATTGTAGGTTGGTTCCGGTCGAGGCGGGGGAACTAAAGGAGGGGGGGATGCTGCGACGTGCGCGTAAGTCGGTACTGGGCAGGGTGCCGGAGGGCCAGATGTCATAGGTCCGGTGATTGTTGCTAGTTCTTCTTTGATGATGCTGCGGAGACCTGCGTCATTAGATGTTGCGGAAGAGTGATCGCACCCGTGTCGACAGACAGGCTTGAGGGCCTGGAGCTCCTCGCGGATGATGGCTCAAATAAGTGCCCGCAGGTCGAGATCAGCATAGGTCGGGCCAGTAGCATTGGCGGGCTGCAATCGGGAGGACTGCAGCTGGTCGATGTGTTGGCAGGTCGTAATAATGGAATCAATCGTTGAAGGATTCTGAGCAACTAGGATGTTATACGCCGTAGAATTGATTCCTTTCAAGACGTGGTGTACTCGTTCATGTTCCGCCATGATGGGACTAATACGCCGGCAGAGTGCAAGTATGGCCTCTATGTAAGACGCATATGATTCATCAGGACCTTGACGGCGTGAAGCGAGCTTGGTCTTCGCGATCTCAGTCCGAACTGCCGGGTCGGACGGTGTAAATAAAATACTAACGTCTGACACGGCAGGACACGAAAGAGGAACAAGGGCACAAGCCTCTGGTGCTACGTTGACATCTTCAGCGATGGTCAGCTTTTGAGGACACACTGAACAGTTGTCGTCGGGCAGTGCGTCCCACAGTGCAGAAAATGCTACTTCAGCTCAGGCGCAATCGATCACGGCGTTATTTTTAGACAAGAAGTCCCATCCTAGGATCACGTCGTGAGAACAAGATGACAACACTACGAACTCGACACTGTACAAAATACTTTCGATGACGACACGCGCTGTACATGCTGCTAAAGGTGCAATCCTCTCTTCACTGGCAGTGCGGAGCGACAAACCGTTAAATGACGTCGTAACTTTTCGTAATCGTCGGCAGAGTCGCTCATGAATCACTGACACTGTAGCACCCGTATCGACCAGCGCATATACGGACAGACCATCGATAGAAATCATTATAACGTTCGTGGGCGGAATATGAGGCCTAGAGCTTTTCGCAGATTACGCAGTTCTTACCCCAGGAACCGCAGAGCTTAGTTTCCCTCGTCAGCAGGTGGTGGTCGCCGGCGCATTGGTGACAGTGACCGGCGACGTGGAGAACGAGAACGGCGGGTTGTATATGAACGCTGTTCTGGGGCATACGCAGGCGAATTGTGGGCAGAACGAAGCAGCGGTGGCGAGTAATCAGAAGACGCAGGCTCGGCCATGTGACGACGACATCGGTGGGCCAGATGTCCAGCGAAACCACAGCAGTAGCAAATAGGACGATTGTCCGAAGTACGCCAAGGGTTGTAATAGCGCGCAGTGGGCGGATGAAGCGGGGCCGTTTGAGAAAGCGGTGCAGGGCGTAGAACAGGCTGCATGGGTTGTGACGGCTCAGGCGGTGGCCGCGCAGCCACAGCCGCGTAGGTCAAAGGGGCTGGAACAGCAGGTTGACTATACTGGACTGGTGCTTCGACGTATGTCAAAGGAGCAACAGAAGGAGCTTCAGGACGCGTGGGGAGTGCTTCCGCAACTTGTTGGCGGATGACTTGCTGCAGCTTTGGCACTAAAGGAGTGGGAGCGTCAGGACGTTGGCGAACGAGGGATAGTTGACGGGCAACTTCTCGAACGAACTGCTGTATTTGTGGCAGCAAGGTGGACTGGTCTGCTTCAGGTGTTAAAGCTGCAAGCGGCGCGGGGTTTGAGAGCGAAGAGCGGGTGATGTTACGGCGCTTGCGTAATTCATCAAAGTTGTGGCATGCGTTGATAACGTCGACGACGGTGGCTGGATTTTTAGCCAGAAGCATCTGGAACGCGTCATCATCAATTCCTTGCATAATGTGATCAATCTTGGTGCTCTCTGACATTGAAGCGTCCACGCGCTTGCACAGGTCTACGACATCTTCAATATAGCTGGTAAAATTCTCACCAGGAAGCGGTGCACGGCCGCGCAGGCGTTGCTCAGCGCGCAACTTGCGCACTGCAGGCCGGCCGAAAATATCGGTAAAACTAGCTTTGAAAGTAGACCACGATGTGATATCGGCCTCGTGGTTGCGGAACCGTAGGTTTGCAGCGTCCGTTAGGTAGAAAATGACGTTATTGAGTTTTTGGTTGTCGTCCCAGTGGTTGTGAATACTGACCCGCTCATATGAGGCCAGCCAGTCTTCCACGTCATGGTCGCCGGTTCCGCTGAAGATAGGAGGATCACGCTGGCGCAAAGCTGCAGCGCAGAACACCGCAGATGAGGGGCCGGTTGGACTGGGGGTAGTAGCGTCGGTCATTGCTTGTGTCGGGAGTGTGCGGCTGCGGAGCTCCAGGGCGGCAGGAAATGCTCACCTCCACCAAGTGAAAGGGGGTTTTTACTGTGCTTTAACAGGGATAATAGCCCTGTCGAAGTTTCACGGCGAACCACACAAGAACACAGCCAGTCTCAGTCTCCACAAGCGAGCACGAGAAGCGCAGCGGCACTTCGTCGTCCTTATCCTCGTCTTCGTGATATTCTCGCCTACTTAATCCTCGTCTTCGTATATCCTCGTGTAGTTCGCTACAATATATATATTGTCACGACTGAAGTCACAGGGAGCCGTGAAGGTGAGCAAAGTAGAGTTCTGGGCTAGTTGGTAATAAATGATAAGTATGAAGCTTAGCGCGGAACAGACAAGGACAAGAGAGGCATACAGGACGAGCGCTAACTTACAACTGAAAATTGGAAGGGAAAATGTACGAACTCGAGGAAAAATATGTGCGCATGCTCTATAAAGCCCTGAATTTGCATGACTGGAAAGATAATTCAAGATAATCTAGGGCCACCCAAAGGAAGATAAAACAGAAGAAATAGAGAAGATATACCGGAGGCATACAAAAAAAAACTTACACAGCATTTAAAAACGATGCTTCCTTTTTCAACAGAATAACCGACGTTTCACTTACGCACTTATCGGTTCCTAATCAATGGATGAATGACGCCTCAAGAAGCTCTCTTGCTAATTGCACCTTAGACCGACCAAGAACTTTTGTTTGCCCGAAAAGTGGATGGCATTTGCAACTTAAACAATGCCTAGGCAGGTTATTAGATTGGGACAATTTAAACGATGTAGCATGTTCCCTTAAGCGCTCATTTAGAAATCGGCCAGCCTGTCCTATATAGGCGCGGCCACAGCTTAGAGGGACTTCATACACAACACCCACTTTAAAGGCAACGAACTTAGTTACATGCTTTACACTACATGCCGGTTTGTGGCGGCTTAGGCTCGTCAGAGCGCACAGACTAGACAGTTTTCGAGGTGCCGTGGAAACAACGTCTACATCGAACTTTCCCGCTAATCTCTTTAGGTTATGCGTTACGCGATGAACGTAAGGCACCACCACGTATTTCTTTTTCTGTCTAATATCAGAGACAGTGTTGAGTGCAGGTTCGCTCTTTTCATAATTCTGTAGCGGCTTAAGTAAGCGTTCCGCGACTGCCGTCAGCAGAGAAACAGGATAGCCAGCATCCTTGAGGTGTTCGGCCTGAAGTGCGAAACTTAGTTCCACTTCGTGAACACAGGACTTAGACAGCGCGGATTTAAAAGACAATGAGACAATACCACGTTTAACGAGCTTAGAATGTGAGGAATGATAAGGTAAAGGGGTCTTTTTTGTGCGTGGCATATAGGCTCGTCCTGTGTGCCTCTCTTGTCCTTGTCTGTTCCGCGCTAAGCCTCCCACTTATCATGAAGCCGTGAAGGTACACGAAGCCGAGGACCCGAGAATAAGGTCGGCTTGTAGTTCCGATCACAGAGCGCGCCGCTCGTGCCAACCACCGCTTCGTCGTCGCCGGCACCAAACACGGCTGTCGCGCGGCGCTATGCACGTGGCATTATCCCCCCCCCCTCCCGTGAAAGAAAACATCGTCCCGATGACAAGGTGAGAGGAGAAAAAAAATTAGGCGTGAGGTGAACTGTAAAATAATGCAAGGTTTCAATTGCAGGAAACGCTCAGTCACGCGAAAAGTACGGCTTTAAGCGCACCACATGCACAATTTCAGGCCGCTCGCGTCGAACACTGATGGTCACAGTTCCATCTGGAATGACTTCGTAATTAACGCTGTTTAAGCGGCGCAGGACTTTATAGGGTCCGGAATAGCGGTGGAGTAGTTTCTCGCTCAAGCCTTTGTGGCGCACGGGGGTCCACACCCACATTTGGTCCCCTGGTTCGTAGTGGACTTCCCTGTGCCGACGGTTATAGTGTCGAGCGTCGGTGGCATGCTGCTCCTTGATGTGCAATCGGACCAGCTGACGGGCTTGCTCGGCCTGTTCTGCGAAATGGGCGGCGTCGGGTTCGACCGTTTCTTCCCCGTACAGGAGCATCGCGTCCAACATCGTGCGGGCCTCTCTGCCATATACGAGACGGAACGGCGTAAACTTCGTGGTTTCCTGCGGCGCCGTATTGTAGGCGAAGGTGACATACGGCAGGATCTCGTCCCACATTTTATGCTCAACATCGATGTACATTGAGATCATGTCCGCCAAAGTTTTCTTTAGTCGTTCTGTTAATCCATTTGTCTGAGGGTGATACGCTGTTGTTGTGCGATGCTCGGTATGGCTGAGGGTTAAGGTGTCCCGCAGTAGCCGAGCTGTAAACGCCTTTCCTCGGTCAGTAATGATGGCCGACGGTGCACCGTGTCTGAGCACAATGTCGTTCATAAAGAATCGAGCAACTTCGCCGGCAGTACCTCGGGCAAAGGCCCTCGTTTCAGCGTAGCGTGTTAAGTAGTCTGTGGAGACTACGATCCACTTGTGTCCGTTCGAGGATAAAGGAAATGGGCCTAAAAGGTCCATGCCCAATTGCTGGAAGGGTGTGAGGGGTGGCTCAATAGATTGTAACATACCGGATGGCTTGAGCGTGGATCTTTTCGCCGCTGGCATTGTCGACAAGTCTGTACGTAACGTCTAACGCTCGGAGAAAGATATGGCCAGTAATAGTTCTGCCTGACTCGGTTTAGGGTGCGTGTAAAGTCAAGGTGCCCTGAAGTTGGTTCGTCGTGGCAGGCCAGGAGGATTTCGTGCCTTAGATCAGCCGGTATGACTAGCAGGTACGTCTTCGCACTCGACGTAGAATTCTTCTTAAAAAGCACCCCATTGCGGAGGCAATACGACGACAACCCCCGAGCAAGATACCGGGGTATTGTAGGATGCCCACCTTCAAGATGGTCAATAATCAGTCGCAGCTCGTCGTCGGCACGCTGTTTGGAGGCGAGATCGGACGTAGTGACTGCTCCGAGTAAGCTATCGTTGTCGGTGGCATCTGACGAAGGAGGGCCGACGGGCGCGCGGGACAGGCTATCAGCATCGGTGTGCTTCCGGCCAGACTTTTAAATAACAACAAAATCGAACTCCTGCAGGCGCAATGCCCAACGTGCTAAGCGGCCACAGGGATCCTTTAAGTTTTTCAGCCAACACAACGAGAGATGGTCAGTGATGACACGAAACGGTCGGCCATAAAGGTACGGGCGGAAGTTGGCAGCAGCCAATACTACTGCCAAACATTATTTTTCAGTGGTGGAATAGCTACACTCAGCACGGGAAAGTGCACGGCTAGCGTAGGCAATTACTTTCTCGACCCCGTCTTGGTGCTGAACTAGAACGGCACCAAGGCCGATGTTGCTCGCATCTGTGTGTAACTCTGTGTCGGCGTCATCGTCGAAATGTGCCAGGATCGGGAGTGACTGGAGCCGGCGTCGTAACTCGTCCAAAGCCATCTGCTGCTCAGCGCCCCATGAAAATGATGCGTCATCTCGAGTCAGGAGAGTCAGAGGGCTGGCCATCTGTGCAGTTTTTGATAAAGCGACGATAATACGAGCACAGCCCCAAAAACCGTCGGACTACTTTTTTGTGGCGGGGACGGGAAAGGCAGCAACGGCAGCAAGTTTCTCAGGGTAAGCTCGGATGCCATCAGCACTCACGATGTGCCCAAGAAACTTCAATTCGATGAACCCGAAGTGGCACTTTTGAGGCTTGAGAGAAAGGTTGGCAGATCGGACAGCTTCGAGAACAGTTCTCAGGTGGCGCAGGTGTTCCGTGAACGTCGGTGAAAGGATTATCACGTCGTCGAGATAAACAAGGCATGTCTGCCACTTAAGACCTTCGAGCACAGTGTCCATCATCCGCTGGAAGGTGGGAGGAGCACAGAAGAGCTCGAATGGGAGGACGCGGAATTCATAGAGCCCATCTGGTGTTACGAAGGCAGTTTTTTCACGGTCCCTCTCATCAACTTCAATTTGCCAATAACCACACCTGAGGTCAATGGAGGAGAAGTACTTGGCTCGGCGAAGTCGGTCGAGAGAGTCGTCAATCCGTGGCAGCGGATAGACGTCCTTCTTTGTCATACTGTTAAGTTTCCGATAGTCAACGCAGAAACGAAGTGTTCCGTCTTTCTTTTTAACTAGGACTACAGGCGACCACCATGGGCTGCTTGAAGGTTGAATGACGCCATCGGCGAGCATCTCCTTGACTTGCTGTTGGATAGTGTCTCTCTCCAGAGGAGACACACGATAGGGCTGCTGATGGATGGGTCGAGTGCCTTCCCCAGCGCCTCCATCAGTGTCACGACTTAAGTCACAGGGAGCCGTGAAGTACACGTAGCCGAGGACCCGAGAATAAGGTCGGCCTGTAGTTCCGATCACAGAGTCACAGAGTCCAGCACCAGCGCGCCTCTCGTGCCAACCACCGCTTCGTCGTCGGCACCAAACACGGCTGTCGCGCGGCGCTAGGCACGTGGCAATATATATATATTGTTACGAAGGGGGTAAGACGTCGGAGCGCTGAACTACAAGACGATAGGGTAGGGAGCTCAGCTGGTCAACGGCAGCGCGTCCGGCACGAGAGTCCTTTTTCAACGTCTTTCTCCTTCACTTGTCTTCTAAACTTCATCTTCTTCCGTACTGTTACATTTTCCCCCTTTGCAGACGAAGCCCCCCGGGCGAGGTAGTTATTCGTTTCCACGAGAGTGACACGGCTTCATCCGGGCGACATGGGCAACTTCAGTTCTGACTGAACGACGACCACTTGCTGTCATACGTGCTATTTGGTAGTTCACTTCACTGACGCGTTCAAGCACAACGTAAGGGCCAGCGTAATGCGCCAACATTTTCTGCGCTAAACCACGCTTTCGGAAAGGTCGCCAAAGCCACATTAAATCTCCAGGGGCGTAAGACACATGGTTATGCCGGCTGTCGTACCGAGCTTTTGAACGCTCTTGAGAAGCGAGAATTCGCAAACGGGCGAGACGGCGAGCTTCTTCGGCTCGACAAAGAGTTTCCGCAATGCACGGTTCATCATGGACGGAGTAAGGAAGAATGGTATCTAGACAATACCGAGGAGGACGGGCATATAGCAGGAAGAACGGGCTGTAGCCAGTAGTCTCATGGGTTGCGGTGTTGAATGCAAACGTTATAAATGGCAGTATAGTATCCCAATTCTTGTGGTCAGATGCGATGTACATAGATAGCATGTTTGTGAGGGTGAGTGTGCGGTTTGTGCGCTCCGTCAAGCCGTTGGTTTGAGGGTGATATGGTGTGGAATGCCTAAAATGCGATGCACACAAACGAAGAAGCTCTTCCACAACATCTGCCATAAACTGGCGACCTCGGTCACTGATGATCACTCGCGGAGGTCCATGGCGGAGGATCACAGAACGGAGCAAGAACAGGGACACGTGGTGAGCGGTGGCTGAAGGAAGAGCTGCCGTTTCGCAGTAGCGGGTGAGGTAGTCGGCACAAACCACGATCCAACGATTTCCGTCGGATGACTTCGGGAAGGGACCCATAAGGTCGATTCCGATTTTCTCAAATGCGCCACGTGGTGGAGTCACAGGATGCAGCAGGCCCTGTGGCGTGGACGTAGGGCGTTTGTGTCGTTGGCACTCAGTGCAGCTCGCCACATATCGCTCAGTTGTCTGGCGCATCTTTGGCCAATAAAACCGGTCGCGGGCACGATGGAGCGTTCTTGCAGAGCCCAGGTGACCGGAAGTGGGGTCGTCGTGCATGGCGCGTAAGATGCACGAGCGGTAGCTCTCGGGAACCACAAGCAGAAAATTCGTACCGGTGCTTGAGTAAGCCTTTTTGTACAAAAGGCCATCACGGAGACAGAACGGGCTGGAAGCAGTGGAATCCCGCGCCTCCGCAAGCAGGGGCTCGAGGCTTATGTCGGTCTCTTGCGCAGTCCGCAGAGCCGAGGCGTTGGGAAACTCGGGCACGACGGAGGCCATGTAATGATCGAAATCACCAGAGTCACATTCGGTCGTAGGAAGAGGAAGGCGTGAAAGACAGTCTGCATCGGCGTGTTTGCGGCCACTCTTGTACGAAACAGTGAAGTCGTACTCTTGCAGACGAAGGGCCCAGCGTGCCAGACGACCAGATGGATCACGAAGGTTGACAAGCCAACACAGGGCATGATGGTCCGTCACAACCGTGAAATGGCGTCCATATAGGTAGCACCGAAACCGCTGAACAGCGAAAACTACAGCGAGACACTCCTGCTCCGTAACAGTGTAGTTACGCTCAGGTTTGCTGAGGGAACGGCTTGCATACGCAATTACATGCTCGCCTGTTGTCGAACGTTGCACAAGCACAGCGCCAACACCAATCCCACTTGCATCAGTGTGGACTTCAGTCGGAGCGGAGGGGTTGAAGTGCCGTAGTATGGGATGTGACGTTAGCAGAAACTTTAGTTGGCGGAAAGACGCGTCGCAATCTGAGGTCCAGTCGAAAGGGACGTCCTTTTGTAGAAGGGATGTCAGAGGGTAGGCGACGTCGGCAAACCTTGGAATGAATCGTCGAAAGTAGGAACACAGGCCCAGAAAACTGCGGAGCTCCTTTTGAGTCTGTGGTCGTTGGAATGCTGCAACTGCTGCAGTCTTCTGTGGATCTGGCCGAACTCCATCGCGGTCGACGAGATGCCCGAGTACCAGCGCTTGACGTTCACCAAAACGGCCCTTTTTAGAATTCAGGACAAGGCCAGCCTTCTGTAGGCAATCTAACACAACAGCGAGTCGCGTTTTATGTTCAGTAAAAGTCCGGCCAAAAATAACAACATCGTCTAAATAGCACATCCAGATTTCCCACTTGAGGCCACGAAGTATTGTGTCCATAAATCTTTCAAATGTGGCCGGCGCATTACATAGGCCGAAAGGCATCACGTTAAATTCAAATAGGCCGTCCGGGGTAACAAATGCAGTTTTTTCCTTGTCAGCAGGATCCATCGGAATCTGCCAATAACCCGATCGCAAATCAACTGAAGAGAAATAAGACGCGGAAAAAAGGCAATCTATTGCATCGTCGATGCGTGGTAGAGGATACACATCCTTTTTAGTGATGGAGTTGAGGCGACGATAGTCAATGCAGAACCTCCATGTTCCGTCTTTTTTCTTCACCAATATCACGGGAGCAGCCCAAGGACTGGAGGATTCCTGTATTACGCCCCTGTTCAACATGTCTTGGACTTGCTCGGTGATGATCTTACGCTCTGATGGTGACACACGGTACGGCTTTTGACGGATCGGATGGGCAGACCCCGTGTCAATCCTGTGGCGTGCGCGCGACAGCGGAAAACGTTGCGAGCCGTTGGACTGCGTGAAATCAAAGACGGATAGGTGCTGGGACAAGAGGTTCTTCAATATCTGTCGTTGTGAGGTGTTCAACGATGCGCTGATCATCGGAAGAAGCTTTTCGTCAGCAGGTGAGTTAGTAGCGGGGTTGTCTAGGGAAGGAGTAACGACAGCTACACAATTCGGGAGAGTTGCGCTACATGAAGCTAGTTTGGAACCCGCTGGAAAAACAACTGGTTCCGATGAGCAATTTATAGTCCACAGTCCGGTACGGCCCTCTTTCACGCGAACCAAACAATGCGGCACTAACGCATTTTTCTTTACGCACTGTAAATTAAGAGGCGCCACAGTAGCCTCAAAAGAGTCGTTAATAGCACGGGAGCAGGACACCTGGACACACACTGCTGAATGTGGCGGTATGACGACTTCATCACACACACACAAAACGTCTTCATAATTTGATGTCTCTTCCAAAAGTTCACGAGGAAGAGAACCACTAACACTTAGCTCTCCCGTTCGACAGTCAACTGTAGCGCCGCACATACGCAGGAAGTCAATTCCCAAGATTACGTCATGTGTAGATCGGGGCAGTACTGCAAACTCCGCCGGAAACACTGTGCCCCCCAAGGAAACTTTAACGCTGCATACCCCAACCGGATACAATAACTCTCCAATTAGTCCATAAAAATTTGAAGTTTTGTCCCAAACAAACATAACTTTGTTCTTCAAAAGGTTCTTAAAATTTAAACTCATTACTGAAACTGTAGCACCAGTGTCTACCAACGCCATCGTTGGCAAACCATCAACAATCACATTGACCTTGTTCTTTAACATGAACACAGACGGAGGAATAATAGGTAGCAGCGCACATTGTCCAGCGACCTCACCTCCATTGGCCGCGCTGGCTAGTTTTCCTGCGTTGGTGGTGGAGATCGGCGCCGTGGAGACGGGGAGCGGCGCACACGAAATGACGGAGGTGGTGTCACACTACGGTCAGACGCTGGCGAATGGCTGCGGTGCCCTTCGTTTTGAAAACGGCCCCTCCGGGAAGGATGTTCTGGCCGATAGTTGTCGATGTAGGGCTGGACGATACGTCGGTTCGGTGCCGTCGGGGGATTCCGAAACGATGTGCGCCGATTACAGTAGCGGGAAATGTGACCCGCGGCACCACACCGGTAGCACACCGGAAGAGGTCGCTGAAAAAGTGGCGTGTCAGCTGGTTCCTGCATGGTAGGCCGCGACGAATATCCGGATGGTGGTTCCGGAACGATGTAGTTGTCCGGCGGTCGGCGCGATGTACGACTGGAGTAAGAGCGAGGATCTGTACACTGATGGCAAGAGAATTGTTGGAAATTCTCTTCAGGCCTTGGTCGCGGAGTGTATAGGTCTTCGCGGCAGACAAAGTCGGTGATATTCGCGGACATCGGCGGGCACGCACCCCCACAAGTTGGACGAGCATATACGTCCCCTCCGAAGCCATTGGGCCGGACAAGCTGCTCACGTCGTGACATCTCATCTCGAACAATTTCACGGATGGCGCACAGGAGGCTTTGAGATGGCGACTCTTCAATGCTAGTCACTGTAGTCACATTTGCGAGCCGTCCAAATTTCGGCGTAATGCGGCGAGTCATTAGGGCCTCGAATGTTCGGCAGTGCCGGATAACGTCAGAGACCGAACTCAAGTTTTCCTTGGCAATTAGGAAGTGGTAGACATCTTCCGCAATGCCCTTGAGCAGATGGCCTACCTTATCATCTTCAGTCATCCTGCTGTCGACGGTAACTTGAGTATGGCCTCTATGTAGGTGGTGCAGGTTTCTCCGGCTGCCTGGGCCCTCTGAGCAAGTGTCTGCTCTGCCTGTTTCTTCTTTGCAGCTAGGTCACCGAAACATTCCTTGATGGCTTCGACAAAGCTTTCCCAAGTTGTCAGGGAGTCCTCGTGGTTCTCATACCACATCAAGGCGGTTTGCGTCAAAAAAAAGACTACATTGGCTAGTTTAGCCACTGAATCCCAGCGGGTATAGCGGCTCACACGTTCATAATGAGTGAGCCAGTCATCAACATCTTCCCCTGCTTGGCCGGCAAAGGAACGAGGCTCGCGAAATGGTAGCGTCGCATTCGTGGTGGTCGGCGGCGCATCGCGAGACGAGGGTAGAGGGTCCCGTGTTGATGTTCGGGGCTGCTCGGTAGTCTGCTGCATTCTTGTTGAAAAGGGTGGGAGACCAACGAGGCGACGGCTCCGACGAAGCTCCAGCGATTGAGGATGCGTCTTGAGGGTAGTCGTACCCAGCACCTGACCACCAATTTGTTACGAAGAGGGTAAGACGTCGGAGCGCTGAACTACAAGACGATAGGGTAGGGAGCTCAGCTGGTCAACGGCAGCGCGTCCGGCACGAGAGTCCTTTTTCAACGTCTTTCTCCTTCACTTGTCTTCTAAACTTCATCTTCTTCCGTACTGTTACAATATACAACCACAATATACAACCACATGGATGTTACAACCACATCAATGCCGTGACTACGGCGCAGCCTACGCCGCCCTATTACGCACCTTGGCGCCCTTCTCGCCCAGTGTGCTACTACTGTGGAATCAGAGGACATATTTCCCGCTTCTGTCGTCGACGCATTCAGAACGAGCGGCGTGGTTACGACGCCTTCGAAAATGACGTACCCGCATATTATCAGCGACGATCTATTCACAGCTCACCTCGTCGATCCTCTCCACCACCGGTATCCTCGTCTGAACCAAGTGGCGCCCATGTTTCCCGACGCCGGTCCGTTTCCCCATATCGCAGCTCTGTTTCTCCACTTCGACCAGCAACAACTGTTCCTGTCCGTCATTCGGAAAACTAAGCGATGCAGTTTCCGGAGGTGAAACTGCACTCTGCGAACTTACCAAAAGTCCTCCTCATCTCCCGTACAATATGATTTCCGTTTTAGCTGAAGGATTACCGGTCGAAGCTTTGATTGACACAGGGGCTGCAATTTCTGTTATTCGCGCTGATTTATGCCACCGTTTGCGGAAAGTAACGACACCATATGATGGACCTGAACTTCGTGGAGCAAATGACGTCCCTCTACATCCTTCAGCAAAGTGTACAGTTCGAATTGGTATAGACGGCGTCCACCACCATGTGCAGTTTGCTGTGCTTTCACCGTGTGCGCATCAGATGATTTTTGGTTGGGATTTTTTTGTCGACCGCGTCAGCGTTAATTTCTTGTGGCGACCGTGTCATTCATATGACAGACAGTGATTTTTCACCTGACATGTCTGAAGGACGTCATTCCCTCATTGCCGCCGTTGACACTGTATTGCCTCCACAGTGCGAAAAACTTGTTACCGTTGTTTCGAAACACATCACTGACGGGGATGTACTTATCGCACCATCTCATCGTCATCTTGCACGTGGAATCGCCTTCCCATCAAGTCTTGTACGATTCCGCAGCGGCTCAGCGATAGTAGCTGCCACGAACACATCCCGTGAATCAATCGTCCTGACTGAAGGAACTTCCCTGCCATGCATAGTGGATGCTCACCCTAAGTCCATTATGGTGCTCACGGCCCCGCTACCTCAGCAACGTGATTCATCGCACGTCTCTCTTCCGATGCTGTCGAAGACAATCAGTCCGGACCTCACGCCGCACCAACGCAAAGAATTGCTGAAATTGCTGCAAGCCCATCAAGCCATTTTCGATGCCACTTCCCCTCCACTGGGACGGACTAGTGTTGCACACCACCGCATCATTACTGAAGGTAACTCGATCGTACGCCGACGACCTTATCGGGTTTCTCTCTCGGAACGAAAAGTAATCGAAGAAAATGTGAATGACATGCTCCGTCGTGATATTATTCGTCCATCAACAAGCCCATGGTCTTCCCCAGTAGTTTTAGTTAAAAAAAAGGACGGATCGGTACGATTTTGTGTTGATTATCGCGCACTAAACAAAATTACCCGTAAAGATGTCTACCCGATGCCGCGAATAGATGACGCCCTTGACTCTCTCCAAGGCGCCGAATATTTCTCGACCTTGGATCTCCGCTCAGGTTATTGGCAAATACCAATGCATGAAGGCGACAAAGAGAAAACCGCTTTCGCAACTCCCGATGGACTTTACGAGTTTAATGTTATGCCCTTTGGCCTGTGTAACGCACCAGCGACATTTGAAAGAATGATTGATACGGTACTTCGTGGCCTAAAATGGAGAACCTGTTTATGTTACTTGGACGACATTGTTATCTTTTCGGCAACTTTTAACGACCATCTCAAGCGCCTGAATGAAGTCCTGACGTGCCTTTCGTCCGCGGGCCTTCAGCTCAACACTAAGAAGTGCCACTTTGCACAAAAGGAAATTAAAATATTGGGACATCTGGTTAGCAGTGAAGGCATTCGTCCAGACCCAGATAAAATCAGCGCGGTCTTGAACTTTCCTCGTCCGCAACGGACTGCAGATTTGCGCAGTTTCCTCGGCCTGGCGTCATATTTCCGGCGTTTCATAAGGCATTTTGCAACTATTGCTTCGCCACTTCACGAACTACTTAAAGCGCGCAGCTCTTTCGTGTGGACTGAACAGTGCAACACTGCTTTTACCGGCCTAAAGCACGCCCTCACGTCAGATCCCGTCCTTGGCCACTTCAGCGACAGCGCTCCTACCATCCTGCACACTGATGCCAGTGGTCACGGTCTTGGCGCTGTCCTTCTGCAGCGTGATGCAACATCGCGTGAGAAAGTGATTGCCTTTGCCAGTCGGACCTTTACTCCAGCCGAGAAAAACTACACCATTACCGAGCAGGAATGTCTTGCCGTCGTCTGGGCTGTTCAAAAGTTTAGCCCCTACCTCTATGGTCGGCACTTCACAGTTGTGACCGATCACCATGCTCTTTGCTGGTTGTCTTCACTGAAAAATTTAACAGGCCGACTTGGACGCTGGATTCTACGCCTGCAAGAATATAATTTCGACGTCGTTTATAAATCGGGTCGCCAACACCAAGACGCCGACGCTCTTTCTCGCTGCCCACTTACGGAATCAGCCTGCTGTTTTTCTTCGCAACGAATTTCAACCTCTGACCACAGCCGGCCATCTCTTCCCCCGACGCATTTCTTTTGACGATTCTGAGCACAAACACGCACTCCGCTCGCAGCAATTAGCTGATGCCTACTGTCGGCCCATCATCGACCGCCTTAACGGCGCTTCGAACCCGCCCAATGCTAGGCTTCGCCGACAGCTTCGCAATTTCAAACTCGAAGATGGCATACTACGCCGCTACGTGTATTGCCCTGATGGAACACGTTGGCTCCCTGTCGTGCCGCGTGCGCTTCGCCCACGTATACTGGCGGCTTTCCACGATGACGCTACTGCAGGTCACCTTGGTTTTGACAAAACATATGACCGCGTGAAAAGACGATTCTTTTGGCCTGGCCTATCTTCTACCGTAGCTAAATACGTCGCTTCCTGCCATCTGTGCCAACGCCGCAAGCGCCCTACTTCTTCGCCCGCTGGCCTCTTACAGCCTCTTCCATGTCCCGCCACGCCATTCGACGTAGTCGGCATCGACTTATATGGTCCCCTACCTCTCTCCGATGGGGGTAACCATTGGATTATAACAGCCGTTGACCACCTTACACGCTACGCTGAAACAGCTCCAGTACCGACTGGTTCTGCCGAAGAGGTAGCTAATTTTTTTTTGCGATCAATTGTCCTGCGTCATGGCGCTCCTCGGGTGCTTCTAAGTGACCGCGGGACGGCCTTCTTATCGACAGTCGTTGCCCATGTTCTTCATGCGTCATCCACTCTTCATAAGACAACCTCAAGCTACCATCCCCAGACTAACGGTCTTACTGAGCGATTTCATCGCACTCTATCCGATATGATATCCATGTACATCACACCGGATCACCGAAATTGGGACACTATTCTACCATTCGTCACATTCGCCTACAATACAGCAGTACAGCGGACTACCGGTTACTCTCCGTTTTTCCTCGTTTTTGGCCGTCCTCCCACTACAATGCTCGACACTTTCTTCTCCTCTACGCCCGACTACTCCTCATCAGTACCAGCCCAGTTCTTATCCCGTGTGGCCAGATGCCGTCATATTGCCCGCCTCAACACAGAAGCGCGCCAGGAAGACCGCAAGAGTCGCTACGATTCTACGCATCGTGCGGTCTCTTTTCGTCCCGGTGACGAAGTCCTGCTTTACACACCACTGCGCGCCCCGGGCCTTAGTGATAAATTTCAGCGTCGCTATCTTGGTCCCTACAAGATCATAAACCAAACTTCCCCCGTGAACTACCAAGTCACACCTGTTGATCCCCCAGCCGATCGACGCCACCGTGGAACTGAAATTGTTCATGTCTCCCGCTTGAAGCCGTTTGTGCGCCGCGGTGCATCGGTTGGTTAGGAGCGGCCAGGCTGGCCGCTTCCGACCCCCCGGGATGATTGTGTGAGCCTTCCACGGATCTTCTTTCATTTGTACATACCATAATCTTCTTCTTTCTTTTGTACATACCATCGTCATCGTCCCGCGGCGCCGGCTCCAGCACGCGCCTGGGTTCTCCATCAGATTAAAACGCTGACACGGCGTACCTTGCCTTGCCGTCACGACTTTGGCGTCTCGACCTGGCCTTCTTTCACAATATATATATGAAACGACGAAAAGTCACAATGCGAATTTTTTTTTTTATTCAACCACAAATGCTTTCAGACTAGGCATACACTTGTAACAAGACAAGTTTCATGGCAGGAACATGTACAAGTGTTTAAAATATCACAGCTGTCCTAAGCAATACTGAAATAAATTAAATGCTTGCTTATGCACTTCATCATTGAATATCAAGTTTAACTACTAGCTTCTGCCTCTTGAATTTATCACACTTTGACGCACTGTCCTTTGCACTTCGTAGACACCAGAGAGATATGAGGTCTCTATTTTCATCCTTCTTAGTCAGGATGTCTGTATTAAATTTGGTGCATCGCTCTGAAAAAGAAAAGAAAAATTTGCTCCGAAAACGTTGGTATACAATACCAAGATCTTCCAGGTACTAAGCTGCACAACTGCACTAGGACGACAAATGAATGTTTATGTCTAAAAACATGCTTCTAGAACATTATTCTGTAGCAGCGTTTTTTAGGCACTATTCATTGCAACCCCGCCTGCTAATCATTACCAAGCTCACATGTGGCCTTATACCACATACCATGTGCAGTAAAACTTCGCCAATTATGCTTACATAAAACAAAAAACAACGCTTGATTTATCCGAAAGTTAGAATTAACAAGCGCTCTAAAAAAAATTCCGAAAACCGTTTGCATCCCACTGGTTTTTCTAGCTAACGCACGGAATATTGATATCTATACATTCAGAATATATATTCGGAATATTGATATTGTAAGAATGGGGGGGGGTTTATTCAGTAGACCAACAGGACTTGATCAGCAGGACTGAGCAGATCAGCAGCGAACGCAGTCAGGTCCAGCACGCGCAGCGATCACGATGCCACTGACTGGCATGTTCCTTGTGCACTTCTTCCTTTTCACAATTACCCGCGGGACGAAGAGGAGACATCCTGGCGACTTACAGCGTGAGCAAGACGGCAGGGTCGTAATAGGGTTTGAGGCGCTGGACGTGAACAATCTCGCGTCCGCGCCGGCGTAGATCGTGGGACGGCGTAACAGGTTCCACCACGTAATTAACCGGAGGGGTGCGCTCCAGAACACGGTATGGGCCATGGTATTTAGCCAGAAATTTTGAAGATAGTCCAGGGGCGCTGGAAGGTATCCATAGCCACACAAGAGCGCCAGACTAGAAGTGCGGTGTCGAGTGTTGGCTGTCACGGTTGGATTTATGGCGGTACTGGGTGTTAGCCGTGAATGCGCGAGCGATTTGTCGACAGTCTTCCGCATGCTGGGCTGCTTGAGACGCAGGTGTATACTCTGATATGTCTGGCTGATACGGGAGTATGGTGTCGATTGTAGCAGAGGGGTGACGGCCGTAGAGGAGAAAAAAAGCAGAGAAGCCAGTAGTAGACTGCGTTGCGGTATTGTATGCGTACGTGACATACGGAAGGACGAGGTCCCAGTTTGAGTGGTTGGAGGAGACGTACATAGAGATCATGTCGTCAAGGGTACGACTGAAACGCTCAGTGAGGCCATTAGTCAGGGGATGATAGGCGGAGGTGGTTCTATGAATAATGTTGCACTTGGTGAGCAAGGCTTTCACAACGTCACTCAAGAAAACGCGTCCTCGGTCGCTGAGCAGCTCTCGAGGTGCGCCATGGCGAAGAACAAATCGCTGCAAAATGAAGGAAGCTACTTCTGACGCTGTGGCAGATGGAAGTGCGGCGGTTTCTGCATATCTCGTCAGATGATCAACGGCTACGATAGCCCAGCGGTTACCGGCCACAGTGTAGGGAAGCGGCCCGTACAAATCAATGCCGACGCGGTCGAAAGGACGTGGTGGGCTGGGTAACGGCAGCAACTCTCCAGCAGAACGTCGAGGAGATGGCTTGCGACGTTGACAGGTGAGGCGTGAGCGAACGTACTTGAGTACAAAGGTGCACATACACCGCCAGTAGTAACGCAGCCGGAGACGAGTGTATGTCTTGAAGACGCCCGCGTGACCGGATTGTGGGTCAGCGTGGAAATAGTCACAAATTTGCGAACGTAGCTGCCGGGGGATAACTAGCAACCACTTGCGGCCATCCGCGCAGTAGTTGCGACGCTAGAGGAGGTTATCACGAATGGCGAAGTGGGAAGCATGGCGGCGGAGAGCACGCGATGGAGAAGCAGCTGTAGGATTGGAGATAAAATCGAGGATAGAGTTTATCCAAGGATCTTGCCGCTGCGCTGACGGCATGTCATTGATGTGAAGCGATGGCGGGGAATCGTCGGAAGGGGAAAGGCTCGCGACCTCAGCTGTAAGGGGGCAGCGGGAAAGTGCATCGGCGTCGTGATGTTTGCGGCCAGAGCGGTAAACAACGCGGACATCATATTCCTGAAGGCGAAGAGCCCATCTTGCCAGTCTGCCGGACGGGTCTTTCAGTGAGGAAAGCCAGCAACGCGCATGGTGGTCCGTCACTACGTCAAAAGTGCGACCATAGAGGTAAGGGCGGAATTTAGTAAGAGCCCAAATAATCGCTAAGCATTCTTTTTCAGTGACAGAGTAATTGGATTCAGCCTTCGCGAGTGTACGGCTAGCATAGGCGACCACGTATTCAGTATGACCTGCTTTGCGCTGAGCGAGCACAGCGCCGAGACCAATAGCACTGGCGTCTGTGTGGACCTCAGTAGGCGATGTGGGGTCGAAGTGACGTAGGACAGGCGGTGCCGTGAGGATGTGTCGTAAAGGATTCAAGGCATCGTCGCACGCTGGTGACCACGACGAAAGGTCGGAACTGCCGGACAGAAGTTCTGTCAAGGGAGCAGCAATGGAAGCAAAATTTCTAATAAAGCGGCGAAAGTAAGAGCACAGCCCGAGGAAGCTACGTAGATCTTTGATGGAAGTCGGTTTGGGAAAGGCTGTTACGGCACGAAGCTTGGCAGGGTCTGGAGATACACCTTCTTTGGAAACGACGTGGCCGAGAATGGTGAGCTGGCGGGCGGCAAAACGACATTTTTTTCAAATTCAGCTGCAGTCCGGCATCAGATAGGCAGGTCAAAACGTGCTTCAGACGGGAGAGGTGTGTGTCAAAGTCACGAGAAAAGACGACAATGTCATCGAGGTAGCAGAGGCATGTCTTCCACTTTAGGCCGCGCAAAATGGTGTCCATCATCCGCTCAAATGTTGCCGGAGCATTACAAAGGCCAAACGGCATAACTGTGAATTCGTACAAGCCGTCGGGAGTTACAAAGGCGGTTTTGGGGCGATCAGCTGCTTCCAAGGGGACTTGCCAGTACCCGGAACGTAAATCTAGGGAAGAAAAGAGTTCGGCGCCTTGCAAACAATCGAGAGCGTCGTCGATGCGTGGGAGAAGATAGACGTCCTTTCGCGTAATCTTATTAAGGCGGCGATAATCGACACAGAAGCGGATAGAACCATCTTTCTTTTTTACAAGGACAACAGGTGAGGCCCAAGGGCTGCTTGAGGGCTGAATCACGCCATTCTGGATCATTAGGTCAACTTGCTCTTCAATAGCCTGGCGTTCGGTTGCAGACACACGATAGGGGCGCTGTCGTAGTGGTGCGTGGGTGCCGGTGTCGATGCGATGAGTGACTGTAGAAGTTTGGCCTAAATAACTTTGATGAGAGTCGAAGGAGGAGCGAAAGTGATGTAGTAGGTTCAAAAGCTGAGTGCGCTGCTCTGGGGGAAGATCGGCATCGATGGAACGGAGGAACAAGTCTGTAGAGGGGGGAGCGGGCGCAGGTGAAGGGGGGCTGAGCGCAGTCACGGCACAGTGCGGCGCGTCGTCAGGTTCCTCAGAGATCAGAAGGGATGCGATTGGCTGGATACTTCCGAGGCATTCGCCATGGCGCAAAGGAGTAGGGGAGTTAAATGGGTTAGAGACCCATAACATGGAAAGGCCAGCGGAAATAGCGAGCACTGCGTAGGGCAATGGAAGACACTTGCGGCGCAGGAAAGTATGGGCTGGTGTGAAGAGAACGGTGTCATCGCTAATAGATGCACAAGCGACACGAACAAGCACTGAAGAGCAGGGAGGAAGGTCGATATCTTCGGCGACGAGGGCTTTAGCACTGGAATTTGATTGATCAGCGTCTGATAAGGCATCGGGCATAGTCGAGAGCCCCACTTCAGCTCGAGCACAATCAATAATAGCAGCATGGCGCGACAGGAAATCCCAGCCTAAAATTACAGCGTGCGAGCAACTTGGCAGCACGACGAACTCAATCGTATAAAGGGAATTCTGGATAACTACTCGAGCGGTGCACGCTGCTAAAGGCTTGATATGCTGAGCGCTGGCCGTTCGCAACGAAAGTCCCGCAATTGGCGTCTTCACTTTCTTTAAAGTGCGACATAGTTTTGCGTCCATTGCCGAAATCGCAGCACCAGTTTCAATTAGAGCCATGACAGCAACACCCTCGGTGAAAACTTCAATTAGGTTTGTCGGCGACAGACGAGGACTTGGGAAGTTCGACTGGGTCGCAGTTCTCGCCTCAGGAAGTGCGGCCTCTAGTTTTCCTCATGTGAAGCGTTCTGTCGACGTCGCATCGGAGAGATAGAGCGGCGTCGCGGCGACGGTGAACGGCGGTCGGACATGGCTGAGCGGTCTGTGGAGAAATGAGGGCGGGCTGGAGGCTCAGTAGGCGAGGAATACTGAGGCGTCGGAGACCAGTATGCAGAACCATGAGTAGGTTGTGCCGACACCGGGAGACGGTTGCGGCAATAACGAGAAATGTGTCCAGCAAGCCCGCAAGTGTAACAAATTGGCCGGTTATCCGTCGTGCGCCAGGGATTACGTGGTCTTGGAGCCGGTCGCATAAACTGCGCAGGTTCTCGCGCAGGCGCAGGAGGCGGCTGAACGTAGGCAGGTGACGGTGGAGCATATGTAGGTGGCGGTCGGGCCGCAACAGCCGCATATGTTAACGGCGCTGTAACAGGCATGGGTTGAGGGGCTGGAGGAAGAGATTCAGCTACCTGTTCTTGAATAATGTGGCGCAAACTGGGAGCTAGGTGCGAGGAAGGTTCTTGATTGCAGGATATAAGGGAGAGCTGTCGAGCAACTTCTTCCCGAATGAAGCTCTTAATTTGTGGCAGGAGAGTAGAATGTTCGCCTGCATCTGTCAGGCCAGCAAGGGACTCCGAGTGCATGGTGTTCGCGCGAGTTATGGCCCTTTGTTTCCGCAGTTCATCATAACTTTGACACAGTGTGGCCACTTCCGCGACGGTGCGGATATCTCGAGCCGACAGCATCTGAAAGGCATCGTCATCGATGCCTTGCAGAAAGTGCTTGATCTTCTCGGCCTCTGACATGTGTGGGTTAACACGCTTGCACAAGCCGACGACGTCCTTGATATAGCTCGTGAAATTTTCGCCAACTTGCTGAGACCGCGTACGCATGCGCTGTTCAGCGCGGAGTTTCCTCACAGCTGGTCGCCCGAAAACTTCAGAGAAGCTAGCTTTAAACGCGGACCATGATGGAATGTCCGCTTCATGGTCTCGATACCATAGGTTTGCTACGCCGGTGAGATAGAAAATGACGTTGCTTAACTTTGTTTCCGCGTCCCATTTGTTGTAAACGCTCACTCGTTCATAGGATGTGAGCCAGTCCTCGACATCGTGGTCGTCAGTGCCGCTGAAGATGGCGGGGTCTCGCTGGCGGAGGGAGCCAGGACAGATGATGGCCGAGCCAACTTGTACGGCTTGGTGGTTGACGTCCTCAGGCATCGCAGGAGGTGGTAATGTACGGCTGCGGAGTTCCAGGGCGAGAGGATAGATCTTGACCGGCAGCTCCACCAAATGTAAGAATGGGGGGTTTATTCAGTAGACCAACAGGACTTGATCAGCAGGACTGAGCAGATCAGCAGCGAAATGAGCGGCAGCGAACACAGTCAGGTCCAGCCCGCGCAGCGATCACGATGGCACTGACTGGCATGTTCCTTGTGCACTTCTTTCTCTTCACAATATCTATATTTGTTCGGGCATGAATGTTACACATCCATGCCCGAACAAACAAAAACAACGCAGCACTGAAAACAATGGAGGCGCGCGCTGCTTACTGGACAAAGCGCAGTCAAGCAAAAACACGTACAGCTCTAGAGCTACAAACAAGATTAAAGAGTATGTGCATAACTGCAAAGCACCGATATAAATAGCACGAAAATCAATAAACAATGATGGCGCCAAGTTTTCGTTTCAGCAGCTACGAGGCATGGCCTTGGCATGACCACGTTGTTTCATCTTTAGTATAGTCTGCGCTGTCATTGCTCAGCATTTATATTACGCAACCGCTATAGTGAGCCCCCCACTTTACATTCACAAGATAAATACACTTACTTTTGCTCATGTCAAATCTTCCAGGCGACTGGCATCCAGCGGCCGCTGCTGCCAGAGACACTCCACTTGGTTCCGCTAAATTTGGCGAGAGACATGGCGTGGCGCAGTTTTGGCGCAATATTGCGTTTTGGAGCAAAATGGCGCAGCAAAAGCAGTTTGGAGCCGGATGGCGCAATTGCTGCAGCACTTCCACCCCTGCTTTTGTCGTTTTGGAGCGCCTGAGTGACGTGAACTATGTAATTTCGCGCCGCACCGAAAGTGGCCGATGCTCACGCCGGACCCAGGTGGTGCATGTGGCTCGGCTAAAAAGGTTCCATCCCCGGCACCTTCCTTAAACTGCTTGCGCAGGGGCTTCGTCTGCGAGAGGGGAAGTGGCACGTGCTTCGGGGTGTCGGAAAGAAAGAGGCAGGGGAGAAGAAGAAGAAACAAGCCACAGTGGTGTGTTGGTGTTCCTTGGGGAACTCGCAGCGCTTTAGACGACAAATAAACACCTCCGTTACGTACTGAGTGCGTAATAATATGTTGTCTATGTCTGTAGTATTTTGAAGGGCAGCCGATGCAGCAAGCCTATCAGCTGCCTCATTACCTGGTATACAGCGGTGGCCTGGCACCCAACACAGTGTAATTTTAAGTTCTTGTTTATGGGCAGACATAGCGAATTCAGGACTGGGTTCTTATTATGCCACTTCCAAAAGGATAGGGGCGTTAAAACACTTAGGGAGTCTGTGTAGATGATCGATGTCTGTATTTTATTTTCTATAATGTGTCTCACAGCTAAAAGGATACCATGGCATTCAGCGGTAAATAAACTTGTATATCTGTTCAGTTGTTTTGAGTGTGAAATCTGTGGTCCATGTGCCAGATAATTTTTACCAGATTCATTGCTTTGAGACACTTCAGTCGCAATTGTCGTATGTGGGCAATGAAGGAAATGATTTCAGTAATAAGTACGCCAAGAAATTTGTGTTCCTTTTTAAAGGCAAGGCTCTGACCAATCAGTGTAATTTTGGGGTCAGGTCTGATGCCACGCTGCTTAGAGAAAAGCACACAAACACACTTTTCAGAGTTAAATTTAATCCCATTGTCATCAGCCCACCTGGACAATTTGTTAACACCTAGCTGAATCTGTCGTTCACAGACGGCCAGGTTGCAAGATTTGAAGCTTATCTGGACGTCATCAACATAAACAGAACAAGAAGTGGTTTTTGGCAGCACGCTGTTTAGCGAGTTCATTTTGACTATAAAAAGTGTGCAACTGAGAGCACTACCTTTAGGGACGCCAGTTTCCTGTATGTACTGCTTTGAGTACGCATTGCCAACACGAAGTTTGAAGGTTCGTTCAGACAAGCAACTTCGTATTGTATTCAACATGTTCCCTAGAATGTCAAGAGAGAAGAGGTCGCGGATGATACCATAGCGCCAAGTGGCATCATATGCTTTTTCATGATTGAAAAATATAGATAAACAATGTTGTTTATGTACAAAAGCATCCCTTGCATAAGACTCAAAAGCAATCACCTGATCAGCTGTTGACCGCCCAGCTCTAAAACCAACTTGGTTTTAATGAAGAAGACCATTGTATTCAAGGAAATAGCGAAGGCGACGATTTACCATTTTTTCAAAAGCTTGCATAGACAGCTGGTTAGTGCAATAGGCCGATAACTAACGGCAAATGTGGGTTCTTTCCCGGGTTTTAATAGTGGGATAATGATCGCTTCATTCCATGATTTAGGAAAGCGTCCTGTGACCCATATTTTATTATACAGGCAGAGTAAGGTTTCAAGCATATCCGCATGCAGGTGCCTGAGCATTCCATATGTTATCTGGTCAGGACCTGGTGCTGTGTTCCAACACGCGCCTAGTGGAATCTTCAGCTTCTGCATTGTTAAATGACTATATTGTATCCTCTTGTGCATGTTCTGTATTGGCTTCCTCTCCTCAGTTACCTTGTGCCGCAAAAAGGAATCTGTATAGTGCGCTGAGCTGAATATGTATTCAAAGTGTTGCCCAGGTGTGTATGCTTGATGTTCAAGAGAGTCACCACTAGTGCTGACATGGGGTGTTGGGAGAGTGCTATGTCCTTTTAGTGCTCTTTTCCTGTTGCATACTTTGTGAGCATCAGAATAAGAGTTCACAGAACAAAGGAATGATGATCAGCTTTCTCGCTTGGAGATGCGTCGAACAGGCCGGTCATTTGCCTTTGCGCGCTTAAATCCTATTAGGTTTTAAGCCGTGGGGTATCGGCGTAACTTCGACCATGCCCTGTTTTGTGTTTCACGGGCAGTCTTGCATTCTGCATTCCACCAGGGTCTTCGTTTGTTTCGTGGCTTACTTGATGTTTGTGGAATGTATTCTCTGCAGCATCTATAATGTGCAGCGTGATCAAGAGTTGAGATTCGTCAACACCTAAGGCAGTAACTGACGAACAGGGCAGAGCATAGTGTTCCCTGAACATCTTCCAGTTGGTCGCATATTCTTTAAATTTCCTGCGACTAGACACATTTGCATTTTTATTGCCTGTGTACTTCACAGAGATGGGAAAAATGGTCGCTTTCATGTAGATTGTCAATAACAGCCCACTCTGTAGCTGCCAAGAGCATCGGGGAGCCAATAGCTAAATCAATGGCTGTGTACGCATTGTGAGCTTAGCTGTAGTATTTTGACTGTTTTGAGTTGAGCAAACATGATCCTGAGGACAAGAACTTTTCAGTTAGTGCATCTCGGAAGTCTGTTCTTGTACATCCCCATAACGAGTGGCGGGCTTTAAAGTCTCCGACCAGCGGCCATGGTTCCGGAAGTTGGTCAATCAGCTTTTCAAAATTTTTGCTGCGTAGGCTATAATCTGGTGGAATATACAGCGATCATACTGTTATTATTTTACCGAATATTAAGGCTTGTATTGCCACTGCCTCTAAGTCTGTGTTAAGCGAGAGATTTCGGCATGGAATTGACTTTTGAGTTACAATGCCAACGCCATCGGAGGGGTTAGTACTGCCTTTCCTATCTTTCCAGAATACATGATGCTGCTTGAGAAAACTTGTGTCTGTTGGTTTCAAATGCGTTTCTTGCAGACAAACTATGGCTGGTGTTCGGCGGGGATTTCATATACGTGATCCAGATTTTTTAGGAGTCCTCGACAATTCCAATAAATGATGCTCTCGGTAGCCATTTTGGAAAGTATGGAAAGAATATAGAGTGGGATTAAGACTCGCCGCCCTTATCAGATGGCTTAACTTGTGTATGAGTTTTTATTTAAAGCGGTCCAGCAGGCCCCGCCTCTTGTTGGCGGGCTCCCTAGGCGCCACTGACACTGCGGAGTCCATGCTCACCTCCATTGCATCTGGTGAAGACATGGAGGCAGAAGAATTTTCAAGAGGAACCAAGTCCCTCTCAGGTGTCTTTGGTGTGCCGGACGTCTGGGAGAAAGTGACCTCCGGGATTGAAAATATTGGTGCAGCCGGTGGCTGCTTAGTGAGGAGCCATGGTGGGAGCACTTCAGCAGCATTGCACTGCGTGCCCACTGTTACTAGACGCGGCCTGGACCCTCTGCGGGCTACGTCAGCATAGAGAGCGGAGGAAAGAATTCTGTGCTTTTTTCGCGCCTCTCCGTATGTTATCTTCTCAGTTACCTTTATATTGATTAATTCCTTTTCGGCGTGAAAGACCGCACAGGACCTTGAGTACGCGGGGTGGGTGCCCTCACTTTTCACACATTTGTAGTCCGTTGCACTGCAGTTCTTTGTTGTGGGGTCGTATGCGCTGCACTTTGCACATGTAAGGCGTCCTCGGCATGTCTGGCTGCCATGCCCGTACCGCTGGCACTTGAAACATCTGCGGGGACTTGGTATGCACTGGCTAATATTGCATCGGATGAATTCCACGTTGATTAATTCAGGACGTGTGCTCCGGTTGAAAGTGAGAACAATATGTTTTGTTCTTATTTCCTCCTTCTTTCGCCTAATTGCATATCCTTTGAGCTGCAGTTACATCTTGGTTCTGGAGGCCCTCAAGAAGATCTGATTCTGTTTGGTTTGGGAGGTCTCGTTCAGATATCACTCCCTGGCAGCTGTTCAGACTGCGCTGCGGTGATACTTGAACGTCAAGGTAATCAAATGTCTTTGTTACGTGGAGCTTGTCGGATTGGCTTTTTTCTGATACCTCTTTTAGCAGGTCAACAGATCCTAGTTTCTTGGCTTTATAGTCTGCCCCAATGATGGCCTTCATTGAGTTGGCAGTCAGAAAGACTGATAGCTCGTTTACAGCTTTATACTTTGTTCATAATTATCATCATCATCATCAGCCTGACTATACCCACTGCAGGGCGAAGGCCTCTCCCATATTTCTCCACTTAACCCGGTTCTGTGCTAGCTGCATCCACTTGACCCCTGCGAACTTCTTGACCTCATCCGCCCACCTAACTTTCTGCCGCCCCCTGCTACGCTTTTCTTGCCTTGGAATCCAGTTGGTTACCCTAAGCGACCATCGGTTATCCTCTCTTCGCACTACATGTCCTGCCCATGCCCATCTATTCTTTTTAATTTCCACTAGAATGTCGGTAACTTCAGGTATTTCTCTTCCTATCTCTTAATGTTACCCCTACCATTTTTCGTTCCATAGCCCTCTGGGTTGTCCTCAACTTAAGTAGAACTCTCTTGGTCAGCCTCCACGTTTCAGCGCCATAGGTGAGTACAGGTAAGATGCAATTGTTATATACTTTCCTCTTTAGCGATACCGGTAAGCTGCTAGACATAATCTGCGAGTGCTTGCCAAATGTGCTCCATCCCAATCTTATTCTTCTTGTTATTTCATTTTCATGGTCCGGATCTGCGGTTACTACCTGTCCTAAGTAGACATATTCGCCTACTACTTCCAGTACTTCGCTACCTAATGTAAACTGCTGTTCCTTCCCGAGGCTGTTGAACATTACCTTAGTCTTCTGCATATTGATTTTCAAGCCTACCTTTCTACTTTTCCTGTCTAGGTCATCAATCATTATTTGTAGTTCATCTCCCGCGTTACTTAGCAAGGCAATGTCATCAGCAAATCGCAGATTACTGAGGTATTCTCCATCTACCCTTATCCCTAACTGCTCCCATTCCAAGTCTCTGAATACCTCCTTTAAGCAAGCTGTGAATAGTACTGGGGAGATTGTGTCTCCTTGCCTAACACCTTTCTTTATGGGAATTTTGTTACTTTCTTTATGCACAACTATGGTTGCTGTGCAGCCACTATATATATCTTCCAGCACTTTCACGTACGGCTCGTCTGCCCCCTGATTTCGGAATGCCTTCATCACCGCCGAGGTTTCAACTGAGTCAAATGCTTTTTCGTAATCAATGAATGCTATGTATAAGGGCTGGTTATATTCCGAGCATTTTTCTATCACCTGATTGATGATATGGATATGATCGATAGTAGAGTACCGTTTCCGAAACCCTGCTTGATCCTTTGTTATAGAGCGCAGAACAAGAAACTTCGGGAAGTTATCAGTTGATGCCATGATTTGTTGCGTAACTTCGGTGCAACTCCTTTTCGGAGGTCGATCATGTTTCTTTGATAATAGGTTTTCCATACAGTATGGATAGTCTAAAGGGTCCTAATATATGTCGCCTCTGGTTCACTCTTATACTGAGAGGAAGGCCCCGGAGCCCCTCACCTTGTAGACAGGCGAGGAGCCCATCAGCCGGGACTGGACCACGGCCTCGACCGCCACCGTTCATGGTTTCCTCCCTCCACCTTTCAACCTTTCGCAACGGTACGGACGACAACTTCGGTATGGGGGCTCAGGGTCCGTGGTGGTGCCAAGCACATACACCTCGTTACACAAGGTGCCCCTGCGGGGAATAAATCAATATAAGCTGCAGAACTACCAGAAATGTGGAAAATAGCAAAAGGGATCCCGATACATAAATCAAAAGAAACAGTCAATGTTGCTAACTATCGCCCTATTTCTCTTACGTCTACGGCTTGTAAAATGCTAGAACATTTAATTTTGAAGCACATTATAACGTTTGTCGAAGACCACAATTTAATTATTCCCAATCAGCATGACTTCCGAAAAGGTTTGTCAACAACAACGCAATTGCTAGAAACGGTCCACGACCTAGCTATTACAATCGATAAGAGATGGCAAACAGATATGGTATTTTTTTATTTATCAAAAGACTTCGACCAGGTATTTCATCTCAAACTGCTGTATAAATTGGTTCACTATCTTGGTAATATAACAATTATCAATTGGTTGAAAGAATATTTAAATGGTCGATGTCAATTTGTCGACTTCGAAAACAGCCAGTCGCATTTGGCAGAATTGTTATTTGGTGTGCCACAGGGCACAGTGCTTGACCCAATTTTTTTTCTTCTCTATATCAATAACCTAACCAACAATATCGACGCAACAGTACGCATGTTCGCAGATGACTGTGTTACATAAAAAGAAATTAATAGCCCTGCCGACCAAATAGCTGTGAACAACTCACTGCAGTACATGTCAAAATGGTGTGACGATTGGCAGCTGACCCTCAACCTAGAAAAGTTAGTTAGTTATTTATATGGAGTTTTATGGCGCATAAGCAACTGTGGCTATCATGCGCCAACCGCAAGGTTAGACGATCAATTGGCTACAGTCATGATGCTCAGATTTGGTTTAAAACATTGGCTTCCTTTAAAAATCCGTAAACAAGTGAAAAATCAACAAGTGCTTCTTGGCCTAAAAGCAATGCGGGATGAAATGGGATGTGTTCTTTGTAAAATACAGTAAAATATTTTTTCCTGTGCTCCTCGAGTTGTGAGCATGAGATTAAAATATGATTTACTGTTAGCTCATGTCCACACATTTCACATACAGGTTTGCCTTTTTTCGTTAGTAGGAAGTTATGTGTTATGTGTGTATGGCCTATGCGCAGACGACATAAAATTACCTCAATGAAACGTTTCTGATGTTCACACGATTGCCATTCTCCTAATATGGGCTTTATGGAGTGAAGCTTGTTCTCTGCTTCGCTTTCCCAATAAGCCTGCCATTTAGCTCGTAATTTCGTACGTACTAACTTCATTCCGTCTCTGTGTGGCATGTTGATTTGCTTTATTTGTAAATTTTTCGCACTTGCTGCGCATATATCTGCTCGTTCGTTACCCTTTATCCCAACATGACTGGGTACCCAGCAGAATTTGATAGTATGTTTTCTTCTTGTGATATTTACTATGTTGTGTATAATGTTTCCTATCAGTGGTTGAACAGCATTTTTGGAGTTCATTGCACTGATGACGCTTAATGAATCTGTGTAGATGATGCTGTTTTTGATGTTCTTATCCAATATTTTCTCCACGGCAACACAGACAGCGTAGCATTCGGCTGTAAAAACTGATGCACACTGGGGTAGTCGTGTTATTTTCTCTGTGTTATTTTGTACTATTGCACTGCCAACATAGTCTTTAGTTTTTGAGCCGTCTGTAAAAAATGCAATGCAATTTTTATATTATATTTTTGATATTATATTATATATATTTTTATAAAAAACTGTCTGCATGAGGGTCACTATAATGAAACATCCATCAAATTTCACTTATGAAATGGAACATAACGCACTCACTAAAGTAGAACACTTCAAGTATATTGGCGTGATTATTGACTCCGAATTACGACGGAACAAGCACATGACACGCATTACCTTGAAGGCGCATTCTGCTCTTTACAGAATAAGACATTCCCTTCGACTTGCTTCACCGGAAACAAAACTTTTGGCATGCACTTTACTTGTCCGTTCTGTAATAGAATACGGTATTATTAGCTGGATGACCTTCATCAAACAACAAATTGATAGATTGGAGAGCGTCCAACAAAAGCTGCTAAATTTATCTTCAATAAATACAGTCGTCATGACTCACATACTGCTTCTGCAAAAAGCCGGAGACCCTACGATCCACACACGAGCAAGAATGTTGCGGCTCAACTTGTTTTCCTCCTTTTAAAGAATAATTAAACTTGATAAGACCAGACATCTACTTGAGCCTAGTACACGTGTCTCAAGAGCTAAAGATACAAAGCATCTATCCGAATACAGATACCATGAGTGATATATCCAAATTTTCATTTTTTTCCAAATGCGATTCATCAGTGGAATACGTCGCCCCCTGAAATTATAAACCAAGTGTTCGGTGAAACATTTCTGTCGCAGTTGACCAGCTATTTTGAATAATGTAAACACATTGTCACCATATGCAATTTATTATTTCCGCTCGTATGAGAGTAAAATGTTACTTCTCTACTGGTGTCATTTTCTTTGTTTCCTTGCTCTTTTATATGCCTGTAAACCCGATCCTGTTACGGCCTCAAAGTGAGGCCAATATTTTGTAATAATAATAAATAAATAAAGTAAGAGGACCGAGCGCTCTTGGCTGACAACAGAGGAGCACTAATGGCTGGCAACCTGGAGTATTCTTAGGCTTATTAGATGTATGTGGTTCCGAGGGAGACAGATTAGGTGTAAAGTTTAGAAAGAAAAAGTTATCTGTCATAATTTTAATGATAATGAGGGCGATGAGCATGGGGTGTATTCACTAGATCACGCTGGAGATGGAAAAGTACAAGTAATTATGGTGTAGATAATGGAGATGAGTATCGTTATAGCCACTGACATGCGTCGAGTGCTGGCGCTCTCAAGAAAGAAATAGTTGGTCGTTGTCTTTGCGATTCGGTACGCCTGACGCTCCGCTGCAATGTCATCCTGAGCAGCTGAATCCATCTGTGTCGACTGAATTAACACACCCCTACAATTGGTGCAGGTGCTGCTGGGTACGTTCCCGTACACCCTGGAACTAAGAAGCCGCACATTTCCATCTGCTTTCACCATGCCGGACGATACTGCCTCGACATCGCCGCCCCTCCCAACCACGGTCTTGTGTTCTGGAGCTCTACAGCAGCGTGACCCATGCCTCCTCAGTGGCACGGCCGATCAAGACGTCGACGACTGGTTGTCGGCGTACGAGCGTGTCAGTAGTTACAACCGATGGGACGACACTATCAAACTAAGTAACGTAATCTTTTACCTGACTAACGTGGCGAACTTCACGATTCGCAACCATGAGGCAGACCTGCTATCTTGATCTGTATTTAAGAAACATTTTGCGGAAGTGTTCGGCCACCCTGCATTTCGCAAGCTCCGAGCAGAACAACGCTTGCGCGAGTGCACTCAGCAGGCCGAAGAGTCGTTCACCAGCTATATAGAAGACATCGTTAACCTGTGCAAGCGTGTCGATCCCTTAATGTCCGAAGCGGATAAGATCGAAAACATCCTGAAAGGCATCTCTGAAGACGCGTGCCAGATGCTCTGGGTGAAAAGTCCTGCCACGGTCAATGACATGATAAACCATTGCCAGAGCTACGACGAGCTTCGTAAAAAGCGCGCTTCTACCCGGCGGTCCGGTGTTAGAGACGGCGCCATTGCTGCTCTAGCGCTGGGCGGTTCTACTCCATCAGAGGACAGCCCTCTGCTTCAACAAATCAAAGCCTTCGTTCGAGAAGAGGTCGCCCGCCGGCTATCACTGGTCCCTTAGTTACAGGATACTGGCCGCCTTGCTCCTGACATGGCTCCGTCTTCGGCCCCTATCATACGGCGTGCCGTGAAAGATCACATCGCTGATGTCCTTCCACCCAGCTCCATGCTCCCGCCCAGCCCTGTGCTGCCGCCGAGCCCCTTTCCGGCGCAAGTAACGGCACCACTGACTTACGCTCAAGTTGCGGCCAGGCTGCTAATGCCATCAGCATCTCTTTCCTACCAGGCCGCTCCTTCCAACCTTCCTTCGCCTTTGCCTGGGTCTACATTTTATGTCCCTATTCCAAGGGTATGCCAACGCCCTACGAACCCTTGCGTACCGCGGACAACCGGCCAATCTGCTACTCTTGCGGGCTGCCGGGCCATGTCGCACGCCTTTGCCGCCAACGCCTTCCACCTGCTCGACCTGACCTCTGGAACTACTACGATACGGACCAGCCCTCGCCGAGAACTCCGCCCGGTTCTCACTTTGTATCTCGTGACAATCAAATGTATACCACTCACCGATCATCGTCCCCTCGTCCCCTCGTCGCCGTTCTCATTCCCCACTTCTCCGATGTTCTACCGGCGCTGTTGAGGGAAACTAACAGTCGCAGTTCCCGGGGCAAGAACTGCGCTTGGTTCGAACTCTTAAGTCCTCCGTGTTCTCCCGCTAACGTAATACAAGTGTTTGTCGACAGCGTCGCAGTACTCGCTCTTGTCGACACAGACGCTGCCGTATCCGTCATCAGTGACGCCTCTTTGCCGCCGTCTTCGTAAGGTGACCACCGCGCTTTGCGATTTTTCGCTTCGCACCGCCTCATCATAGCGCATTCATCCCTCAGCGGCGTGCAAGGCCCGTGTTCTCATCGAAGACGTCTCATACACCATCGAGTTTATTGTACTCTCTCACTGCTCACACGACATCATCCTGGGCTACGATTTCCTTTCCACTCATCGTGCCGTTATTGACTGCGGCCGAGCGAAAGTTTCCTTTTTACCTCTTTGTGGTCCGTCTTGTGTGACATCCCTACACGGCCTGCAAAGCTCCTTGTCGCCAAAGACACAGACATTCCTCCATTTTCTGCTGCCCTCGTTCTAATCCCCTGTGAAAGCGTTACTATTTCGACTGTCTTCTTCACACCTTCCGACGCCGCTTCACGCTATCCCTGCCTCCTGCTTCCATTTGCTGTTCTCACGTTCGAAGATGGCCTTAGTGCAATGTAAGCTTCAAATCCATTTTCATGCCCGTCCTTCCTGTTACGCGGTGAGTGTCTCGGTCGTATTGAAGAACTCGATCCCGCGCTTGTAAATACTCTTCCTGCAACGCCTACTTCATTAGACGTTAATGTTCTCAGCTCTTGCGATATAGCGACCGCTTCGACACCACCCGATGTTCTTCAACAAGCTATTGACGCAGATCTTTCACACGCACAACGCGATAAACTCGCTGCTCTTCTACAGAACTTCACTTCTGCCTTCGACATTCCTCACACTTCTCTGGGTCGCAAGTCTGTCGTTACGCACACAATCGATACTGGTAAAAACGCACCTTTACGACAGTGTCCTTATCGCGTCTCGGCCTCTGAGCGCCAAGTCATATCTGATAACGTGGACGATAGGCTTCATCGGGGTATCATACAGCCACCAAACAGTCCATGGGCTTCCCCGGTTGTTTTGGTCACCAAGGAAGATGATTCCATCCGGTTTTGCGTCGATTATCGTAGGTTAAAGAAAATCCCGGGCAAGGATATCTATCCTCTGCCGCGAATCGACGACGCCTTGGACTGTTTACAGGGAGCCGAGTATTTCTTCTCTTTGGATTTGCGCTCTGGGCTGATAATGACCGCTCGAAAATTGCCTTTATAACACCGGACGGCTTATACGAGTTCAATGTTATGCCCTTTTGCCTTTGCAATGCCCCAGCTACTTTCGAGCACCTGATGGACACTGTTCTTCATGAACTCAAGTGGCAGACCTGTCTTTGTTATCTGGATGACATCGTAGTTTTTTCTACACCTACTTTTCTTCCCACCCTCTCCGCCTAAAGCACGTCCTCACGTGTCTCGCCGATGCTGCATACGACGGACAACATGTGTGTGAACGGTGCAGTACCGTGTGGACTTAAACCATATTCTGTGTGGTTGTGCATCGAGCGACGCCTACGCCAAGAACAAGGAACATTGTGACGAAGTGTTAAAAAGTGCTTCACTACATGATCAGCTTCGAGCTGTCCAGCAGGCCTGCGCGGCGGCTTAGAGCTTCGGGCTCTCTCTGCCGATGTAGGAGCTGCCCTCTACACCTCGCGCCTAGCCGAGTGTCCTTCAGGACCCCTACTGTGGGAAATAAAGTTTTAACAAAAACCTGCACTACGTGAACCAGTTCATGTGATGCTGCACTTCGCCACTCGCTTCAGCGATGCAACATGGTGTCCTCGGCAGTTGGAAAAAATGCGAACGTTGTGCAGGCCTAGTTCACGAAAACTGCAGTGCAGGAAAACTGCGCACCAGCTCAGCGGTCAGTGACGAAAGGGTGCAGCTGCAGCCAATGCATGAAAGCAGACGACAGCTTTGTGCGACGGTGGCTTGCGTGTTGTGATCAACAGTTAAGCGAGTCTAGCTTTTCCACTTGTCGATGAGACCGGCGGTGCCCTTGTTCGCCAAAGAAAAGACGACGCTTATTTCAAACCATGCCTACTACAAATAAACACGCGCACATGTATTATGATGCATGCTGACTTCAATCTTGATCAGTAAAGGTTGTATGCTCTTCGTGCCAGCTGCCACATGGTGCACATGCATCGATCGAGGTCGAGGATGGTTCGTGTCAACGCTTCATTGCGATGGGCTATTTGACAATTCGTCATCTTATTCGGCATGTTGGCGTCCATTGATGTGAGTGGCAATACATGCATGAATGCTGTCGGCTTTTATAATTACTTGTGCACCGAATTCACAATTGAATGAATCCTACTGTCTGTCATTCAGAACATGAAGATTTTCAAATAGCCCATTGCAATAAGTACGTGTTGTGCCACTGCATACGCACCTTAATTGCGGCAGCGGGCGATCGAAACGTACAATGACTGACTAGCATGCATCACACCGCATGCGTGTGTTTACGTTTTGTGAGTACGCCCAGCCGTTACCTTGGCGAGCGCGATCGTCTACTCATTGACAAGTGGAATAATTAACTGGGATCCTGCGGTTTTTTCGCCTTTTATTACAACGCAAAAGCCAAAAGCTTCACGGCTAGTTAATGGCAGAACTTCATTATTATGTGCTATTGGAAAATGCATCAAGTTAACCAGAACATTGGCGTCGTTTGACGCGAGTTGCACACAGCCGACCGCCGCTTGTTGGCGACGAGCAGACGAACCGGCCTGCACTCTACCATTCGTTTAGGAAGCAGCCGGCGCCAATGTTGCACCTTAACAGTCTGAATTGCTGGAATTGGTGCTGTTCGCTTGCGACACCGCCGCAGAAATTTAAGGGGATGGTGCAGAAAGTGCAGCTCAATCGAACGGACCTCCAGTTTTGGCGTTTCGACCAGTCAGATGACTCGAGGTCAGGCGAGATAGCGACACTTCGATAAATAAGCAAACTCGGAATACGGGTCCAGATGGAATAGCACCGAACCAGGGGGTGCATGGGGACCTGGGAATGTTTTCATTTGAGGTTAGAGCAGCTAGCAGCAACAACGATTGACACAAGTGGGGAAAAGTGGCGGGCTGGGGAAGTCTTCACTTCCTTCTACCTGAGGAATGTTTACACACAATGAAGGAAGTGGACAAGAATATCGGCAAGCAAATATTTTGACAGCCGGGATTATCATTAAAGAAAAAGGTTAACGAAGCAGAGAGGGCTCTGTGGAAAACAAGCATCTGGACCAAATCAGCACTGGAATTGTACAGAATATTTAAGGAGGTAATAAGCAAGGAAACGTCGATGATAATTCTAGTGCGTTGGGTTCATTGTTGTTCAAGGCTAAGACAGGAGTACTGTGGACTAAGACGTGCCGAGTCGAGTACCAAGAGACAGACATGCTATGTAGTGCGTGCGAAGAGGAGGAAAAAATGGCCGAATACTTCATAATTTCCTGTAACGGCTCCGCTTTACAGTTCACGGCAACGGTTTATACCAATACATAGCCTCAGCAAACAATGGTTTTCCATTCTGAGAAGTTCGAGTCCTTTGAACACAATTGTATTTTTTGCTCAAATACTGAAATTAATTTATTGATTTATTCACATTTAATTTATTTAGCCGCAACAAGCATCATTTTAATTTTGAGCATTTTGACACCTTTAACTCGTGTTTTTTCTTTTTTTCTTTACATACAGTATCCGTTAAAACAAAGATTTCGTTACCTCGTTGTCGCCTTTGACCCACCAATCAGTCATCAATCACTAGAATCGTCAACTGCCACGATACAATTTTTTACGCAGCCATCAATAATTTTCAACACGCAGTGCCCACTATTACGACCACTGCTACGCCGATGGCGTTTCGACCAAACGAGCTGAATAGCTATCGATTAAGGATCAGGGGGACCATCTAGGCTCTGCCGTTAATATAACATTCTGCACCCACGGATGAGTTTTATTGCGAAAGCAATACTACTCTGGGTTTTAAGCCTTCAGAATAGCGCTGTGTTAGCCACGCACGTCTTACCCACGTGACGGTGTGACGGCACACCCCACGTGACACAAAAGCGAGAGATGGGCTCCCAACTCAAGCGGTCGGCGTGGCGCGGTTGGAGCGGCGGCTCAGTTGGCAAGAGCTGCCAACTTGGGTCTGTCGTTTCAAATGGAATGGTTATGTCTGAGTCAGCCTGCTAGGACCCTGGCAATCACGTTACCCCTATAGGCCACTAAGGCACGTTCATACGGCTTGGTTAAAGCGGGGCTTTATATGTGGGCTGAGGAAGAGAAAAAAAGAGAAGAAGAACGCTCGGTCACCCGCAGCTAATGATTCGCTGAATATTTGGTTCAGCTGCGTTGAACTCTTGTATTTTTTATTTCTTGATTTTAATTTTTTACTTTTGTTTTCGCATTATTCATTTATTTTTACTTTTCTTTTAATTCGTTTGTTCTTGTTAATTTATTCTTTTAATTTTTTTTTCTAATATCTTTATAGTTTTAATGCACACATACTTAGCATCAGCAAACATTCGCTTTCAATTCTGAGCAGTTCAACACCTTTGAATGCATTTCTCATTTTTTATTTCAATTAGTTCATATAACAATTAAAGCCTAACTTTTCTTAACTAGCATCATCAAGCAATGGCATTTCATTCTGAGAATTTTCACACTTGTGATGCCCTCTTCCAATTTTTTCTTTTCTTCAATTTCTTTTTTTTCATTTCATTTTATTACCTTAAAGGCTCCTAAAAAGGGGTGTTACATAAGAGGTGGCAAGAATAAAAATACATAATCACAATAACAGGAAACGTTTGACATTTTCGATGAACTGTGGTGTGCAAGTGATGAGAGCAATGTTATCCAGAAGGCCGCTCCAGTCTACAGCTGTTCGAGGAAAAAAGGAATTTTAAAACGTGACGGTACGTGAACGTGGACGGGCAACTTGTAGCTGATGGCTGGTGCCATGAGATATGCGTACGGGGGGAAGAACATAAGGTGCGATGCGCATAAGGCTGTGAAAAAGTTTGTGAAATAAAGATAGGCTGACAATGCGACGACGGAGCGATGAGGGGGGATAATCCGGATGCTGTTTTTAAGGACGAAATGCTGATGTCATAAGAATATGATGAATGAATAAAACGAGCTGCGCGATTTTGAATAGACTCGAGGGCACTAATTAGGTAAGCGTGATGACGATTCCAAATGGGCGAGGCAAATTCAAGTTTGGGCCTGACGAATGATTTGTAGGCTAATAAATTTACGTGTTCGGGAGCATGATGAAGATGGCGCTTTAGGAAACCTAACGTCCTGTTTGCTGACGATATTATGTTAGTAATATGCATACTCCAAGAAAGATCGCTACAAATTGTTATGCCTAAATACTTATATGATGGAACTAGTTGTACGGGAACTTCAGAGATTACGTAAGGAAAAACAAGAGGATTACGACGACGGTTAATGGACAAAAGATTAAACTTACGTGGAATAAGTTCCATTAGCCACTCGTTACACTAGTCCTGAACAGCATTAAGATCGTTTTGAAGAGAAGATTGGTCAGTGGTGGTGAGAATAGCACGATATAGTACACAGTCGTCAGCGAACATACGTATGTTATATGTTACGTTTGAGGGCAAATCATTAATGTATATGAGAAAGAGTAGCGGGCCGAGCACATACCCCTGGGGGACGCCTAACATTACTAAGAGTGAGTTAGAGTTCACATTGTTAACGGCGACAAACTGAGAGCGATTACTCAAGAACTCTTCAATCCACTTTAATATATCGGGGTGTAAATTTGATTGCCCCTTCATGGATCACTGCTTTGTCATGGCGGAGGGGCTTGCGAAACTCGATGAAATTGTGAGCTCTGCTGTGTAGGGCCACCCAAGACAGACAGGTCTCGGCAGAGAGTTCTTACAAAATGTGATTCACTGGAGAAGATAATGGCAACCCACTTCAGTATTTCCTGCCAAGAAAACCCTATGGCCAGTCACAATAGCAATAATGATATGGCACCGGAAGATGAGCCCCCCCCCAGGTTGGAAGGCGTCCCACATGTTACTGGGGATGAACAAAGGGCGATTCCTAGTAGCTCCAGGACGAATGAAGCAGCTGGGCTAAAGCCTTTTGCGGATGCTCAGTTGTGGATGTGTCGGGAAGCGACCGGAAAGTCCGATGTTGCAAGGAGATATATCACATACATAGCAACCTGGAATGTAAGATCTATGACGCAAGGTAAACTGGATGTCGTCAAGCGAGAAATGGAGAGATTGAGCATTGATATCTTGGGTATCAGCGAGCTCAAGTGAACCGGAATGGGAGAATTTAACTGCGGCGACCATCATGTCTTTTACTGTGGGCACGAATTCAAGAGAAGGAATGGGGTCGCTGTCATAGTAAACAGAAGAATGGGCAAAGCAGTGCTAGGGTACAACCCCAAAAACGACCGAATGATTTCACTTCGGTTCTGAGGTCACCCTTTCATCATAACAGTTATCCAAGTCTACGCACCAACCACTACTGCTGAAGAAGCTCACGTTGAGAAATTTTATGCTGACCTGCAATGCCTTTTAGATCGCACTCCATCATCAGACGTCGTTTTTCTCATAGGAGACTGGAATGCTAAGGTTGGGAGTGAAGAAATATCCGGAATTACAGGTAAGTTCGGTCCTGGTGAGCCAAATGAAGCTGGGCAGAGGCTAGTAGAGTTTTGTCAAGAAAACAACCTGACCATAGCGAATACTCATTTTCAACAGCACAAAATGCGCCTGTACACATGAACTTCACCGGACGGTCTGTACAGGAATCAGATCGATTATATTCTTTGCCGGCAGAGATGGAGAAACGCTATACAAGCAGTAAAAACAAGGCCTGGGGTCGATTGTGGAACCGGTCATCAGCTTCTTGTTGCCAAAATTAAGCTTCGATTGAGGAAAACGCAAAAAACTAGAAGGCCTTTCAGGTATGATCTGGATCAAATTCCATTAGAATATGCTGTGGAAGTGAGGAATCGATTTCAAGAATTAGATCTAGAAGACAGAGCCTGAAGAGATGTGGACTGATGTTCGTGATATAATACAAGAAGTTGCTGCTAGGGTAGTTCCAAAGCAAAAGAAATGCAAGAAAGCAAACTGGTTATCTGAGGAGGCTTTGCAAATAGCTGAGGAAAGGAGGATGGCAAAAGTTATGGGGGAAAGAGAAAGATACAAGGTTTCCAATGCACATTTTAAGAAAATAGCAGTGAGAGATAAGAATGCCTTCCTGAACATACAGTGCCAAGCAGTTGAGGACAACAGCCAATTAAGGAACACAAGAGCTCTATATAAGACAATCAAAGATATCAAAGGAAGCTTCTGTGCTAAGCTGGGAGTGATAAAGGACAAACGAGGCAAGGACCTCACTTAAGCCTCAGAGATAAAGAAGAGGTGGCAGGAATACACAGAAGAACTGTACAAGAAGGACGCGGATGTGCAAACCAAACATAAGACGGTTGTGATTACTGATCTCGAGCAGGGCATCCTTAAGAGTGAAGTTGAATGGGCCTTAGCCAGCCTTGCTAAGAACAAAGCTAGCGGAATTGATGGCATTCCTGCTGAGTTGCTTCAAAACCTCAACCATGACGCTGTTAACATTCTGCATATATTATGTCAGAAGATTTGGACAACCCTGCAGTGGCCACAGCATTGGAGGAGGTCAGTTTACATCCCCATTCCAAAGAAAGGCAGTGCCAAAGATTGTTCCAACTACCGCACGATCGCGCTTATTTCGCATGCTAGCAAGGTGATGTTGAAAATCCTCCAAGGTAGGCTGCAGCAGTATGTGGATTGGGAGCTTCCGGACGTGCAAGCTGGGTTTCGCAAGGGAAGAAGAACTAGAGACCGGATTTCCAACCTTCGCTGGATCATGGAAAAAGCAAGAGAGTTCCAGAAAGCCATCTACTTCTTCTTTATTGATTATGCGAAAGCGTTTGACTGCGTAGATCACAGCCGATTATGGCAAGCTCTCCAAGAGATGGGAGTTCCAATTCACCTCATCTGTCTCCTCGGGAACCTGTATGAAGGGCAAGAGGCCACAGTCAGAACTGGACATGGTCTTACTGATTGGTTTCCGATTGAGAAAGGAGTGAGACAAGGCTGAATACTGTCGCCCTGCCTATTTAACCTATATGCAGAGTGCATCATGAGGAAGGCCGGTCTGCATGAGTGCTCAGCTTGAGTGAAGATTGCTGGAAAACGTATCAACAACCTTAGATATGCGGATGATACAACTTTAATGGCAGAAAGTGAAGTGGATCTCAAGAGACTTCTGATGAGCGTACAAGAAGATAGTGAGAAGTTTGGGCTTAAACTGTACATTAAAAGACAAAGATCATGGCGTCTTGCCCTATCAAGTCCTGGAGCATCAAGGGACAAGAAGTGGAAGCTGTGACAGATTTTCTCTTCTTGGGCTCCAAGATTACCCCGGAAGGAGACTGCAGCCATGAAATTAGGAGACGCCTGCTTCTGGGAAAGAGAGTCATGGTTAGCCTTAACCGCCTAGTAAAGAGCAGAGACAATAGTCTGCCAACCAAGATCCGTATACTCGTGCTATGGTCTTTCCAGTTGTGATGTATGGATGCGAGAGTTGGACTGTGAAGAAGGCTGACCGCCGAAGAATTGACGCGTTTGAATTGTGGTGCTGGCGAAGACTCTTGAGAGTTCCTTGGACTGCCAGAAGATCAAATCGGCCGATATTGTCGACCATAAATCCTGACTGCTCATTGGAGGGTCAAATTCTAAAGTTAAAGCTCAGCTACTTTGGTCATCTGATGAAAAGAGAGGAGTCGCTAGTGAAAGATTTGATGTTGAGAAAGGGTAAGGGTCGCCGGAGAAGGGGTAGGCAGCGAACGCGATGGTTAGATGGCATCCTCGAGGCGCTGCAGATGAAGGTATGTGATGTTAGGAAAATAGTGAGAGACCGGAAAGCCTGACGTAACATGGTCCTTAGGGTCACGAAGAGTCGGGCAGGACTGAACGACTAAACTGAACTGAAATTTAATTGAGAAAGTTTTATCAGTAGGCGTTTATGAGGTACTTTATCAAAAACTTTAGCGAAATCTAAAAATATGACATCAGTCTGTAGGTTAGAATCAAGGTTAGCATGCAGGTCATGAACGAAGGTAGAAAGTTGGGTCTCGCAGGAGTAACCTGCTGAGCAGGATGGAAAAAATTGTTGGAATCAAGAAATGCCATGATGTGGGTATAGATGACGTATTCCATGATTTTGCAGGGGATACTTGCAAGCGAGATGGAACGGTAAATTAGTGGTGAGTTCTTGTTACCTGATTTGTAGACTGGAAAAACCTTCCCATGTTTACATTCTTTGGGCAGTTGACCTGTGAGGAGTGACTGAGTGAATAACAAGCACAACATTGATGACCATATATCTTTGGTGTTAATCAATATTTTGACACTAATATTGTCAATTCCAGCCGAAGATGAAGTTTAATGTTTTCTATTAGGGGCAAAATTCCTGTTGAAGAAAATGTAAGAGCAGGCATGGCATCCTGGATAATAGCCGGGCTTGGAGGAAATGTCGAATCTGTTTCATTGGTGAATACGGATAAAAAGGCTGTGTTGAATATGTTGGCGCATTCAGGTTCACAGATGGTAGCACCCGATGCGTCGGTGAGGGAAATAGTGTGTGTGTGCTGGGGATTAATGACTTGCCAGAACCTGCGGGGGTTAGTAGTCAACAGTTTAGGCGGATTGGTATGGAAAAAGGTGCGTTTGGCTTCTCGAATATTTAGTAAATACGTTTTTTCAGCTGCGTAATATTTGTTCCAACCGCCTTGACTAGGGCGTAACTTGGCCGAGCGCAAAAGACGCTTCTTTTTATTTTCAAGACATTTGAGTATGTTTGTGAACCAAGAGTTTTGAGGGTTAGTTCGTATATTTGTGTTGGGAATAAACACGTCGACCAAATCTTCAATTTTCCTCTTAAACAGGAACCAGTTCTCGTGGACGGATCTTTGATGAAATTTAAATTAGAAACCTGGTAAAAATGCATGAAGTTCATTATTTATAGCAATCTAGTTCCCCTTATCGTAAAGTCGGATTGTTCACTTACATGTTGCGCGTGAAGATGGTTTAATAGTGAAGGCGGCATCTATGACTTGGTGATCGCTGATACCTGGTAGATAGGTGATAGAATGAACGTATTCAGGGCTATCCGTTATTATTAGGTCGAGAATGTTAGCGCAGTCATCCGTTACACGGGTTGGTTCGGATACTAGTTGAACTAGATTAATATTAAGGCAAACGTCAAGAAAGTCATTAGCATCCCTGTTACCTGTAGCGGTTAGATTATGCCAGTCGATACTGGGAAAATTAAAATCTCCGAATAGAATAGTGGACGTGTTAGTATGCTTGGTTTTAATATCATTAAATGCGTCAGTAAGGTTTTGAGGAAAATATGGGCTGCTAGGAGGCCTGTAGCAAACGCCTATCACAACTGACTTTGGTGAGGCATATAATATTTAAATATCCGATGAGAGGTGAATGGCCGTGCATGATAGCTCCTGTGCAGTTGCAATAAGTACCCACGCCCCCCCCCCCCCTCCCCTTCTATCCGGACGGAAAGCACGGAATTTAGGCAAGTTGGCAAGGACTAAACTATCAGAAACGTAACTACTTAGCCACGTTTCCGTCAAGATTAGTAGGTTGCTGGAGGATGATGTGACGATATTGGAAAGAATGTCGCGCTTTGAAATTAAACTGCGGATGTTAGCAAAGATCGCTGACAATGAAGGTGCTTGTTTTGCATGTTTAGAACAGCCTGTCGATTAGTGATGAGGTGGTTGCTATTTCACCTCTTTTACGGTTTGTGAGGATTCATCGAATGTGCATCGTTTGGGACCAATATGTAAAGTTTTGAAGCGCAAGGAGAACTTACCGGTTACCGATCTGGCAATGGCTACAAGATGTTTGCGAGCGTTACGTACAGTAAGGGGGAAATCTTCGCCAATACTGTAGTTAGTGCCTTTTAGTTTGGTGCCTAAGGAAAGGATGCTTTCTTTGGGTTTGGAAGAGGTGAATTTCACGATAATCGGCCTTTTACGATCAGTTGAGTGGCGTTCAAGGCAGTGAGCACGCTCGATTAGATTAGGTTAGATGGCAAAATCTAGTTGGGTGGAGCAGGGGCGAATGACTGTTTCTTCCGAGTCTGCATACGTTTCCGCGGGGTTAGTGTCGTGAGTATTGTCCAATATGAGGTTGTTGTGACGAGAGCGACTTTCAGCATCTTCCATACGCACTTCCATCTTGTCAACCTTGCAAGTTCAGAGTTCTCAGGGCATCTATTTCAGAATGGAGAGTGGAAAGTGAAGCGTAGTGTGATTCCAGAGCGTGCATGCGTTTGTTTAAGTCTGTTAAGGTTGTTTCAGTAGTCTTGAGTTGTATTTTAATGTCCTGTAGATTGGTGATTACTGTAGCTTGGCCGGTAGTTAGTTTCTGAAGCTCGGAAAGTACGCTGTCGGTATGGTCGGGGCCGGGGTTAGTTTCTTTACCCCTGACAATAGCAAGCGAATACGGATCATTCGGCAACAATACCACAGCAGCACTGAGGGCTCGGCAGCTGCATTAGGAAGTAGTCACTGTTTTGTTTTAGCAAACAGGGAAAACTTATGACTAACCTGCATTGTGAAAAGCAGAGGATTAGTAGACTGCGCTATCGCACAGCTACCGAGCCCACAGAGCGGCGGCGATGACAGCATGCTCTTTACAAAGATCTGATGTGTTGATGTTCCTGGGGATAGGACTGGCCAATGAAGATCCTCGATGACGTACTCTGGCGGCAGTAAAGGCCGGTGCAACAATGGTGATCGCGCAGATTGACAAAAAGTTTCATCTTCATGGCGCTGCAGGTCACGGGAGGAACGGATGCGCAGGCAGCAGACGGCACATCGGCGAGAAGCAGGTGAAGAGCGAGGGTAAATACCTGCATTGTGAAAAGCAGATGATTAGTAGACTGCGCTGTCGCACAGCTACCGGGCCCAGCAATTATCCATAAATTAACCAGTGAAAATGATTTATTTAAGTCTTCATCGGCTATCGCAATCGAAACAGTCGTCAATCCCTAGAACCACAAATTAACACGATACGACTTTTTTACGTAGCCTAAGAATATTTCCGAAGGCGGCGACGAATACTAATTATTCTGACTACAAAGCCGACGGCTTTTCGACTGAACGAACTGTATCAACCACCACTTAAAATGGCGGAATCAAAAAGGCGATCTCACAGGAGCTATTGCGTCTACTCATAAGGCGAAGCCTGAGCGTCCCACTAGCTTAAACCTTCAAACCATGTACAACCTTGCTACATCACGCGCAACCATGCTTAACAGAGCTTTTGCTCGTGAATCCCCCCCCCCCCACACACACACGCACACACACGCTGTTTAGATAATTTCTCTTTCGAGATTACCTGGTTAATACTGTTGGTCATGCTACACTTGCCGCCATGTATGAAATGGACCGGTGCATCAGCTACCACAAGCGGACGAGTTGCGGTGCGGCCATGAAACTGTGTCTGCAAACCATCTTGCTTCAAAGCCCTCGAATGCATTTCAGTATTAACTAATTTCAATGACATGGCTAGCTTTAAAAGACTCGCGTGTCAAGAGCAACCCTGTTGCCGACAGGAGAGATGTTTATTTTTTCATACATTTGTCGGTTAAACTATCCAAGCGCAAATGTACTCATCGTCGGAATGAGGCGCAAGAGAGCGCTGGCGGAAGATGCAGACAAGCGGCTCGATACAGTGTCGCCTGACATTGAACCACTGCGATAGCCTGGCATTACACCTGCTGGCCTCCCCACTTGGCTACGGGGTTGTCCGGACTACCCACAGACTTGTAGGAGGCAACGCCGGCAGCGGACAGTTGTTGGACGATGAAGACCAGCCGCGTGCCGATGATGTAGGAGGTAGCCACTATCACCGCTATGACGGCTACAAAGAGACAAGCGCGCTGAATGTTCACCGCATCCCTCTTGACCGACGGGAAAACGCCGTCCGACGACGAAGGCTGCGGCGAGAGGCGCGGCTCGTCTCTGCCTCGTGGCTGCTCCCGCCCGTCTGCGGATGCCTCCGGCACCATGTAGTCCGTGGCTTCGGGAAGGCGGTCTTCTGCCGTACGGCTTCTGTCGTTGTGCCTGGGCAATGGCAACAGGGCTTTCATCGATAGCATTCGGCTGGAGGGCAGCTGCGGGCTTTTTCTCTGAGCGCAAATCGCGCGGCTCGCGCGCGTGCATGATGATGATGCTGATGACCTCAGTCAAAATGGCAAACTGGCGACGACCTCATTGTCCTTCTCACCCACCGTTTATTCAAAGCCGAATTTTCTGTCCCCAGTCACGGTCATTCCCAGAAATAATTTCCCAGTCCAATGTCGTCATTGTAATAATCTGCCGCAATTGAATTTATTATCGATAATTACACATAAGAAAATCGCACATTTCAGGCAGCGGACGTAGAGTGATCCATTATCCAAACACTTCAGAATACTCTTCCATCATACGCGAGTGTATTTTTACACGATACTATTTCTATTAAACAAAACCACGCTATTGGTAGACAGGCAACATCATACATACTCACAAATCCGGAGGTACGCATAATTCGTTGAATCATCGGCCCATATCGCTCACATCAATGTCATGCCAAACAATGAAGCTTACCATATTTAAATATTTAGTACACCATCTCATATGTTACAATTTTTTCATTATGTCACAACATGGATTCCGCAAATCTTTTTCGTGCAATACTATAGCAACTTTCCTTTATTAACAGTGTCCACACGTACCTGTACTTACGATTTGTAACTGACTTCATGTTCTTAGGTTTTGCTGATGCTTTTGTTAAAGTTTATCATATTGTTACGAGCCACACTCTGACTTAGCCGCCACAGCTCGCCGTCAGGGACAAACGCTCTGTGCAAATAGAGCCTACAGCTTCAGCGTCGTCGTTATCCACTAATCCAGCACACCCTCATCGTCTCCGAAAATGCATACTGCAACAATATCCCCCCCCCCCCTCCACCGCGGGGCATGGTTCCGCTCCCTCAAAAGTGGGGTCCTTTGAACAGCGACAAATAGCAGAAATTTTGTTAAAACGAAAAAGACCACAACTGACGCCCGTCGCTTCTGTGGCGCAATGAATTAATGCCGCGTTATCGAACGGCGAAATGGCAGTTCGAATTCAAATCATGCGCAACTTTTTCCACTTTTCTTAGAGTCGACAACAGTGAACTGAATTACAAACATATTTCATTGGGGTGTGTTTCTATTTAGTCTGCAGTTTGTGATGTTTTTGATTATAAGTACATATAAAAGCAGCCGTGTACGAGTCTGAAGGCAACGTAAAAGGCTGTGGTATGGCCACGCTCACAGTATTTATTTCCTCAATTATTTTGATAATAGTTTTCCGCCTTCAATGGAGATCTGTTACCTTTATATTGAGTTCATAGACACTTCTGCGCCGGAAACATTGTGTAACTCGCGAAAATGCAGACGGTGAGGAGGAATAAGTTCGGTGACTCTACGCGCTCCCGCGGCAGAAGTGCAGTCCCGTTGCATATACTACACAGGTGAGCTGGAATTATAGGGTTACGACGGGCGACATGGCACAATTTCTGGGTGAGGTTTTGTGGTAGGAGACTTGGGGTGAATAGGCATGATCTCATAGGTGACGTCGGTGAGTTGCCACAAGACCCGGTAGGGGCCCACGTAGCGAGGTAGAAGTTTCTCGCACATTCCCACACGTCGGGCCGGAAGCCAGAGGAGTACCAGGGAGTCAGGAGGGTTGTGGTTCTCACGAAGCTGAAGGTCTTAACGGTCTTTCTGAGAGCGCTGAGACGCTCTAAGCCGCTTACGAGCAATATGGCGGGCAGCATCAGCGCGGGCGATTGCACCAGAAGCTAAGTGCAGGAGGAATCAAGAGGCAGTAAGGTGTCGAATGGAAGTAAAGGGTCGCGGCCGAAAAGTAGATTGAAGGGATAGTATCTGGCGGTATCATGGCGCCAGCAGTTATAGGCAAATGTGAGACATCAAAGTCACGATGATGGTCGAGAACATATATTGACATGTCAGTCAGGGTGCGATTAAGACGCTCAGTAAGACCGTGCGTTTGTAGATGGTAGGTGTGAACTTGTGGCGTGTAGTGCACGAGCGAAAAAACTCATGAACAACTTGACAAAGGAAGCAGCAACCGCCATCGGTGAGCAGTTGACAAGGAGTGCCAAGAAGCAAGATGACACCATGCAGAAGAAAGTCTGCAACGTCGGAGGCACAACTTGTGGGGATAGCACTGGTATGGTATATCAGGTGGCGTAATCGGTCGCCATGGCAATCCATTTGTTCCTGGAAGTCGACGTGGGAAATGGGCAAAGCAGGTCGAGACCAACACGGAAAAATGGCTCAGTCGGAACTGCGAATGGTTGCGGGGGCCCACAAGGCTTAAGGAATGGCGTCTTCCGGTGCAGACACAGTCTCACAAGCGGCGGTACACAGACAGAACAGAGCGGTAAGGTCCAGGCCAGTAGAATGATCGTCGAACGTTGTCGTACGTGCGTGACACTCCAAAGGTGCCCTGCTGTAGGGGCTTCATGAAGGTGCGCAAAAACAGTAGAGCGCAGATGAGTCGGAGCGACAATCAAGAAGTCTACACCATATGGGCACATATAGCACCGGTATAATGTCTCGTTACGCAGCACAAAGGTACTGACAAAGGGATCGGAACTGTTGTGTGCAGATGATCAATAATGGGGTGCAAGGATGGGTCACCGCTCTGCTCGACGCCGATGTGGAGAAAGTCCGAGATGGACAAAACGCAGTCGTCGGCAGTATAGTCAGGCGATTCGGGAGGTTCGACGAGTTGGTGGGACAAGTAGCTGGTTCGTGATGTAAGCGGCCTGACTTGTACACAACAGTAAAAATGTATTCTTGTAATCGCAAGGCCCAGCGACCTAAACGGCCGGTAAGCTACTTATTTGAGGACAGCCGATACAAGGCATGACGGTCCGTCACTACGTTGAAATGCCTTCGAAAAAAATTCGAGTCATTCGCGCTCCGCAATGGAGTAGTTGCGCTCGGACGGAGATAGCAGGCGGCTGCCATAGGAAATCACACGAGAGTAGCCGTTCTGGTACTGGACAAGAATGGCGCCAAAACCAAGGCCACTAGAGTCGGTGCGTAACTGTGTAGGTACAGACGGGTCAAAGTGCACCTTGACGAGGTGGTGGTAAGAGCGGAAATGAGCGTTGTAAAGGCATGAGCTTGCTCACGATTCCAAGAAAAATTCACACTTTTCTGTAGAAGGGAGGAAGGGAATGCGCTATGTCTGTGAAGTTCCGAATGAAGCTGTGGAAGTATTAACAGAGACTGAGAAAACTTCGCACGTCACTGAGTTACGTGGAGTAGAGAATTCGCACACTGCACGAACTCTATCAGGGTCTGGCTGTTCACCAGTGGTGACAACCAAATAGCCCAGGAGTTGTATCTGGCGGAGGTCGAAGCTGCATTTCTTGGCGTTCAGCTGAAGGCCGGCGTGGCGGACCGTAGAAAGGATCGTAAAAAGTCGCCGAAGGTGGCTTGTGAATGTCGGAGAGAAAAGAACGTCATCTGAGAAGCACAAACACGTCGTACATTTGATGCCACAGAGCAGCGAGTCCATCATGTACTTGAAGGCCGCAGGAGCGTTGCAGAGGCCAAACGGCAGAACTTTGAATTGGTGGACTGCAGTTTTACAAGTCTACTCCACTGCCATCAGTCGCAGGTACCAACAGGATATGCCCTCCCATATCGTCCCGCCCAACCACCATGGGTGACGGATAAACCTTTGGGGCACCTTCGTGTCTTCGAAATACTAAAGACATCAATGATGCAACTTAGTGGTCTCAAACAACTTCCTCTAGTGCACATCTGGTCAGAAAATTCTAATTATATTCACGTATACACCCACAGATCTGTGCCAGCACAGGCATCTGATGCAGCTGTGGTCATACCGGCTCAGAAAACGACTCTACATTTCCTTTTGGGACATATTTCAACATCAGCCGCTGCTTAACTTGTAGCCATTCGGGAATCTGTTCGCTACATATGTGGGGAACCACATCGAAAATGGTGTATATTCACGGACTCAAAGACTACATTGCAAATTTTGAAAAACTTTTTACGGCACATTGCCTACCACTCCCTGGCACAAAATATTATGTAGCTCCTCCCATCTGCCCAACTGCAAGGCTGCAGGATAATATTTCAATGGATCAATGCCCACTGAGGGCTCCGTGGAAATGAACAGGCCGATGTTGAAGCGAAAAGCGCACTCAGCAATGGTCTCCAAAAAGTTATGCCTTTTTCAAAAGTGGATACCAAGTGCCTTCTTACGAACTGTATGAAGAGTGATACGGTAGCTTGCTGTGGGCCCAGCCAGACGCCCAACACATTCCTCTAAAAAGGCTCGATGGAACATTGAAATTTTATGATTCGCGTGACATTCCGCGTCATCATGCATGCTTGGTACATGAACTTCGTTTAAACGTGGCTTTCACGCGCAAGTACTTGCATTTAATTGGGCAGGTGGGCCCCCGGAATGTTCAACTTGTGGCATCCCCGAGACTGTGGACCATATATTATTACCCCGCCTGGGTGGCGCAGTGGTTACGGCGCTCGACTACTGTTACCAAGGACGCGGGATCGAATCCCGGCCTCGGCGGCAGCTTTTCGATGGAGGCGAAAAGCAAGGCGCCCGTGTGCTATGCGGTGTCAGTGCACGTTAAAGAACCCCAGGTGGTCGAAATTACCGGAGTCCTCCACTACGGCGTCTCTCATAGCCTGAGTTGCTTTGGGACGTTAAACCCCACAAACCAACCAACCATATATTATTGGTGTGCCCAGTGTACGCGTGTGAGATAAATGTGCTAGACGCTTCCTTGAAGCGTTTGAACAAGAGGCCTCTGTCGGAGGAACTGCTGCTGGGCGCTTGGCAGGACAAAGGGAAGAGTGCCCAGGAAGTGCGGGCTCTTCCGTTTTTTTGTGCGCCACTGGACTTGATTCGCACTTGTAAAGCAAGCTTCCATGCCTGTATATATATATTTCATATGCCTTCTAACATAATTATGATCTTCTTTATTCTTCCCTTCCCTAGTGCAGAGTAGCAGGCCAGATTTTAATCATTTCGGCCAACATCTCTGCCTTTCCTTTCAGTAAATTGATCTGTCTGTTTGAATGGGTATACACCGTCATGGGTGACAAATTCGGTTTTCTCGAGATCCCGTTCATCGACAGCAATTTGTCAGTAGTCGCAACGCATGTTAAAAAAAGAAAAATAGTTGGCACCGTGCAAGCAGTCAAGGCGTCGTCTATTCTCGGAAGAAGGTAAACATGATATCTTAGTTCTAACTAAGCTGGCGGTAGTCAACACAGTATCTCCAGGATTGATCTTTCTTTTTGACTAAAACGACAGGGGACGCCCAGGGACGGCGGGAAGGCTAAATAATATTGTTCGTCTGCATCTTGTCGACCTCCTTCTGTATCACGTGGCGCTCAGAAAGGGAGATTCGATAAGGCCTTCAATGAATGGGGCCGGCATCACCCGTATTGATGCAATGGGTAACGACGGATGCCTGGCCAAAAGATCGGTATCAAAATCAAGTGTGTCGCTGTACGAAAACTAAAGTTCGGAGAGAGCGCTGGCTTGGGGAGGTGCCAAATTCGTTGCTATCATGGGACAAAAAAGGCTCGAGCGAGAACAAGGCGATACGAGAGGCCTAGACAGAGACATAGGCGTGGGGGCAGCAACTCCGCAGTCAGCCAAGGGAGACAGATCAGCGAGTGCAATGCCATGGGGTAAACCTTGGACGGAGCGGCCGAAGTTAAGGACGAAAGATAGGTGCGGTTACTTGTGATGGTCACGACGGTGTGAACGAGGATGAAATTACGGTGGAGAACAATGTCAATGATTGGGCAAGTGAGGCATGTACCGTCAGGAATAGCTGGAGACGGTTCCAACGAAACACAGATGTCAGCTTCGGGAGATAGACGAAAAAACTAGATGGATCGGAGGCGGAGTTTGATATTCGTATGTTCGGAGCAGAAGGTTAAGTCTAAGCACAGAAGGCCAGTTACGCAATAGGCCAGCTATGGAATGCATATTGCAACCGCGCTAAGTGACAGGGACGAAGAGAAGAAATCACAGGACAAAAACGCGGAACTTCAACTAAGGTTTACTACAAGGAAAACCACATTTATAAAAGATTCCTAAACACACCTGACAAACAGCATCATGATGTCATACATGCGTGGTGACGAGCGTGGCACAAGTAGCACCTAGATAGTTAAATTTCTTCATGAAAAGCGAAACTGAAGTAGTGCTTATGCAACGGTGATACTGAAGTGGGGTTCATTGGGGGTTATTCGATAGGCTGGAGACGGCGATCGGTGAGACAAGACGATCCTAGAGCGAAGCACAATCTCATCCGAACAAGACAGTCCGAGCTCTCAGTGCGCGCGCCAGCTGATCGGCGTCTTCATCGTCGTTAGTGTCGGCGCTGTATCATCATCTTTACAATTGCCCGGGCGGAAAGAGGGAGCCATCCTGGCGACTTAAGGCGAGGGTATGACAAGGGGATCGTAGTATGGTTTAAGTCGACTGACGTGAACAACTTCTCGGTGGCGGCGACGGTGGTCCGAAGAAGGCGTTGCCGGCTCCACAACGTAGTTAACTGGAGATGTAGGCTCTAATACACGCTGAGGACCATTATACTTTGGAGATAATTTAGAATCAGGCGGAACACGGAGCCAAACGAGGGGGCTTTCCGTGATCGCTCTCATGTCGGCGAAGATCTTGAATGTCCGACGTGAATGAATGAGCCAGCTGATGGCACTGCTCAGCATTACGGGCAACAGCAGAAAGAGACGTGTACTCTGAACTGTCGGGGTGGTAAGGAAGTATGGTGTCTAGTAGACAGGAAGGCTCACAACCGTATAGGAGAAAGAATGGGGAAAATCCAGTCGTTGCCTGAGACGCTGTTATATAGGCATAGGGGACGTACGGAAGCACCTCATCGCAATTAGACGCGCCAGAAGAAACCTACATGGCGAGCATGTCACCAAGAGTTCGGTTAAACCTTTCTGCGAGGCCATTGGTTTGAGGATGGTAAGCTGTGATGGTTCGATGTATTATTTTGCAAGCTTCCAGCAGCTCGTGGACCACTTGTGATAGGAAGACGCGGCCGCGGTCACTGAGAAGTTCACGAGGAGCCCCGTGACGTAGAACGAAGTGACGTATGATAAAGGAGGCGACGTCACGAGCACTAGCTGTAGGCAGGGCTGCAGTCTCCGCGTAGCGAGTAAGGTGATTCATGGTGACTATTATCCAGCGGTTGCCTGATGTCGAAGATGGAAGAGGGCCATATAGGTCGATTCCGACACGATCGAAGGGTCGCGCTGGACAAGGCAATGGCTGTAATGGGCCGGCGGAGGGGCGGAGTAGACTTCCGCTGCTGACAAGCAGTACAGGAGCGAGTATAGCGGCGGACAAAGTTGTACATCCCCCGCCAGTAGTACCGCTGGCGGAGACGTTCGTATGTCTTCAACAAGCTAGCATGTGCGCTTTGCGGGTCGGCATTGCGATGGCACAAATTTCTGCGCGAAGATGGCGAGGAATGACCAAGAGCCATTTGCGACCATCCGGGCGATAGCTTTTGCGATACAGCAGACCACCCCGGATCATAAAATGGAAGCTTGGCGACGAAGGGCTCGCGGGAATGAATATGTTGAGGAAGAGGTGAGGACGTCTAGGAGTGAAGATATCCAGGGATCCCGGCGTTGTTCGAAAGGAAGATCGTCGGAAGTAAGGGCTGCAACGGAGGGTTCGGATATCGAGTCCGAGGGTGCAGGAGAAGGCTGCGGCGAGCGCGAGAAGGCGTCAGCGTCGGAGTGTTGGCGTCCCGATCGATATATCAAGTCAAAGTCAAAATCTTGAAGGCGAAGAGCCCAGCGGCCGAGGCGTCCTGAAGGGTCTTTCAGGGAAGCCAACCAGCAGAGGGCATGGTGGTCGGTGATAACGAAGCGGCGGCCATATAACTAGGGGCGAAACTTTGTTAAGGCCCACACGATTGCAAGACCCTCCTTTTCCGTGACGGTGTAGCTAAATTCAGCTTTCGTTAGCGCTCGGCTAGCGTAAGCACAATCTCGTCCTAACAAGACAGTCCGAGCTCTCAGAGCGCGCGCCAGCCGATCGGCGTCTTCATCGTCGTTAGTGTCGGCGCTGTATCATCGTCTCCCTTACAATACTGCTTTTTATGCTATAGGCTTCAAAAATTTCCCTTCTGAGCTGGCTCGGCAATATTTTCAGGACAATTGTGTCACGGAACCTGGGCGTGCAGATACGGCAATGGCGACAATGTTTTTCCAGTTCACCGCTCCCCGCAAACGATTCAACGGCCCGCCTTCGCCTGTTAAAATAGGCCAGAATGGGCCATTAATAAGTCGATGCCGAGAATGACATTGTGAGGGCAGCGGTCGATGACAATGAAGAGTACAGGAGTAGTGCGACCGCAAATGCTCACTCACGCAGTGCCCAGTCCCACGACGGCAGCGACGCTTCTATCGGCGACCCGATCGGCTGAAGTGGCGGGTGCGACAACCGTTTCGACACGGCGGCAAAACGAGGATATGAAGAACATTTGGGCTCAGTGTGAGGGAAGTAACAGGGACACCATCCAAGCAGATATCTAGAAGTTCGCGGCGATGAGCGACGGTCAGCAGATAATTTCCGGACCGGATCGTCAATGTAGCGTCACCTCCGGGAGCTGCATTGGCTAGTTTTTCGGAAGCGAGCCAGAGATGTAGGGGGTGATGGAAAACGAGACTAGGCCATCGGAGGCAGCGGGTCTGGGGAGATGGTGAGTGGCTGGAGACGCACAGGCATGACGAGTTAAAGTCATGAGAGGGCTTATCACGGAGAGAGTTTGGGTGTGGTCCATAGTAGGCGCTGCGATCAGTATAGTAGCGACGTCGAGGTGCGGAACCCAAAGGCTGCGGCAATGGCGAAAAATGTGGTCGACATGTGAGCAGTTGAAGCAGATGAGTCGTTCGTCCGAGGTTCGCCATGTTTTTGGGTTGCGGTAGCGGTATCGCGTCGGGAAGAGCGTAGTAGGATCCGCAGCAGCTACCACTGGAACGATAGGTTGGAAGGAAGTCTGTACGGACTGCTGACCAGACCTGAGGCTTACGTTCGCAGTGAGGCCTACATTTGCGAATGTGGTCGAACGACAGCTTGGATCAGGGCTGTAGTCGCGTCCACCTGCTGAGTGGTTAATGCAACGGTGGTCATAGTCTCCAACTGTTTGCCAACGATGCTAGCCAAGTTTGCCGGATGGGACGGCCGATGCAGTGTTGGCAGATCCTCGCATAAAGCATTTTCGAAGAGTGGAGCTATACGACGGTGTTTAGCTTGCTCAAACCGCAGACATACTTCTATGACGGAGTCGACTGTTGTACAATATTCGCAAAGGAGGAGGTTAAAAGCATCGTCAGCGATTCCTTTTAAGATATCGCCTACCTTGTCAGACTCCACCGTGGCGCTGTCCACTTTGCGGAACCGAGCTAAGATGTCTTGTATTTACATGTATTATGGTGTCGACAAATATGCTTGCGATGCTAGGTCCTTTTTAGCACCGACCTTACGTCCGGTCCGCTTATCGAAGAGATCCCATAGCTTTTCTTTGCACATATCCAAGGATGTAAGATATTCGTGTGTTTTGAACCAGACGCGGGCCATTCCTACCAGGTAGAAAATGACGTTCGAAAGCATCAGAGTCGCAACCCATCTATTAGGCTAACTGACGCGATCTTACATAGCGAGCCAGTCTTCAACGTCGACATCATCGGTGCCGCAATGGTACCCGAATCACACTGGTTGTGTCGCTGTAGAGAGGTTTGCGTTGAACAGCATAGTGCTAGCACCAAACTGGAGGCCACTGCGGAGATCCAGATGGCGGTTTTGGTGTCTTAACTCGAACCTCCACCAAAATGTCACGAGGCACACACAGGCATAGTCGCAACAGTCCTCCGTCAGCGACACACTCGCAGGACAAACAGAACCTAGCCTAAGCGTCTTCGTTCTTCAGTACTGCCGTACACCTTCGTCGTCTCTGAGTCTCCGTACTGTAACATTATCTTACTCTTACTTAAGCTTAGCACGTTTAACATTGACCCGAACATATTTAATTAGACTGGTGCCTTCCTTACTTCACATGTTCAACTTTCAGCTGTTAATGATACTAATTTGTTGTCAACACCAGTAAACCCAGGAGTTCCTTGCCCCGTTTGATTTCTCATTTATATCAATGGCCTCTAAACTGATGTCTTTTATCAAGTTTGTTGATTTGCAAACGATTGCTTAATTTTTCTTTAACGACCGAACGACTCAGACACTCCATCCCTTCAAGATGACCTAAATTCCAAATCTGGTTGGTGTAACATATCATGCAACTAAACGTAAATAAATGCAAAACTATGAGAGCTTCTCATACTAACACAGAGTGTCCTAACTATTATCTGAAGAACAATGCTTTACAACCCTTCACATCCTACTGTTATCTTTGTGTCACCATAACAATAAATCTGTCTTGAAAAATAAAAAAAAAACATTGAAAACTTGACGGCCAAAGCTAACAGTACATTAGGATATTTAAGAAGAAACTTTTTTGTGCACCATCGTCTTTAAAATAACTTTTATATAAAACCTCTGCCCATTCGTTGTTGGAACATGCGTAATCAGTTTGGAATCTATACCACACCACTGTAGTCGATAAACTCGAACCTGCGCAAAAACCTTCAGTTCGTTTTATCTTTAATAACTACCACAAAATCGCCCGTGTAACAGAAATGAAAACCACTTCGAAATTATCACTACTATTAACGCGTTAAACGATATTTTGTTTATGTTTATTACATAAATTTTACTACCCTACTCTGCACTATCTGAATCCAGCCAGCTCTGTTTATTTCCTCTCGGCGGGATCACACGCACAAGGTCAACACACCACACTGCAGAACATCAACACGATTACACTCATTCTTTATTCAGACAAGTAACAATCTGTATAGGTTTCCCTCACACTGTGATTCCATAAAAGACACAGATAATTTCAAAAACGCGAAAAATAACGTATTACCCCTAATTTTATTTTCGTTTAGGAGTTGCCGATTTTTCTGTTGTTTGATTTCGTTCTCCGGCGGCGAGCGCAAGCTGGCTGACGTCACGCTGCTTCCTCACTTTCTTGAGATGATAAAAAGCAAGCGGGCCGCAGGTGCGGCAATCGTCCTTCCCCCTTTCGAGCGCTGTTCTACTCATTGAACTTGCTTAGCGCTCATTTGACAGGTGCGCTCTTCTTTAGAATACCTCGGGCGGTTAGTACCACTACACAGATCTCATAGTTTCAACGAATGGGCACAGGTTATTTCTGCTCGTTTGGGCTCTCCGAAAAGAGAGGGAGCGGTCATGGAAATTGTGCGCGCTTTTTTCAGTGGTTCCTGGCAAGGTTTGTAGGTGTGTAATTGTACCAATTGCGGCATTATGCATTTCCCACTGCTTGTGCAGCACAAAAATACGCAATGCTTTCCGCGCCTTTCTTGCATTTGCTTGGAGGGAAGCTTTTAGTTTCGGGAACAAACCGTCTATATAATTATATATACAGCTATTTTCGTTGCATGGTGAAGCAGAAAAGGGGACAAACCTTTTCGCGATGGTAGTTACTTTCTCGAATTAATACGCGGGAAAGCCTTTCATTTTACGAACGAACCTGCATGAAACAGTCACTATCGCACATCAAACATGCTTGTCACAATTTTACAATATTTTCGGCCGTTCCTTTACGGTAACACCATGTTCTGAGCGCAATAAGAGTACGTGTACACGGTAACTTCTTGTGTCTGGCTTGATTTTAGACGGTAATCTCAACTTCGGTTTCATGTGAGCTGGTAAAATGGTGTTGCCAATAATACGTGGAAATATATCTAAAAAGTGGTTTTCAAGTTCACGCTAAGGTCACGTTAATAACTCAATACTTCTCGCCATTGCTCAATCTCTCACCCGCAAGATGGCGGGCGCAGTGCGCTGAATTCAATGAAACTAGATTCCGTAGAGATGTGCGCTTGTGCACAGGCTTACGCAATGTTAGTAACACTAGCTACACGCCTTATAGACTGAGGTAAATGAGTGTTAGTGCACAATGCATGACTCGTGGTTTCAACATGAGTAAGCAAGATACAAAAGTATATTTTGAGCTTGCAATCACTTGAAAAAGAAATTTCGTATTCTTTGTTTGCTTTAAGTAAGGCGCATGTGCCCTGTAGTTCTCATTTCATTAAACGTTTTTCCTAGGCGAAGATGCTGCTGTGCGTCTGCATTTGACCACGCCTGATTGTGTTCCAGGATAGATCACATTTAAGCAGAGTTGATTGTTTGCTCAAACCTTGTGGCTTTTATTTTTTCAAATTTATGTAGTTATTTAGAAAAGACTGCTGGCTTAATTGCAGAGTCTTAATGAATAGTGCGTTTCAAAATACACTGTGCCAGAAAACCTCTTCGTAGTAAACGTTACACTGTGCCCAAACAAAAAAAAAAAAAAAACCAACAAAAACAAAAAAGCTTTCTAAGAGAACACATCGCGTGAGAATTTCATACATTGAGCACTGGAAAGAAACAGAAAAGTTGAATGATATGAATTTGTTAAAGGTATAAATGACACCACTGTGAAAACTTCAGTAATATTTGCTTTGACAACATCACATCCCCAAAAAAGAATGTTTATGTTTCATTGCGGCATGACAACGTTTTCAGTTCTATGGAGCAGTAAGATCGTGTTGAAAGGCCAGCAACTAGCTGAATGTACTTGCTGCAGGCAATTTCTTACTTATTGGGAATGGTCGCACACATGTCTACTTGATACCTTCGGGTTGTTTGCTGAGCTTCACAGGCTCCAAATTTGCTTTATTAGGTGAATATGGGGGGGTCTGCCAACTGCAGGAGTTATAAATGAATCGCACTAACGTTAGTTGATTATTTTGAAGGTTTTTAATGTTTTACTTAGTATAGACATAGCACACAACAGAGCACTTTGTAATACAGATCGGATAAAGATTTTTTATACTAACAGCCTAATTTCCTGTGTGGAATAGCGGAGGACCTTAAATATCCAAATCTCTACACAGGTTTCCCGGAATATTAGAAATGTGTTTGTTCCAGCATAGATCAAATGTAATTGTTTATCCCGAATACTTGTAGCTGTCCATGGTGGACAGAGAACGACCATTGATAGTAAAGGAAAAAATTCATGACTGCTGCATCCGCGTGGTAAACATTGAAACAGTATTTTCAGTATTAATTCTCATGTGCCACGTTGAGCACCAATCTAGAATCGTAGCTAAGGCATTTAAAGAAGGCTGGTCATCAGAAGGTCGTATTTCATGATATAGTACAAAAATTTGCTAAAACTTTAATAAAAGGAAAAGAATACATCCATTCTGTAGGACTTATATTAGGGCACAATTCACATTATTAGTCCTTCATGTCCAAGCTTACTATGAAGACATATGTGCAAACGCGGTTCTTCTCCAGTTCAGTTTCGTGTAAAAGCGCCGTTCGCACGAACTGTGTCTTCCAGCTGTTTCGACAAGGAGGCATACAAACGGGGCACGAGATCTGGCAGTGCCCTCAGCCTCTGTTACTCCTCCGGTATTGCTACCCACAGTTCTTCCTTCAGCTGGTGTTGGAATCGGCGCTTTGCGAGGTTCTTCTTCATCATTGGAGGCCATGACAGAAGCTGCACACCCAGCTTCTCAAGCGTGCCGATCACTTTCCTGGGTAAAAGGAGAAGAAAAGCGAGCAAAAAATGCTTGGCATATTTTTGTTCCAGAAAGACGATCATGCCTTTATCTCCATGTTTACATTCAACACAAGTGTCTACCAGCGATATACAAGTGCATGCGCACTATCAGAAACCGTCTACCGAAAATTTGTGCTGGTCTTCGAGGAAACATTGATCAATCTAAGCGTGCTCAACCTTATCGATGAGTATGAAGGTCTAGAAGCTTACAATCCAGTCGCCGTGAATGAAGTAAAATTTAACGAAATATTAACAAACACGTCTTTTCGTTGTCTGCATGTGAATGCGTGGTCTGCAGTAAATAAAACTGCTGATCTTGAGTACCTGTTTAATAAATTGGATACGTTTGAGGTGTTTATGATTACAGAAACCTGCTACTCCTGGGATGAAGGAGTAATTATTATGGCCGGGTACAACTCGTTCTTCATTAATAGATCCTTAAATCCTTGTGGCGGTGTTTGTGCTATAGTAAAAAAGTGCATAAATTGTGACTTAGTGCCAAGTTTTTGTTGTGTCACTTCTGACTACGAGATGGTTTGCTTAAACGTTGACCGCACTATTATTGCAGTTTGTTGTCATCCTCCAGATGCAGCACAGTCGAATTATTTTTCTTCATTGACATATTTTTGAATTTTCTGAACACTAACAGCTTCAGCGTCATTCTAGGCCGAGATTTCAATATAAACTTGCTTTCCGTTAGCAGCACAGTAAAAGATTTCATTTTGCTTCTCTCCACAAATGGCTGCATTAACACAGTTGAAACACCTTTAGGAGTTACTATGCAAGCAGAATCACTCATTGACCTTTTTGTTACTAATTTTGATGAAAAGAGCAGTGTCCGCAGTCTTTCATTACGACCTTAGTGATCATTTAACCGATACTACTATGGGTGAAAACACAAATTAAGAAAAAACCAGCGCGTGCTTGCTCTTACCAAGCGAGAAAACCTTGCTCCTTTGAGACAGGCTGTTTCAGATATGAGCTGGTCTGATGTGCTTTCTATGACAGACGTGGGAATCGCTTATTATGCCCTTCTTGATAAATTTAAAACGCTTTACGCCGACCATTTTCCGTACAGGGTACATGCAGCACCTCGGAAAGCACGCAAAGAGTGGATGACGTCACAATTGCTCCAGAAGATACAATCTAAAGAAAAAATGTACCAAGACTTCATTATTACGCGCGACATCGAACTATTAGCTATATATAAAGTCTTCAGAAATAAGTTAAACAACAATTTAAGGCGTGCTAGGAATTCATATCACTACGGCAAGCTCGAATCATGCCAAGGTGATTCCAGAAAGTTGTGGAACCAAATTAGCAACGTTGTTTTACAAACACCGCAAATTAGCTCTCCTCAGGAAGTTCTTATTCAATGACGCAGTGTAAAAATACCGGAACTAGCAGAGGCGTTTAATCAATGTTACGTCACGCGAGAGTTCCAAAGTTTATCAAACGTATCATATCATGCTCTAGTCAGGCAAAGAAGAAATTTCATGTATCTCAGTATGCATTCATGAACATGAATAAAACAGCAGATGCCACGATGCGGTTGATTTGCAGATACGGCCTGTGAAGTATGTGTGAGATATTCTAGCTCCAATTTTAGCACATATATTTAATTTATGTTTGGAGCGTTCTCACTGCGCATGCAAATTGCTAAAGTGACAGCTTTGTACAAGAAAGGTGATAAGCTTTGTGTTTCAAATTAGAGGCCAGTTTCTGTGCTGCCATTTTTTTCTAAAGGGGTGGAAAAAATTATTCACATCCGGATATCTTACTTTTGTGACACACACCAAATAATAACAGATTCGCAGTTTGGTTTTATAAAACATAAATCTACTGAGACAGCAATGCTGAACCAAACGGATACACCTTACAGTGTTTCAAAGAAAGTAAACTTGCCCTTGGTGGTTTCATAGATTTTGCGCAGGCCTTCGACTACATTAGTCACAATAAACTTTTGGAAAAATTGTTCGACTACGGCTTCAGGGGACGTGTTTATGAGCTCCTTTCGTCATATCTTGCACACCGCTTTCAGTTTGTTAGCATTAATAGCTGTCAATATTCAGTAAAAAAAAAAGTAACTTCTTGCGCACCTCAGAAAAGTATCCTTAGACCCCTACTTTTTAACTTATATATATTGTTACGAAGAAGATAGGCAGTGGTGCGAGAGAAGCCCTCGCGCTAGGAGAACCATTAAATCATCCTTCACCCTATCGCCATGTTGTGCTGTCCTCTTCGTTCGTCACCACGTAACAATATAAATGATATCGTTAATCAATGCCAGCATGCGAAGTGTGTTATGTATGCAGATGACATATCTCATATCATATCTTCATCATATCTATATCATATATCTTCAAATGCTCATCAAGAGCATGTGAAGATATGATGAGGAAAATATGACACTAAGTATAATCTATCAATGGTCCATTGATAATCAGTTGAAAATGAATGTAACTAAAACTTAGGCTATTATCATTAAACAAAAAGTAAAAACATTATCATACCATGCGATCTTAAGCTAGGTTTCGAAGCACTAGAGGTTATAGACAATATAAAGCAACGGAAAAGGAATGACAAAAGTGACTGATGACCGGAGCGTAAAAATTGCTAGACGCGGCGCTATTGTAGCCGTATGCGTAGGTAGCGAGAGTGTCAAGAATATTCCACTTTCCAAAGTGGGCGTGGCCGACAGAAAGCAGCACATCGCAAAGCTTGCATTTTAAATGATAGCTTGTGCGCTGCTTATTGGTATAATCCACGACCTCCTTTATAAACTTCCGACCTGATCACTGGCGCTACCTCTACGGAGGCGCGCGGGCCTAAAAATTGTCGTGTAGAGACCGAAGGCGCCGCCAGGTGCCGCCTGAACTAACCCCCACAGCAGACGACGCAATGTCGCGCACAACGGTCCCGGCGCACCGCTGCGCACGTTATTCAGTTTGTTTCTCGTGTTCCTAGCGCGTAGATTGACTGATTCACGGCGTTTAACGTTTCAAAACAACATCCTGGCCATGAGATGCACCGCAATGGAGGGCTCCAAAATATTGTTGACCGCCTGATCCTGGCGCATGAGCGATTTTGCAGTGGGAGCGCATAGCAAAAAAAAATATATATATAATATATATATATATATATATATATATATATATATATATATATATATATATATATATATATATATATATTATATGCGCTTCGCCTGAAGAATGCAACCCTTATATTCATTTCCTTGCTTCATTTTGTGAAGCGGCGCCTCGCTGTTTGATGAAAAAATAACTGTCCCTTAGGCTAGCTGATACATTAATCTTGAAAACAGTTTCCGCAGCGCGAACAAGCAGAACATATATAAACAACGTATATGCGGTCGCTCGTCTAAGTCGATTACCTTTACGGTCTGCTAATCCCAGCTGGATAAACATTACCTTCATCATCCTGTCCACAAAGGAAGATAAAAGCGAGCGGAAGGAGTGGCCGTCTTTTAGGTGTTGGGGTTATAGTAACAGCGACCTTCTGGACGAAAGTGTGCAACACAACCGTCATCGAAGCCCTACGTGCTACAGCGACTATTCACGTCTACAATATTTTCAAAATGACTCCTCACACCATTAATTACCTCGGTTACGACCGTTGTTCGAGCGTCGATTGAGCTTCGCTGGCATTGCCGCATATCTCGCATCGGCGGTGCTCCCGCGCGTTCATCACTGCAGCTGCACTGCCTTAATACTTCAGATGAAAGCATTAAGAGACAAGCAGAACTCAATTCAGCAACTCTCGTGAGCACTATGGATCCTTGGGAATGTTATGTAGAAAGCCAGACTTCATGTAGTGTTACCAGTTTTGACACTCTACCCATGAAAATCTTGTGTAGGAGAACTTCTATTCTCATAGTATTTTCACCTTTGAAAAGGACACATATTCTGGTTGAATTTGTAAATGTCACTTCCTCTTGTTTGCAAAACTGGATTAACCAGCATAGTTAATATTGATTAACTTCTATTAATGCTAGATTAACACCTCAGAAACCTCTGCAGCATGAAATTCAGAAACGAAAATTTGCTTCAGCCAATGCATTCACCCAGTGGACAAATTTCCTTATGACCACTGCGCATTTTCATAATTTCCATGCTCAATGCTGAAAACGCATGAAAATATGGAATTCCTTGCAAGTACCATATGCTTTAAAGCTTCCGCAGGCAGCTGTATGAACTGCAACAAAGAGAAATGAGAAGCAAGCTTACATCAGTTCAAATAAATTTTTATTCTCTGAACATATGGGAGCAGTTGGAACCACACAAAATAGTGACAGTTCGTTCAGTTTTCTTCATGAAGATGAAGTACACTGGGAGAAGAAGCTGAGAAGCAGCCCGACCAGCTCCGGTCTCCTGGGAATACATATGGCAATTTACAGCATATTAAAGTGCACATAATCGAGCTCAAAAGGTGGCATATACCGCAAATATTAGACATACAGCATTATCAACAGCATTAAACAAAAAAAAAAGGAAGACAGCATTATTAACAGCAAGCAAGGCATTTTCATTGTAAAGACACATTTAAACAACACACTGATACTTCCATAATGGCAAAAAAAAAACTGATATCGACACAACGCACACTGATACTTTCATTATGGCAAATAAAAAAAAACTAATATCGACAGAAGGCAGTCTTTAACCTCCTGTTGAAACAGTAACATGTATCAGTAACAGTAACATGGCTGTTTCCCTGGGCCTGCGAATATATCCGGGTGTATACTCCTGCACCACAAATCTCTGGTGGCAACCAACGGGAGCACAAAATTTTCTATTTATGGGGAGACCACTGCGTGAAACATAAGAAATGCCTGTAGGCTCACTACTCTGGCCCCACTCCAATATACTGGCTGGGTGCACTGACAGCTGCACCTGTGCCTGTCTCCCCTTGCCGAGAACGACCACGTTGCTTTTCTCTCTTTTTTTTTTTCGAGGTAGTCGTAGTTTTTCAAGGTATAGCGTTTGCGCAAAACAGTACAATGCGCCAAAGCAAGCTTCTCATCAAAACGTCAGGTACTGAATTTTTGCCACAGCCATGTGCACGGCTTAGTCAGGCTAGAGCACGACAAAATACAACTGCAGTTGCTTGGCTGTGTATCCACGAGCCGCACTCGTATTTTTAGCCGCCGGCAAACATGCTGTATATCGTAGACCAGCAGACAACGTGGCGTGAGAACTGACCAGCCATTTAGCCGAATTTCACAGAGTATGGAATTCTACTTTCTCGATATCTTACCTTCTGCCTGTCGAGAGATTTTCTTCAATCACTCATTTCGAATTTGGGTAACGGTAAACTCGTGGAACGATATCCCAGTCGTGATTCTTGACTGCCGCCCGCTGGACCTGCAGAAAGGAACGCAACAGTAAACCATTCAAGGAAACGGTGTTACTGCTGCCGTACCCTTGACTGCGTTCGCTGAGTGAGAACTGACGCAAGATCGCCTCTGAATGTCGCAAAAGCAAGCGTGCCGTTGTCAGATGGGAGGTTTGGCACCAGAAGGCGCCGCACCTCAAGGTCTCACATTACCTATCTACTCTCTTCCCGCACGCGACAATACGCGGACCACGCGGAGACAGAGACTGAAAGCGAAGCGATGAGGGTAAGTTGTGGCGCCACGGCATGCGGTGGCAGCTTGGCGAACTAAAAAAAAACTAAACAAGCAAAAGCAAATCTGGCGTCAGGGGGAGCGACGGCATGAGCAGGTCGGAAGTTTATAGAGGAGGTCGTGGTATAATCACGCGCCAACGTTTGTGTGCATGACTCCAGTTATTTATTTTTTAGCTGACGTTTTGAGCAGCGGCATTTTCTTTATTGACGTATTCCCTCAAAGCCCACAGTTTGCTGGATGATAGACTGTCAAAGGCTGTCAGCGGTAGCGAAGATCAATGCCATCATTCATGAACCTCCACATTCCAGAGATGAGTTTACTTTTTGGCAACAAGTGAACGCTGCAGTTTAACACTCAATTTTCTCTTTAATGAGAAATTTCTTTACCATTTTAGCCCAGCACATGAAATAAAGAAAAGTCTCAAATTAGTTGACAACTGGCAACAAATAAGATGTTTTTAAAAAGCTAAGAGATTAGTGAATATCAAACGCTCCACCAGCCTCCACGATATTGCCTGCCTGTGCGGGTAATGAGGCATAGAGGCTGCTCGGGAAACCATGTAGGACTTTTAGTCGCGTCCATTTCTCTTGCACAGCCTCCCAAAGCAGATCTGGTGACGCTCCGTGTAGTTGCCGCCGTGCCAGCTGCAGCTTCACGAGGCCCCGCACATTTTCAATAATATAATAAGGAAGAGGAAGAAGTAGTGAGCGCGCCCGTTCGACCTTTGTCTTGTGGCACTTGTGTCGTCCCCGCTAGCCGTGTGTACCCAGCGTACTGAACCGACTAGGACGTCTCGGTCGCGACGCTAAGGGCGTAACATTGTGGTGGAGAAGCCGGGTACCGATCCCTGGCGCTATAGACAGAACCGACACAACTGGAGCCTCGCCGAAGTCGTCGCCTTGCGGGCCTCGAACCGCAAACCAGCGCCATGCAATCGGCCAATGACCCGCAAGCAGCCCGTGGTGACGCGGTGATCCAGGCTGAAGACCGGCCTGCGGGCGCAGCGAACAGTTCGCATCACTATCGGGAGCCCCGGACTTTCGCGGGAGCGGCAGGCGAGGACGTTGACGAGTGGTTGACCCACTACCAACGGGTGAGCCGCTACAATCGATGGGACGCCGCCGCTAAGCTCACAAACGTGGTTTTCTTCCTGACCCATACCGCTCTTGTTTGGTTCGAAAACCACGAAGACTCTCTTACCACCTGGGACCGTTTCGTTACTGAATTGCGGCAGTGCTTCGGCGACTGTCTTGCACGAAGGAAGCGAGCTGAACACACGCTTACGCACAGAGCTCAGCTACCTGGAGAAACGTGTACAACTTACATAGAGGAGGTCCTGAAACTATGCAAAACAGCAAGCGCTAATATGACAGAGGAAGATAAAGTAGGACATCTTCTAAAGGGCATCGCAGATGATGTTTATAATTTTCTAATTGCCAAAGGTGACCTGAACGCCGTCTGTGATGTAATTCGGCATGTTCGCACATTCGAGACATTGAAGACTCGTCGCATAACGCCAAAATTTGGGCGGCTCGCCAACGTTCCATCTGTGGCGAGCATTGAAGACAACTTCATGGACTTGTCGTCGACGATCCGGCAAATAGTTCGCGAGGAACTGCAGCGGTTTGAGCCCCCTGTACGGTCTCCATCATCTTTGCCCACTGACGTTGTCGGCTCTCAAGGGCCTACCTCCTTGCTCCCTTCGATGCCCGCTGTGAATTCTATCAATACGGCACACGCGGACGTTTACTCCAACAGCCCGACGCCAAGGTTCGACAGCCCTGGTCACCCGCCTCGCTACGACTCGCGCCCGACTAACTTCTTGTCGCACTATGATCAGCACTATGAGTACCATCCTCAACAACCATCATCATCATCATCATCATCAGCCTGATTACACCCACTGCAGGGCGAAGGCCTCTCCCATATCTCTCCACTTAACCCGGTTCTGTGCTAGCTGCATCCACTTGACCCCTGCGAACTTCTTAATCTCATCCGCCCACCTAACTTTCTGCCGCCCCCTGCTACGCTTTCCTTCCCTTGGAATCCAGTTTGTTACCCTCAGCGACCATCGGTTATCCTCTCTTCGCACTACATGTCCTGCCCATGTCCATTTCTTCTTCTTAATTTCCACTAGAATGTCGTTAACTTGAGTTATTTCTCTGACCCACTCTGCACGCTTTCTATCTCTTAATGTTACCCCTACCATTTTTCGTTCCATGGTTTTTCGTTCCTCAACAACCACCTGCTCGCTATTTCCGGCGTCCAACCCGAAGACCTGAAGATGAGTTTCGCTACCCAATGCACCCTGTCTCCTCGGAGCCCTCCATGGGACAAGTTTTTCGTCGCACAGCCCCCGTGTGCCGACGCTGCGGCATTGAGGGGCACATAGCTCGATACTGCCGCAGCCGCCCACTCACCCGTTACGATCGGCCCGTCCAAAATGCTCCGCCACGTAACCGTTTCTACGACTCTAATTGGCAATGGCCCCCATCTTCGTATGAATATCCCCAGACCAATGGACCGCGCAACCACTCTCCTGCTTCCGAACGAAGTGTCTCACCACCACCTGCCTCTTCTGCGCGCTGCTTTCCGTCACCACGACCACGACGGCGGTCGGCATCGCCTTTGCCGGAAAACTAGTCAGCGCGGCCGCTGGAGGTCAGACCGCTGGAGACTGTGCGCTGCCTCAAGAAATTCCTCCATTTGTTGTTATGTTAAAGAACACGGTCTATGTGCTTGTGGATGGTGTGGCGACAATGGCTTTAGTGGATACCGGGGCAACCATTTCAATAATGAGTTTATCGTTTAAGAAGCGGTTAGGACGCAAAGTTATGTTTGTTTGGGACAGAATTGTGAATTTTCATGGCGCGGGTGGTGAAGTGTTGTGTCCCCTAGGAATGTGTAGTGCTTCAGTGTCCCTGGGTGGAACGGTATTCGCAGCGGAGTTTGCAGTGCTTTCGCGATGTACGCATGACATAATTCTAGGTATTGACTTTTTGAGAATGTGTGGCACTACGGTCGACTGCCGCTCTGGGGAACTCTGCGTCGATGGTTCCCTTCCTTCTGGACTCTTAGGGAAGCCACACGTTCGTGAGGATGTGTTCTGTGTAACACAGGATACCAATGTGCCAGCCTTGTCTATGGTGTGCATCCCAGTTTTGTGCCCCAGCCGTGCTTCCGACACCTTCGACGCTACAGTGGCACCGCTTCATTCTAACTGTGCAAAGAAATACATTCTGGTTCCTCATTGCCTACTGTCGGTGGTCAAGGGCTGCTCACGGCTGTGGGCCATTAATTGTTCTTCGCAACCAGTAGTTTTGCCTGTGAATATGAAGATTGCGACCTGTAGCCAAGACGACGCCCCGTCGGTGGCTTTGGTTACTGATGCACCTGGCGAAAGTGCTGCCGCTCCAGCCCCTGACTCGCAACTACATCGGATGATCAGCCGCTCTCTAACCAGGGACCAGCGTGATGCTTTGGAGGCCTTACTGGTGAAGTATTCTTCCATATTTGATTTTTCCGAGCCTAGCGGCTCACGGTGCATTCCCGTGACACGTACCCGGCATCGCATTGACACAGGCTACTCACACCCAATTCGACAGAAGCCGTACAGAGTGTCACCAACAGAACGCCAGGTCATCAGTGAGCAGGTTCGGGATATGCTGGAAAAGGGTGTTATTCAAGAGTCATGCAGTCCCTGGGCCGCCCCTGTAATTCTGGTGAAGAAGAAAGATAGTACATGGCGCTTTTGCGTCGACTATCGCCGTCTGAATGCTGCAACAAAGAAGGATGTGTATCCCCTTCCGCGGATCGATGACGCCATAGATTGTCTGTTCTCAGCATCATATTTTTCATCCGTCGATCTGCGATCGGGATATTGGCAGATCCCTATGCACCCTGACGACAAGGAAAAAACGGCATTTATCACACCCGATGGCCTGTTTGAATTTAATGTAATGCCTTTCGGGCTCTGCAATGCTCCTGCAACTTTCGAGAGATTTATGGACGCTATCCTACGGGGACTAAAATGGCAAATATGTATGTGCTACCTTGATGATGTCGTCATTTTTGGCCGGACATTCGAGGAGCACAACGAACGCCTCGCTCTCGTGCTTGACTGCTTCAAAAACGCCGGTCTAGTACTTAATTCGAAGAAGTGTCGCTTCGGTGAGCGTCAGATTTTGGTACTAGGACACCTCGTCGATCGCGAAGGCGTCAGACCTGACCCTCAAAAGACCGCGGCCGTTGCATCGTTTCCAACACCTCAGAACGTGAAGGAACTCCGAAGTTTCCTAGGACTGTGCTCATATTTCCGCCGTTTCATTCCCCGTTTTGCTGACATTGCTAACCCGCTTACGTGCCTTCTCCACAAAGACGCTCCCTTCGAGTGGACATCAGAGTGTGACTCTTCTTTTTGCCAGCTCAAGTTTTTGCTAACGTCACATCCGATTCTCCGGCATTTCAACCCTTCTGCTCCAACGGAACTGCACACGGACGCCAGTGGTGTTGGCATTGGTGCTGTGCTGATTCAGCGTTACGGTGACAAGGAACATGTTATTGCTTATGCCAGTCGTTCCTTAAGCAAATCTGAACGCAATTACACAATTACTGAGCAAGAATGCCTCGCTGTAGTTTTCGCCGTTCAGCGGTTTCGCTGTTATCTATACGGGCGGCCCTTCACAGTGGTTACTGATCATCATTCCCTGTGCTGGCTGATAAACCTCCGTGACCCATCTGGCCGTCTTGCACGGTGGGCAATTCGTTTACAAGAGTTTGATTATAAAGTTTCGTACAAGAGTGGACGCCGGCACGCTGACGCGGACTGTCTCTCACGTTTACCGCTTCCCACAACGGATTGTGACGCCGACAATTTTGATCATTACATCGCTGCGGTTCTGCCTCCATTCCCCGATACCAGTACGTTCCGCACTGAGCAGAGGAAAGATGAGAATCTCCAACCATTCTTTACCGCTGCAAGGGACCCTACAGCTTCCAGTCTCTATTGTATACGGAGTGGTCTTTTGTACAAGAAGGACTATTCTCCCACTGGTCTCCGCTACCTTCTGGTGGTGCCCGCCAGCCTACGCTCCTCTGTTTTGCGCGTTATGCACGACGACCCCACTTCTGGACACCTGGGATCTGCGCGGACACTCTATCGCATCCAAGAACGTTTCTACTGGCCCCGGATGCGTGAAACCACTGAGAAGTATGTGGCTAGCTGTGCTCAATGTGCGAGTCACAAACGCCCCGCCGGCACTCTTCCTGGTCTTCTTCATCCAGTGACGCCTCCAAGATCACCTTTTGAGAAAGTCGGGGTAGACCTCTTGGGACCCTTTCCCAAGTCTCATTCCTGCAACCGCTGGATCGTCATCTGCACTGATTACCACACTCGTTACTGTGAGACGGCAGCCCTTCCATCGGCTACTGCACACCAAGTCTCCCTCTTCCTGCTGCACTTTGTTATACTGCGCCATGGGCCTCCCCGAGTGTTGATCAGCGACCGAGGGCGTCAGTTCACCGCTGATGTTGTCGAAGAACTCCTTCGTTTGTGCCAAACGCATTTCCGACATGCTACCCCGTATCATCCGCAAACAAATGGGTTGACCGAGCGAACCAACCGGACACTCACCAACATGCTTTCAATGTACGTCGCCGCCGACCACAAGGACTGGGACACTGTGCTACCATTTATAACATACGCATACAACACCGCCCAACAGGAAACAAGTTACAGTCCATTCTTTCTCCTCTATGCCCGGTCTCCTCGACACATCCTTGACACCATGCTCCCGTTCTCCACAGATGACGAACCTGAGATTGCTGAGATCCTGTGCCGGGCTGAAGAAGCCCGCCGGATAGCCCGCCTAAGAACTCTCGCCTCACAAAAGCGCTCGAAATCCCGCTACGACGACCACCATCGCCACGTCACCTACCTCCCTGGAGATATGGTCTGGCTTTGGCGTCCACTAAGGAAGCGTGGCTTAAGTCAGAAACTGCTCGCGCATTATATCGGTCCCTATGTTATCCTCGAGGCAATTAGTGACCTCACCTATGGGATTGCGCGCCTTACCAAAAGTGGCCGACGTTCTTCACGAACTGAGCTTGCCCACGTCGCGCGTCTGAAACCCTGTCATCCTCGTGCTGACGATTAACTCGCCCGGAGGGCTTCGCCTGCGACGGGGGAAGTGTTACGGACTTCTTCTAAAACAGAGCAAGGAGGAAGAGGAAGAAGTAGTGAGCGCGCCCGTTCGACCTTTGTCTTGTGGCACTTGTGTCGTCCCCGCTAGCCGTGTGTACCCAGCGTACTGAACCGACTAGGACGTCTCGGTCGCGACGCTAAGGGCGTAACAATATTAAAGTCAGCTCCTTTTCGAGGCCATGGAAGCTCTTGAATCCAGAACTCCTGAAGCTTCTGACGCACTATCCTTAAAAAAAAAGTTTTCAAATCATGAAGCTTGGAAACTTTTTCGGATACCGTGAACAAAAGAACAGAAATGAGTTATGAGGATGCAATAAATGAAAGCTAATGCTATTATTTGTAAGCATATCGAACGAAAGCAATCATTTGGCAGAAATAACAGCCTTGGGACGTGAAATTTATTAAACTAACAAAAATGATAATGACATTTTTTTAATGATCAGCAAGATACGAACGTTGTAAGTGGGTGAAAGTAGAAAACGAAAGTTAAGTGACAACCATCACAAGGTAATTAACCACGAAAAGCATTGGTAGCCCGCCAACAGCATCCAAACCTCACCGCAGAATACTCTTAAAAAAAGACATCTAGTCTTCCATTTTAATGCACTCATAATGTAACCCGCGCTAACCATGTCAGTTCTGGAGGGAGAAGAAGACGAAGTTCTGCGGAGTGCGCGTGGTTCTGGGACGCCGCTGCTTTTGCCTGGTCAAGCGCCTGCTCTCTGCCTCCTGTGCCTCAAGCCCGTCCTTTGACCCTGTCCTTCTGGACTGCCATCCGGGTAGCGATAAAACCCGTGAAATTCTGGTGGTAGGTGCGGGGTAAATGCAGCACAGCCCCTCAAAACCCGCTACTCTGAGTTCGCCCCCAAGTCTCAGCCGCCACCCCTTCGACGAGGAGGCCGAGATACGTGCCAGCCGGCGACTTCAAGGGCTTGCTCCTGAATTTGGTCTGTTGCCGAACCCCGGCTCTCCACAACTTACAATGGCCCGGAATACCACGACCCAATGTCAACAGACGGACTCGTTTCTCGCACCGTCCGTGGTGTACCTACCGATGGCTCCTCGAGCGGCTGCCACGTTCCATGGCGATGCCTCCGAAGATGTGGAGGATTGGCTGGAGCAGTACGAACGTGTGGCCCGCCACAATGGTTGGAATGCCAGAAACTGTCTTCAGAATTTGCATTTCTGCCTGGACAGTACGGCTCGGCACTGGTTCGAAAACCACGAGGCCTCCCTTACATCCTGGGACACCTGTAAGGAAGAGCTGCGACAGACGTTCGCCAATCAGTATCGGCGACAGCGAGCAGAAGACCTTCTGCAAAAAAGAGTACAACGACCCGACGAAACTGTAACGAGTTTTGTTCAAGACGTCCTACGACTTAGCTCCGTGCCGACCCCCGTGCCACCGAGGAAAAAAAGGTGCGAGCACTCATGCGGGGCGTCAAGAGTGACATTTTCGGCGGGCTTATTCGTGATCCGCCGACTACAGTGGCACAATTTGTAAATGAGGCGGCGAACATTGAGCGAGCCTTGGTTACGCGAGCGGACCATTATCGTCGCCTTGCTGGAGGTCCCAGCGTTTCGAACCTTTCAGCTGCTCGCTTCCCTGTTGGTTCCCTCGACACCGCAAACCTACGCGAGATCATCCGCAAAGTTGTACGCGAGGAAATACAGCAGCTGCTTCTACCTGCTGATGGTACGGCATCCTTCGCCCTCACGGATACTGTCCGCGAAGAAGTACAACGTGCCCTATATTCACAGTGCTCCGTTGCTTCTTCACCTACGCAGCCCATTGAGACGTACGCGTCCGTTGCTAGTCGCCCGCCGCCGCAGCAGCCACCACCGCCGCCTGCTCGCCGTCAGTACTTGCCTGCACAACCCCGAATCCCTGTGTACGATCTTCGTCCGCAGCAGCAATGGATGAGCAAGGCTGACGCGTGGAGGACAACCGACCAACGCCCACTATGCTTCCACTGCGGAGAAGCAGGCCACGCCTACCGTCGCTGCCCTTACCGCGAGCTTGGGCTTCGCGGTTTCCAGCGGAATGCTCCCCGCCCGGAGTTCAGCGAGCAACCCCGTGACATCGCGGATTATCTGCGCCGTTCACCACCACCCGACAGGTCTTCACGTCGCGACCTTCGCTCGACACCGTCCCCGATACGAATCTCCCCTTCGCAGCAATCGACGGCAAAGCCTGTCCCCTCATCGGGAAAACTAAGCCCGGCGACGTCTGGAGGTTACGTTGCGGAACCCGTTCCTGTTAAAGAGCCTCCACGTTTTTCGCCCCGCTCCCCCACGCGAACCAACGATCAACCCGACGACCTTCCCGACGAACTTCGCGCCTAACTTCTCGCCGAACTTCCCGCCGATCTTTCCGACGAGCTTTCTGACGAGCTTTCTGACGAACTTCACGACGAACTCCCCGACGGAGCTTCCAACGACCGTCGCGCCACAGTGTACAATAACCTCGATGTTGTGATCGACGGATACGACGTGACGGCACTCGTTGACACCGGTGCAGACTATTCTGTTATGAGTGGGGAGCTATGCCGCCGACTTCGCAAGGTAACGACGCAGTGGGATGGCCCCGATATCAGAACCGCTGGAGGCCACCTCGTGAGACCAATCGGCAGATGCACTGCTCGTATTGAGATTAACGGTCTCAGGTACCCGGTTACCTTTGTTGTACTATCGAAATGTTCCAGAGACATTATTCTCGGCATGGATTTTTTGAGTTATTGCAGCGCTGTAATCGACTTTACCGACCGCCGCCTCACGCTTCGTCAACCTCGATATACCTCGGCGCAAACAAAGCCCCAAGTTGGCACGGCACGCGTTTTGGCGGAGCACGTAACCGTACCGCCCCAGTCTAGCGTATTTCTCCCTGTCACGTCCGACCACGTTGCTTCTGGCGAAGTTCTGCTGGAAGGAAGTGCTCAGCTGCTTCTTGAACGGGATCTTGGTGTTGCTCGAGGTATCGCGCAGCTGGATACTGGCTGCGTACACGTCCTAGTCACCAACTTTTGTGGCACTCCACAGCGCCTTACGAAAGGCACGGCTCTCGGTACCATGGAGAGCATTACTGCCCCTATTCAAGTTGTTGCCCTGTCCGAAGGTGCTTTCTCCTTTTTCTCTTCGCAGCAGAACGATGCACCTTTGGGTGTAAGCATTGCACCTAATCTCTCTGTGAGCGAGAGGGCCAAATTGATAGCGCTGCTTGCAGAATTCCAAGACTGCTCCTCTATGTCATCCGGAGTTCGCCAGACGACCATTGCCAAACACAGAATAATTACCTATGACGCTGCTCACCCTGTTCGTCAGTCGCCTTACCAAGTTTCTTTCAAAGAACGTGAAGTTATTCAGAACCAAGTGCAAGAAATGCTGGCCGACGATATAATCCAACCCTCGCACAGCCCATGGGCAGCTCCAGTGGTACTAGTAAAGAAAAAGGATGGCACTCTTCGATTCTGTGTTGACTATCGCCATCTCAACAACGTCACCAAGAAGGATGTTTATCCCCTTCCTCGCATTGATGACGCACTTGATCATCTACGACATGCCCGTTACTTTTCATCCATAGATCTGAAAAGTGGTTATTGGCAAATCGAAGTTGATGAGCGCGACCGAGAGAAGACTGCTTTTATCATCCCGGATGGTCTATATGAGTTTAAAGTGATGCCGTTCGGCCTCTGTACCGCTCCAGCAACCTTTCAGCGCGTTATGGACACCGTCTTGGCCGGACTGAAGTGGCAAACTTGTCTGGTCTACCTTGACGATGTTGTAATCTTCTCAAGCACGTTCTCCTATCATCTTCTTCGCCTGAGAGCAGTACTACAAGCTATAAGAAGCGCAGGTCTCACTCTGAAGCCAACAAAGTGCAAGTTTGCCTACGATGAATTAAAATTTCTTGGCCACGTCGTCAGTAGCGCGGGCGTTCGTCCAGATCCCGATAAAACAGCCGCCGTCGCCTCCTTTCCTACACCATCGGACAAGAACGCCGTACGGAGGTTTCTGGGCCTCTGTGCCTACTATAGGCGCTTTGTTCCCAATTTCTCTCATGTAGCTGCACCACTTACTCATCTCACGAAGGAGAACGTCGCCTTCCAGTGGTCGGATGAACAGCAGCGTGCATTCGACCGCCATAAACAAAGCTTACAGACCTCCCCTGTACTCGGGCACTTTGACCAGGACGCCGAGACTGAAGTTCATACAGACGCCAGCAACAAGGGCCTCGGAGCCGTGCTCATTCAAAAACAGAACGGGACCGAGCGTGTAATCGCTTACGCAAGTCGAACATTATCGAAGGCGGAGACTAACTACTCGACCACTGAAAAAGAATGCCTCGCGGTAGTTTGGGCGATTAATTAGTTCAGACCCTACTTGTACGGACGCCCATTTCAGGTGGTTACCCACCATCACTCGCTATGTTGGCTCAGCACTCTGAGAGACCCTTCAGGGCGACTTGCACGGTGGGCCCTTCGGTTGCAAGAATTCGATGCTACAATAGTTTATAAGTCCGGTCGCAGGCACACAGATGCTGACTGCCCCTCGACAGCCCCTATAGAATCAGCGTCTGACGGTCAAGACGACGAGTATGAAGATGCTTTTATAGGTACCATAAGCACGGTCGATATGGCAGCGCGGCAGCGACACGACACTGAACTCCGTGAAGTAATCGCCCATCTGGAAGGTCAAGAAGGCACCATTCCACGCGTCTTGCGCGTTCTACCCGCATTACGTCTTCGCAACAATGTGCTATACAAAAAGAGCTTCGCAGTGAGTGCGAGGTCTTGGCTACTGGTCATTGCGGCTGACCTACTTAATGAAATTATGGACGCCTGTCATGACGACCCAACTTCCGGGCATTTGGGATACAGCCGAACACTCGCACGAATTCGTCCCAAGTATTACTGGCCTCAACTTGCTAAGACTGTTCGTCACTATACCAGGACCTGCCGCGAATGTCAAAGACGTAAGACTCCGCCCGTACAACCCGCAGGACATCTTCACCCCATTCCGCCGCCTATGACTCTGTTCCAGCAGGTAGGAATGGACCTGCTCGGACCTTTTCCTACGTCCAACTCGGGACACCGCTGGATTGCTGTTGCTACTGATTACCTCACACGGTATGCTGAATCGCGAGCTTTACCTTCTGCAACAGCGGCTGATGTAGCGAAGTTTTTCGTCGAGTCCATCGTCCTCCGTCACGGTGCTCCCGAAGTCTTGATCACAGATCGCGGTGCCGCGTTCGTGTCCCAGCTAATGGCAGAGATCTTGCGTTTAAGGAACACGCACCACCGGAAAACTACCGCATACCACCCCCAAACGAATGGGCTCACAGAGCGCCTTAATAAGACTATGGCCGACATGATATCTATGTATGTGGACGTCGAGCACCGTACATGGGACGATATTCTTCCCTACGAAACTTTCGCTTATAACACCGCAACTCAGGAAACAACCGGGTTTTTGCCGTTCCGCCTGGTGCATGGCTGAGAGGTGACTACCATGCTTGATGCCATGCTTCCCCATGAGCCGGAGGCCTACTCTTACGACGATGTCCAACTGGTATCCCAGCATGCAGAAGAAGCCCGACAGTTGGCACGACTACGCATTCAAGACCGCCAGCACGTCGATGCACGCAGGTACAACCTCCGGCATCGTGAAGTTCATTTTGCACCTGGTGATAAAGTGTGGGTGTGGACTCCCGTTCGCCGTCGCGGTCTCAGCGAGAAGCTGCTAAAACGTTACTTTGGCCCATACGAGGTCGTTCGCCGTATAAGCGACGTGAATTACGAGGTGATTCCGATTGTTCCGAGCACATCTCGTCGGCCGCCTCATCCTGAAGTGGTGCATGTGGTTCGCCTCAAAACTTACTGTGAACGCTAGAACCACGTATTCTGACTCTCAGCTCTCCTTGATTTAACGTTTCAGTTACGCTGGAGCGCGCATCGGGACGATGCGCCTTTCAGGGGGACCAGTAGTGTAACCCGCGCTAACCGTGTCAGTTCTAAAGGGAGAAGAAGACGGAGTTCTGCGGAGTGCGCGTGGTTCTGGGACGCCGCTGCCTTTGCCTGGTCAAGCGCCTGCTCTCTGCCTCCTGTGCCTCAACCCCGTCCTTTGACCCTGTCCTTCTGGACTGCCGTCCGGGAAGCGATAAAACCCGTTACAATATCAGTCTATGTCATCCATTTACAAACTGTCTGGAAAAACGTTTAGCTCTTTTGCGCGAAGTGCATACACGTTGAAAATAATTATATCTGCTTGTATGGATGGGGCTCTTCTCATGCTGAAAAGTGAAACATCCATCAGGAAACGGGCTATCCAGGATGAAAGGAATTTATTTTCTTTCAAGTATATCCGCATAGGTTGATGCTGTCATGACTACGTCTATCCGAATGAGCGGCCCAAGCCCTTGGTGTGTTATAACACCAAAAACATTGGCAGACCGCCGGCCGCTAGCGGCGACGTGCTGCGTATACTCGGGTTTAAACCTGTAACAAAATGTGAACGTTTTGCTTGCTACGCCGCAGCTCAATGGTTCTTTTCGGACATTCGCGTAGTAGGATTAAAAGTAAAAGTAAACTTCTTAGCTAAAGATTTTAGATTTTACCAGGGGTATAGAAATGAAATAAAATGAAGGGACCACCGCAGCAGCTGTTAAAAACACGCGAGGATTATTTTCCGCACATATTCGAAAGGAAAATATTAGAAAAGTGCTGCTTTCCAGTCCTCTTAAACACAGAAGCCCATGATCTACCGAGTGCAATCTGACCTCCAAACTCGGCGCTTTTGATCCCATTTGCTGCTGAAGCTAGATTCTTCGGTCGTCCACAAAAAGATGTATAGTGGCAAACTCCAACCTGAACGCCTTGTTTTTGTGAGTCAAAAGTGGCCTCTGGCAATACTGCGGAGCCCTACTGAACGAAAACGTTCTCTTATGGTAGTAAGGGGTATCTAAAGACCAAATTCGTGTCGTATCTCCTCGGGTGTTATAAAGAGGTCACATCAGGCGGCGGCCACAATCAACCTGTCTTCTTCTTCAGTAGTCCGTCTTGGCCACCCATCTCGAGCAGCGTTTCCAAGCCTTGCTTGCCTCTTGCCGAAAATCCCGAACAATGCGCGTAACGCTGCCAAGCGAGCACCCAACCTCCGCAGCAACACTCCTTCTTGTCTGACCCGCGTGAACAAGGGTTAATATTTGTACTTTTGTCGCCTTGTCGATTCGCGGCATCTTTTTGTTGTGGCAAACTTTATGGGAACTACACCTGCTTTTAAGCTTTTTCTGTCGTGCAAAGTAGGCACTGCCACACGTTACTTTGAACAGTGCATTTCCAGCAAATTTTAGAGTGGAACAGTGATAAGGATACCGTTGCTCGCAAATCCAGCGCAAGAACTTTGAAAATAAAACGAGATTATGTAGGCCGCTTAGGGCAACGAACTGGATCCAAAGGGAATAAAAGCGTAGTATGGGGCGGCAGAAAGTTAGGTGGGCGGATGAGGTTAAGAAGTTCGCAGGGATCAAGTGGATGCAGCTAGCAGAGGACCGGAATAATTGGAGGAATATTGGAGAGGCCTTCGCCCTGCAGTGAGTATAGTCAGGCTTATGATGATGATGTATTTAGAAATCTTGGCATATGCTTTGGCCGATAAGAAATCGACATGCGTTCGTTTATTAGTTTGCATTTCTGATGGGCCAATGTAAGGATGTGCCATCTTCTGCCAGCCACCCCCGCTTGAGGAAATGGAATGTTTTTGGCACTCTCGTTATCCGCTTACTCGGCAACCATAGCGTCGCGTGTCGCGATTTTCTCGCTCCAGCCATGATTAACTTGTGTCATTCATTTTCCGTTGCAGCTGTACATTTGAACAACGAGCTTAGCTGGGACAATCGTGTTAAAGCTGTCATCAGTAAGCTTTCTCGTGTCACAGGTGTCATTAATCGGCATCGTCACTTATTTCCATGCAAATTTAAACTTCTCCTTTATAATTCATTTTTTTTTATGTCCCAAGTTAACTGTGGGCACTTAGTTTGGGGAACAACTACTGGTACATATAAAAATAACATTTGCGTTCTACAGAAGAAAGCGTTGCGTCAATATCGATGTGTCAATTGTGATGTGTCAATATTAGCGCCGATTCTGATATTGACACATGCGATTTATTCCGCCAATTCAATGCCACAAAAGTATCTTAAATGTTGAATGTTAGGCTGGCTGAAAGATATAAGAAGAATATAAAGCAAAATGTCAATTACTTGCGTGACACGGCACATTGTTGGCTAAATGTACAATTTTACCCCAGCAGACACGGCGAAGTGTGGCAATATTCCAACATGCCACACAATATAAGGTACATATAGCTTAGCAAACACGTTGCCTCGTCTTTTGAACAAGTTTCAAGCTGAAAAGGTTGATATATATCGAGCATGTCACGAAGGTATACAGGATTTATGCGCTGCTTTTTAGATTTTCACAATGTGTTCTTTGCTTCTTTAAATTTTTTCTTTCCATAAAGTGTTGACCTCTTTTGAATAACCCAAAACTTGCTTTTCTAGGAATTGCATTTTTGTTAATTTTAAAGCGGTATCGTTAAAGCGCTCGTGTAGCAGAAATTCCGGTGTCGTCGGCGTCGGTGGCCGTGAGCGATAAATCCCGGCATGCACTTCATAAATAAAAAGCGACTTCTAAGATGGGCTGGGTGCGAATCGAACCAGGGTCTCCGGAGTGTGAGACGGAGACGCTACCACTCAGCCACGAGTTCGATGCTTGAAAGCGGTACAAAAGCGCTTCTAGTGAACGCGGTGTGGCCTTGGAAACTTGCCGTAGAACGTTATACTGCGGTGTATATCGGTAATTATGAACATGTTACAGAAGTCGAAGTTACAAGAGTAATGAAGTACGTTTCCGCTACATTTCTTCTGCGCTCTGCGCACATGCAAAGCCATCTTGTGGCAAACACAGAAGAACCCCTCCTCGCAATGTGCGGCGCTGCCCCGACACGTGGCGCGCCACTCACTCCCGACGTTTCGCCGTGCACCCTTACGGGTTGTAGAATCAAGCGTCTTTCCTTTCTTTAGATCACTATCTTCACTCACCCGCTTCTCCCCTTTGGGCCGAGTGGGTACCGGTGCGAGGATGCCCCAATACCCATGCGTTTAATAAGTTTTCTCGACGAGGTGCAATAACGCTATCGCGTTCCATTCTTGAAGGCGAAGCTTAAGCGTCCTCAAATTTTTATCATTTTTGTGTGTGCGCGTCAATGCTTTGCCTTTTTTCCGCTTGAATTTTGTGCCAGCTGTTTCTGTTTTGACAGCCTTTTTGCATTTACAAGCTTCTAAAAGAAATTTGAATGTTGCCAGCTGCCCTGCAATGTAGGGGCCGAGGGGCATGTCAAGCCACAACTTCTGGCTTTTTTCCTTCGACCCTCACCATGTATACATGGAAAATAAATAAATTGAAAAATTGAAATTGAAATTAAGCCATGGTACTAGCACGAAGTTTTCAACAAGTAGTCTGTCAAAGGTGTAGAGCCCAGGGGGGTGTGCTTCTGAGCCAATTCGTGCGGCTTGCAATGCATCGCCAGTGTTTCGAATCTCTTAATGGTAAGAATATTTTTTGTCCTACTGTCTCCAACATAAAGGACCTACACTAATGCTAAATCAGCGCCACTACACGGCTCAGAAGCAGACCCCCGGGCTTTAGACTTTTGACAAAGGCTGTAACTTACCACTAGCGCACTTGATATAGAACGCATGGTTCTTACTACTGCTGTGGAATGGTCAACCATTCAAAGTCAACAATGTGGGCAAGAAAGCACCATGAGAATAAGAGACTTTCCTTCTTCGTTGTGCAGTTCCTCGGAGCTACTCCGGGGATAGTGCAGCGGTGGCGGAGCCGTAGAACATCCGCCTCGCATGCAAGAGGACCGGGGTTCAAATCCCGGTGCCGCGCAATTCTCCACCGGATGAAAAATTAAAAAAAATCCGCGTGTCGATGGAATTGCATAAACCGGTTTGGGGTGCGACCTGATGCCGGTGAACACCTCCGGCAACGCACTCCCTCACCAGAACAGGAGTTGGCCACCCTGGTGCAGTAATTGGCCGCAACCTAGTATGATAAGCACCATAAAACCCCGGCCCTCAGTCACCAGCGGCTGCGGAACAACTGACCACGGCGGCGGTCAGACCTGTGACGCAACAGGGGGTGCTAAGAAAGCCTGGCTCCGCTGGACAGGCCGCCATTGGAAACTGACCCTGGCAACGTTTAATGCTAGAACCCTAGCTAGTGAAGCTAGTTTAGCAGTGCTGTTAGAGGAACTAGAGGGCATGAAATGGGATGTCATAGGGCTTAGTGAGGTTAGGAGGCCGAATGAGGCATATACTGTACTGAAGGATGGGCATGTACTGTGTTATCGAGGTTTACCAGAGAGGCGACAACTAGGTGTAGGTTTCCTTGTCAATAGTATATAGCGGGTAATATAGATGAATTCTATAGTATTAATGAGAGGTTTGCAGGCATCGTAATTAGACTTAATAAGCGGTATAAACTGAAGGTTGTACAGGCCTATGCACCTACATGTAGTTATGATGACCAGGCAGTTGAAAGCTTCTATGAAGATGTAGAATCGGCAATGCGAAAAGTAAAGACGCAGTATACTGTACTAATGGGCGACTTCAATGCCAAGGTAGGGAAAAAACAGGCAAGAGACAAGGCAGTAGGTGACTATGGCATTGTTTCTAGGAATAGCAGGGGGGAGTTACTAGTTGATTTTGCAGAGCGCAATAACTTACGAATCATGAATCCCTTCTTCAGCAAACGGAAGAACCGGAAATGGACATGGAAAAGTCCTAACGGAGAGACTAAAAATGAAATCGACTTCATAATGTGTTCAACCCCCGCCATTATGCAAGATGTAGACGTAATCGGAAAAGTGCGATGAAGTGACCACAGGATGGTGAGGTCCCCAATTAGCCTAAATCTGAAGAAGGAACGCAGCAGATTAGTAAGAAAGAAACCCATCAACGAATTAGCGGTGCGGGGGAGGGCAGAAGAGTTCAGGATCTCGCTACAGAATAGGTATTCAGCTCTAACTGAGGATGGCGACATTACCCTAGAGGCAAGGAACAATAATTTCAGAGATATCATTACTGACCCAGGTAGCACAAAGTGGGCTATGAAGGGTGGGTCACGGTGGGCCCGATGTAGGCAATGCAGGATAGCCCCGGTGGGTCAATGTTGGTGCAGCGAGGGGCCGACATAGGCCCGAAGGGGGCTGTCGACAAAGTCCCAATGGGGCCCACTAGGGGCAGATGCAGGCAGCCCTTGCGGGGCTGCCCACATTTTTCCGGCATTGTTAAAAGGGCACATCCCGCTAACTCCCTGCGATGGTCCTACTATGGACCGATTTGGGCAGCCGCTTTGGAGGAACATTTTTTTTTATTTCAGTTAGCCCCTCAGATAATGACATAGGGCAAATGCGGGTTCTATAGCGCTAGCCGCACTTGGGCTTGCCCACATTATTCTCATAGGGGTCCGATGCAAGAAATTGACGGAAAACCCAAGTCCAAGTTTTCCCAATAAATATTTATGCACATAATTAAGTAATTATTTTATACATGTCTGCACTTTTTAAACAGCCACAATATTAAATTTTACAATAATTCATAACATTCATCTAGCCGAAATGACTTCAGGTACATCTTGTTCAGGCTATGGAGATGTGTGTTCTGAACAGTAATAATTGTGCTGGGAGTTGCAGGCTGTCCAAAGCAACCACATAAGAGGCAGCAGTTAGCAATCAGTTTGTTTTAGTATTTGTAGCGCAATTTGGATGAGCGCGAGAACTAAAGCCGTGTAAATTTCTAATCGACTAAACATGGCAACAAGTGGTATACAAATAATCTATAATAGTAATTTAGGGCAAAATCTAATGCAAATAAAGGTTGGAAACAATGATTACGCAATTGCACGCACGCCTTCTAGCCCCATTACGGCCGATGTGGGACCTACAGCGGCTTTGTGTGGGCAGCCCCAATTGGGCTGGTGTTGGTGTTCAACCTAAAGCTTACTTGCTGTTGCACGTGCCTTCAAATTCCTTACAAGGGACCAATTTTGGTATCATGCGGTCCCGCCCGCCTTCAAGCCCCATTACGGCCCATGTGGGATATAAAGCAGTTTTATGTGGGCAGCCCCAATTGGGCTGGACGTTGTTTTTCGTTGTTTTTAAACCTAGAGCCCACCTGCTGTTGCACGGGCCTTCAAAGTCCCCAAAAAGGACCGATTTTGGTACCATGCGGGCACGCCCGCCTTCCAGCCCCATTACAGCCTATGTGGGACATAAAGCGGTTTAGCTAAGGCTGCCTCATTTGGGCTTCACGAGGGCTTGCCCAAATTGAGCCCTTATTCATATTTCACCTGCCCTCAAGTAACCTACAAGGGGCCGTTCGGGGCAGCATGTGGGTATGCCCGATTTTTCCCCCATTACGGCCGATATTGGTCCCACAAAGATTTAATGGGGGCGGCCTCATTTCGGATCTATGAGGGCTTTCCCATAAAAAGCCCACATTTAGGTTGGATTGCCCTCAAATATCCGGCAAGGGACCCTTGTGGTCTGGATGCAGGAATGTGCTCTGCATTAGCCCAAGAAACGCCGCTATGGGACCCATGCAGGAGGAGCAGGGGCAAGCCCAAATGGGGCTTGCCCACTTTTGCCCCATCGGGGACCGATGCAGGTTTTATGATGGTTGCCCCAGCCCCACTTGCCTACATCGAAACTACTGGGGCCCCACATTCTGTGCTACCTGGGAAGTGCGCGGTAGAATTAGGCGGTAGGATAGTTAGAGAGGATACCGGTAAGCTGTCTAAGGAGACGAAAGATTTGATCAAGAAACGCCTGAGTATGAAAGCTTCCAATCCAACAGACCAGATCGAATTGGCCGAGATATCGAAGCTAATCAATAAGCGCGCAGTGGCCGATATAAGGAAGTATAACGTGGAGAAAATTGAGCACGCTGTAAAGAAGGGGGAAGTCTTAAAGCGGTAAAGAAGAAATTGGGCATAGGCAAAAACCAGATGTATGCGATAAGGGACAAGGCGGGCAACATAGACACTAATATGGACAAGATAGTCAAAGTAGCCGAGGAGTTCTATACAGATCTCTACAGTAGCCAAAGTAGTCAGGACTGTAATGAGATTGGCGGTAGGGAAAACAGTCAGACGTTCCCCCAGTGACGAAGGACGAGGTCAAGAAAGCACTAGAAACTATGAAAAGGGGGAAATCAGCTGGAGAGGATCAGATAACTACAGATTTGCTGAAGGACGGGGGTTTATCGTGCTAGAAAAACTGGCCACCCTGTATACGCAGTGCCTGGTGTCATCGACGGTACCGGAACCTTGGAAGAATGCAAACATTATCCTCATTCACAAGGACCTTAAAAATTACAGACCAGTCAGCTTACTGTCTGTTACGTATAAGGTATTTACTAAGGTAATCGCTAATAGAATCAGGACAACCTTAGACTGCAATCAAGCAAAGGATCAAGCAGGGTTTCGGAAACGGTACTCTACTATCGATCATATCCATACCATCAATCAGGTGATAGAAAAATGCTCGGAATATAACCAGCCCTTATACATAGCATTCATTGATTACGAAAAAGCATTTGACTCAGTTGAAACCTCGGCGGTGATGCAAGCATTGCGAAATCAAGGGGTAGAGGAGCTGTACGTGAAAATGCTGGAAGATATATATAGTGGCTGCACAGCAACCATAGTTCTGCATAAAGAAAGTATCCAAATTCCCATAAAGAAAGGTGTTAGGCAAGGAGACGCAATCTCCCTTGTACTATTCACAGCTTGTTTAGAGGAAGTATTAAGAGACTTGAAATGGGAGCAGTTAGGGATAAGGGTAGATGGAGAATACCTCAGTAATCTGCGATTTGGTGATGACATTGCCTTGCTAAGCAACTCGGGGGATGAACTGCAAATAATGATTGGTGACCTAGACAGGAAAAGTAGAAAGGTAGGCTTGAAAATCAATATGCAGAAGACTAAGGTAATGTTCAACAGCCTCGGGAAGAAACAGCAGTTTACATTAGGTAGCGAAATAATGGAAGTAGTAGGCGAATATGTCTACTTAGGACAGGTAGTAACCGCAAATCCGGACCATGAAAAGGAAATAACAAGAAGAATAAGATTGGGATGGAGCGCATTTGGCAAGCACTCGCAGACTATGACTAGCAGATTACCGGTATCGCTCAATAGGAAAGTATACAATAGTTGCATCTTGCCTGTACTCATCTATGGGGCTGAAACGTGGAGGCTAACCAAGAGAGTTCTACTTAAGTTGAGGACAACCCAGAGGGCTATGGAACGAAACATGGTAGGGGTAACATTAAGAGATAGAAAGCGTGCAGAGTGGGTCAGAGAAATAACTCAAGTTACCGGCATTCTAGTAGAAATTAACAAGAAGAAATGGACATGGGCAGGACATGTAGCGCGAAGAGAGGATAACCGATGGTCGCTTAGGGTAACAAACTGGATTCCAAGGGAAGGAAAGCGTAGCAGGGGGCGGCAGAAAGTTAGGTGGGCGGATGAGATTAAGAAGTTCGCAGGGGTCAAGTGGATGCAGCTAGCACAGAACCGGGTTAAGTGGAAAAATATGGGAAAAGCCTTCGCCCTGCAGTGGGTATAAGCCGGCTGATGATGATGATGATGACTCCGGGTGTCAACACATGTCCCGCCTTCGATGCCTTGCGTGGTGAGCGCTCTGCTGGCGCCTTTGCGATGCCTGCAGTTTGTGAAGCCACGCTGGCTTCCGAAGGTACGAGCAAAGCACCTTCTACCAGTCAACATGGACCCTACAGTGGCACTGACGATCAGCTGGCCTTTCCACACTTGTGCGCAACCGTGCCATCATCAACGTCATCGAGAAGAGCAGAGCCGGACCAGACAATAGGATGCGCCCGACACATCTTCGCCAGTAAGCATGAAAGCACCATGAGAATGAGACACTTACTTTCCTTGACTTCGTTGTGCAGGTTAGCAATGTTTCTAAGCTGCCTTGCCATATAGCTTTAAATCTGACGATGTTTTCATCTTGGTGCTTCCATGCCCAGAGGCACACACACAACCACTCCTTGATCTGTCTTCGCTTGCCTGCGGCGATATTGAAAGCATTCCAGGCCCTAACCATGATGATCCGACTAACACTTTGGCAGAAGTATTGCCAGTCAAAGATTTGAATGCGTGTTCGATCAGAATGGCAGCATCAGGCAAAGACTCGAACACGTGGAAAGCCAAACTGCTGGTTTTGATCAATGGCAATTTGATGCGATTGAATTACGCGAGGCGGTCATCCGCGTCGAAAAAGATACCTGTATATTTTGTTCTCACCTCGACTATGCTGAGGATTGCTATCGCCGAGCTAACGTTCTTTTTTTTTGGCCTACCGGATGTCGCTAAAGAGACAGTCTATAAGTCGGAAGAAAAATTCTAGATGTCCTCAATACTGATCTGGAGCTCACGTTGACAGCTAATGACATCTCTCGGGCACACAGAATTGGTAACTACACAGATAAAAAAAGTCGACTACTCATAGTGAAATTCGCCTCAAACAAAACTAAGGAGTTAGTTTTTTCTAAGCGCGGTCCATTGAAAGAAACTGAAATAACTATGAGCGAAAACTTCTGTGCGGAAGCACATTACATCAGGAAAAAAACTAACACAATTTGCAAAAATGCGTAGTACACTCTTTAAACTACGTTACAAAAAGGTACTTTTCGGTGGCGTATGTTAGGGGTATGACAAAGAAAAAGACACTATATATGAAATTGGACCGAATCAAAACACACAGCCCCCTGCGCAACTGGTAGACTAAAGCATGTCATCTTCGAAGTTCTTGCGCTCTGGTCGTGTGATCGGAGCTGCAAAACAGAAAAACGCGAGGGGCGGTGGCTTTGACAACAAATTATCAAACATCCCAGGCAGCACAAGAGCCCGGGCCAATATTGTCAGTGAGTTGGCAAAGATCAGCCCTATGTAGGCCCAGCGCTGCCATCCTATGGCTGGTATTGGTTGTGCCATTCTATAACACGTCCAACACTGGCCCTGAGGATTCCATTGGTAACCAATATTGTTCGTACCTATTTATAATGATAACAACATTGGCCCGTCATATCCGACGCCCTCACAATATTGTTGGTACCATTATACAAGGATGGCAATGATGGGCCTGGATATTCGGCGTATCACCGGTGTTGGCGCTGCCATGAGATAAGGATGGCTATAACGGACAGCATTTGCCGTCAGTCCACTGACGTTGGCCAATATTCGACATATGCTGGACAATAATGTGAGCTCTGTTACAATGGCCCGCCAATGTCAGATATACACTGGCATACCTTACATATCAACGGTATTGGCATTGCCGTTTCATAAGGATGGCTATATCGAACAGCGTTAGCCATTACTCCACTGACGTTGGCTAATATATGGCATATGCTGAACAATACTGTCAGTTCTGTTACCATGTCACGCCAGATGCATTGGCATACACTTTAGTGAACATTGTCTTGTCCATTTCACCTACTGGTCAATATTAGATGCAAATTAGCATGTGGCTGGAAATATTCCGTGGGAAACCGCATTAGCGTGCTTTTGCGGTTGGCAAGCTCATTTAATACTTGGATTCGTTAATGGTGCTGTTATAATCGATGTTTTCAAGTTACCTTTGCAATTTTAAATGCTTTGGAAATCTTGTGTCTAAATAGTTATAGTTCCACGGTGCTAGTTTCCGTCGTGTTTGCTTTAATCCCACCTAGCTGTTGTTGATGTTGCTTGGGATTACACCATGTTCTTTTACACTAGATCTTCATTGACTTAAGCTGGTACTGTAATCAATCCACATGTATACTGTGACGAATTTGGAGGAGACCGACGATCGGTCAACGGCGTCAAATATCAATAAGTTCACCGTTTGCTGGTCCGTCAGGGCGGCGGCGATAAATAGCTCCACGCTGACCGGGAGATTAGAAAGAATTAAAACGACATGTCATATATCGTGCATAGGCAATGGTTGCTATTTTTTGTATTCTATTCGGTAATGGTCTAGGTTCTTCCATGGCTGCTCCCGTGGCGATTCCTGCTGCTCTGAGTGAAGAGAATTCCAAAAGTTTTAGCAAATTTCTTTGCCCCCGACTGTATTAGTTTTAACAACAGTGGCTTCAAACAGACGATTACCGCAGGACACGCATGCAGTGCGATGCAATTAATGAGCGATAAGCGTCAGCCTATTAAGGCCCGTACGTGACTCAGATCGACTATGGCGAGCGCGCTTCCATCGAAATACACTTTAAAAATACACTGTGCGGTTTAAGCTATACGAATACGAAGCATCGCAGCACATACTTTCGCTTAAACGATTTAACAATGGTGATCTAAATTAAAGCTGGGTTATTGAGCGGTAAATTAAACGTCGGTCCGCACATGCATGGACATTCTCACATATGACAAATCGTATCGAAGCTTGCTGTTTCGTTGTCGCTCTAAGAAGTGAAGTATTAGAAAAAACATGGAGATAAAACACTGCACGTACAATCTCAGTATGAATAATATTAAGGTTATGCTGAAATAAATAACTGGGTTTCAGTTTCACTTTTCTTCATCGCACTCGTTCGCACATTTGTTTTTTCTCAAGCGTCCGCTCTTGTTGACGACACACCGCGCACTTCTGTTCCAGTCTACTGATGGCACTTACTCGCGCCGAAATATGGACGCACTGTTCGATGCTTGCTAGGTGCATTGAAAACATCACAAACAAAGGAAGAAAAACATGGAGGCACGGCGCCAGCAACAGCGGCGCCGACTTGCCCGAATGGATGCGCTCTGCAGGTGGGGTTGTCGGGTTACACGCTGCGCGATGCAATCCAAGACGCAGGCCCTGACGCTCCACGTGTGGTTCAAGGTGCACACGGCCGCCGCCCGGGCGGGAATTTACGACGCAGTGCGTCAGCCGCTATACTTTAAGGCTATATTTCTTTCATATACCTATTTGACATACGTAGAGCTAGCGTAACTTACGTCTTAGGCTTTACAAGAGTAGACTCATTCCATACGTGTATAATCAAAAGTACGACTGCAATGACCATGACGCATTAATCACTGATGGAATATCGGACACATGCGGTACTGGCAAATGCTCTGATTATCTTGAAACACTCATTCGACAAACGAGTACGCCATTTATTTGCTAAACAAGCCGCGAATATTCAAATCACTGCAGTGGCAAAAATGATCGCAGAGCCAGCTAGAGTCGCCCGCGGCACGGCGGCGGGCCGGCTTCCACATTTCACAAGAACTTGAAACGCGAAATCTATCCGCGTGGTGCTTTGTCACACTGAATTTCATAGAAACACAAAATAGCTTCGTGTAGCGGCCAGTACACAAGAGCGACAGCTCAGCAGAACAACATTTGATTCGACGCCATGCCAAGTGCATGGATAGCATCATTTTAGAATTTCTTTTTTATTTATTCTTTTTTTCGCACTTGTGCGAAAAAAAGAAGTCTGTAACGTTTCTCTGCTTTTATTCACACCCCCAATTTCGCGATTCCGTCGTCGTTCACTGCAATACAGTGCTTGCGCTACATATGGCAAGAAGGAATAACTCTAGAGTTCAAAAACTAAATAAAGCAGCCATTGTTTTACAATTAAGCTTAATTCGGTATCAAAGCTTATTTATTCTCTAACTACCTCCGAGGTGGAACAGTTCCAGGCGCGCGCGGCGAAGGTAGTTTTTTTTTTTTTTTTTTTTTTTACAAATATTGTGTATGGAGAGGAGATACCCACATGTACACGGACTTGTTAGCATTAGAACGAAAAAAAAAATGTGAAAGAAAAGACTGGAAAAACAAATAAAATACGAAAAGGTATAATGGGTATATTAACAAGTGGATTACAATGACATCTTTGTTTCGCACACGCTCGTTCGCAGTTTTCCAGCGCCTGCTCTCCGTGCTGACGCACCGCGTAATCCAGTACTCGCGCACTTCGCACTCCTGTCGTTCTCCGGATGCGATGCGAGCAAGGTCCGAGGTTGCATGCGCGCGTTGAAATCCACGCAGGTGCGCCAAAGCGGTGGACGGTCGATGCACCACTCAGGGTCCAAGGGGCGGCCGCCGCCCAGGGGAAGGAATTGCGCAGTAATAAAAAGACGAACGCTAACAGACTGGAGACTTCTTTCAAACATTTCCGGGTTCTCATAACAGGTTGCATAAAGAAATGTGCTTTTACCGCATTTTCTTGGCCGATAAAATATACGCTAGAAACTAAACTGTGAGAAAAAGACAAGCGCCTAATGAATCGGGCCAATAAACAACTAATCTAGCAGATAGAATGATGCTGACGGTGCGGATATATGAAAAAAAAAATGTAAGCGTCGTATGCAACCAGCTTCTAAAGAGGTGGCAAGTCGTGGTACTGAGATGCTTAGCTCAATAATTTAATAATTTTCAACAAACTTGCTTCAAATCCTCATTTCAGGGTGCTTGAAATATTCCACTCGATTGAGCACTATTGTATGAAAGCATTTTCGTTGTTTAGCAAACTATTCGTAGTAGAACACAGCATTCACAAAATACAACTTGAACAGGTTTGGGTGTTGTAAACAAAACAGCTAGGCGCCTTTCCAGGGCGACGACGAGCTTCGCTGCTGGCACAGAGCCCTACATAGATGAGCAGCAGCAGCAGCGCATAGTTCAAGATTGGTTCAGGTCCTGTCATCTAGGAAACGCTTGCTAAACGGAGAGTACTGAACCGAGACCATCGAGTTGCTGAAAAAGCGATTATTAAAAAGCTCGAAGGATGACGCGACAATCGCTTAGCCGGCACGACGGCGGCAGTTTTATTTTGTTTCAAAGAGGGCGCTCCGTTCTTTCGTCCATCCAACGGCCACTCGTTCGCTCGGCTCGACGTTCGGTGGCACCGCGCACGGAAAATGCTTCTTTCTTCAAGAAATATGCCATGTAAGTTTTCAAATTTTTTCCTTCAGATTTCATAAAGCGTTTGTGTATATTGGAGCAAAATATTAGCCTCTTAGATTGAGCATTTTTCAAATTACAAGCGTTGTCTTACATTTCATTGTTGCTGCAGGCTGCGTAAGCCATGTGCTAGGGAGATTTGTCTTCTTTTAGCATATTTCTTACGTTGTTAACTTTTCAAAAGTGGTTCTTAAGTGTGCGCGAGTTGATCCCGATCATTTTGCAGCTTATTTCTAGTTAAACCGTTACTGTTTTGCAGAGTACTAATTTTCTAAAGTAAACAACTGCGTGACATCGTAGCCCTAATAGCCAACTTCGGATATTCACGGCGTTAGTGGCTGGAACGGCGTATAGCCGTCGCGTGGCTCGGCCGCTCGGGTGACCTCAGGCGGAGTCTGCGGATTACGGTCAAAAGCATATTTTCTCGTGTCTGGTGCGATAAAACGCTAACCGCATGAGTCGCGCGGCAGCACGATGCGCAGTGCGCTGAGGACCGCTAAAGCATTGCCGCTCGGCGCTGTCGCCCAGGTTCTGGGTTTTTACTAAATCGCTCATGATGCTGGAACCAGCTCGCGAGGCAGCCAATCGCAAATCTTTGGGGTACTCACCTCCGTTTTTTTTTTTTTTTTTTTTTGCATGCAAAGTTTGTTTCCCTAGTCCGGTATGAGTGAAAATCCTGCAGACGCTCATTTCGTCTGATCCGTGCATATGTGAGCGCATCGAGACGGTTTAGTAAAAGCTTGGTAGGGTAGTATTGCAAAAGAAAAAAGGCTAGTGTGGCTAGATATTGCTAATTTTCGAAAGTTGCAGAAAAACGCCACTGCTTTGAATCATGTCTGCATCGTAGTATAGTAGCGCGCCGCTGCGCTGGGACCATTTTTTTTTTGTGTGTGTGTGTGGGGGGGGGGGGGATCGACGTTTTTCAAGAAATTTCATCAGTGTTGCTGTTTAGTGCAAGAAACTGGATATAGCGTAACTGTACTCATTTCCCAAAGGAAGAGGCGGCGCTAACAAAGCAATGCTGCAAACGCCTCTCTGTCGCTGAGGTCCTTCGCTCTGTGCTATGTGCGGCAGCGACAGGCGTTGGCGTCGTCGTCGCGCGATGCATCGTCAGGGATTGTCGCCTATTTTTTTCTTTCTGTATCGTTGCTTCCGCTGCAATACATCAGTTGCAAAACCTACAAGTCAGCTTCCCTGTGCGGCAGACATTCCTGCACAATGGCGGCATAGACCTTAATAGTTGGGTACAGTGCTAGCACATCGCCTGACGGGCAGGGCAATTGCCGCACCTCTTGCCCATTCGTCACAGTATTATTCGCGTGTGCATTGTCGCCCCACTATTACCCTCTACGGTTAGTGTGCCTTTTCTAAATTTTCTTTCTTCACCCCTAGAGTGACAGTGCTCCCCCCTTTATTCCAGTGTTAAGAATGCCCGAAAACCTTTATCTGACAATGGCATGTGCGTGGGGAACTGCATCCCAAGCAGCGTGGACTGTGGTAGATGCATGTACTGCACCTAACTATTATTCCTGAATCAGGTTCTGTCGCCACTGTGCACGAATTCCTGCCTCACAGGGAAGCCGACTTGTAGGTTTTGTAACTGGTCTGTTATAGCATGTCTAGCAGGGCCGGAGCCTTCAGTGTGAGTGATGGGTCGGCTCAGGCAATTTCTGTTCCAGGCCGGGTTCGGGTTTGTAGCATGAGGCCCAGGTCGGGCTCAAATTTTATGACCGTGCACACTTCTAGTCGCGTCGGTTGTGTAGCACACGTTTGGCGCCCGTGCCTGCTTTTAATTTTGTTCTTCGCACCATGACACTTTGCTCCAGCATCAAGACTGCATGAAACATCAGTATGCATTTTCCGGTCGTTATGCTAACTGATCGCCTCACCGCCCTGGCACAGCTATGTTATACCATGTGTAACATAGAGTTGCAATTAGTCCATTTTTTGAGACAGTTTTCAATTGAAATTATAGATTAACTAAACAGAGAAGAGCCGTGGTATGCTGTTATGATGATTTAGAGGCATCGATTTAATGGAGACTTTCTTTCTTTGCATTTAGGGCTCTTTGCTCTATAACGCCTGCAGTCCAGCTGCTCCACTTGTATCATCGCACTGCTTTTGCACAAGCAATCATCTGCCATCAAAGGGGTGCTGCCTGAATGTGAGGCAGACAACTTCATCAACATTTTGGTGCTGCAAACCTGTCAACAACTGTGGGAGCCTTGCCATGAAACATGCTGTGTGTAAGGAAACATTGCCTCGGTAGGTATGACACATTGCCTTTGTTTTGCATTATATAAAGGCTTTAAATGCTCTGCTGGCGTTTTACTAGCTCAAAACGTACTTGTGCAGAAGTCTTGCCCACCAGTATGCAGAAAATAATATCCTTCATGTCCCTGGCAGTGCTTTAATAGCTGGTGCTATATTTCATTGCTTTATTTCAACAGTATGTGACTATTTCAAGTTGAGGCATGATTGAGTGAACCTGTGGTGTAATAGCACAATAACAGACATAGCTTGTTGAACTGACGAAGTAGTAGTCATTTGCGTAACATTGGATTACAGGTGCTTTCAGTGGTGGAATATTTAGCATACTTGATTATGCTTACATTACAAGAATTTGCAGGAAGCCTGTATTGAGGTTGCAGAGAAGAAAGCCATTCAGTATTGCTCAGGTTATTTGCCTTCCACTCTCCCTTCATTACTGCTGCCTGCACTGTGTGTATTTGTTCATACAGACATGCAGTTACTGACTGCTTGCACATTTCTGGTTGCCTACACTGGCTTCAGCCATGTAGATGTAATATTACTTTGATGTAAACCAGGCCATTTTCTTTGCTCAAAGCGACAATTATAAATGATTCTCTCCCCAAGCCACTGAGATTCGCCATTAGCTCCCAACTCGCTTTATTCGCAGCTGCAATGAATTTATTCTGTAACCCTAGAGCAAGACCTTTGCAGAAAGGAGATCATCATGCAATACTCGTTCAAATTTTGTAAATTTTAGAGAACATTCTGTTTGTTTTTGCATATGCTTCTGCGTTCGGAAAACAGAGCAGACTTGCTTACAGTGCAGGAGGGGTGGGCTGCAAGACAAAAGGAAATTATTAGTGCAGCTGCTCATTCAGGCGTGCATTCCTTGTGGATTTATTGCTCTTATATATGTGCACCTTTGCCTGCATGCTTGCCAGGGCTTTCCCCATAATGGGTGGCAGTGATCTTTCCGCCTACCTCTGAGGGGGACTGCCATTTTCGAACTACCTGCCCACAACCAACTCACCTCCTGGGCTTCAAATTTGTCATATTCAAGGATGATTTTCTGTGTTTGATGTTACCAGTGACGCCATTTAAGATACACAGTGTGCATCATTGGTCCATTAGTTTCATTTCGGGATGTTGTCACCCCTTATATTCCCTACTCATATTTCTTTTTCTGCATCCCCTTGCAACTGCCAAACGAAATAAGACGTATAAAACTGCCTAACTCCCGCAGTCTCTGAAAGCTATGTCAAGAACAAAAAAGCTTTTGCATGTCTTAATAAAAGTAGAAATGATCCCCCGATTTTTTTTATCGTCATTTCTTGTCAGACGGTTTAGTGAACTGCCACATGACCAAGCAAATTGCAACTGTAAGTGCACTGAGGAGTCATGCGTTAGAGCAAGCATATGGATCTTGTGTTGCTTATCTGCTTAACTCCAAATATCCTCCTTTGTCAGACAAGATATTTTTTTAGAAAACTGGATGCGCCAGAAGAAAGCAGATTGGATTCTTAGCAGCATTGTTACTTGTTACACGTGCGTTCCACCCCTGTATACATGAACTCGGCAGAATTGGGTCGAGTACGTCTGTCGAGTGAAAAACCAGTTGGTGGGTTCATGTATACACAGTCGGGTCGAGTAAAATAGGCGGCGGAGCGGGTCGCGTTAACTCGCTTGCAGGGGGTAGGTTAATTCGTTTGACCCGCTTATCTAAAGGCATGTAGACGCTGTCCAGTCAGGGAGTCTAATTATGGGGAACTCTGGGATATGAAAAAGCCTCTGGAGCGGCGACGAGCGTCACTCGAAATGAATGCTTTTTAGCGCTCATCAACGATAAAAAATAATCGAAGCTCTCGATAGTAAAAGGCAATGGGATCAAATACGAGTAAGAACTTGCACAATAACTTCGAATCTCGATGCTACGCTCTGCTACGATACTTACTCACTAGAAAGCGAGTTCATGTAGACATAGCCGGGTCGAGAATGATGACCTTGCTTACTCAACGCTGATTCAACCCTGTGCTGTCGAGTCCATGTACACAGGGCTATTGTATTTGTAATTTTAGGTGAACTCTCAATTCGTGTATTGCACATTAAATTTGAACGATATTGGTGCTTTTTTGCCTATGTGCTGTTTTGTTCTGCAAACAATACTATTTCTCCAGACACAATCTTATTCTTAATTTGAATACAAAATATTGTCCATTTTTGAAAAAAATATTATTTGTGAGGCTGTTAAGAAATTTGATTTTGAAATATATTCACAAAATAGCAATATTTTATAGATACTGAAATATAAAATGTGTGCAAAACAGCTTTTCAGCTAAGGATTAAACTGGTTTTTCAAGGAACTTGTGATAGGGTGAAAGTGAAAAATCACTGTCATGCTAGATGTATCGTTTTTTATGATCCCATAGTCACATCAAGCATTGTATTTTAAGGTGTGCTTAAGCAATGAAAATAATATTTGGCCTCAGATATTCAGGCAGATTACTATTCTCTATACCAACAACTACTATGAATTGGTTTGAAGAAATCAGATGCCCGAGCACCACACCTGGTTCCTGGACATAAAATCACCCATGTATGCCTAACTGAACATAATCTTGCACGTGGAAGGGTGCCGATGGTATGGCCATATGATTAGCTGTGATGAGGGAAAATGCATACCTGGTAGGCTGCTAGCTGATAAGGAAGTACGATATCATTGTACTCAGATATAGCATAACATTTTCCTGCCTATGCAAAGTAAATTTCTAGTACGTGCTCGATTGCTCATTGCAGGCTGACTGTAATAATTTTAGCTGAACAAGCATGCACTGTATGATTACTAGAACTTCTTGTTGGGCTTGCTCGTATTTATTTATTATAAACTGAAGGCGCCGAAACAATGCACGCACACAAGAAAAGAATGGGACAGAGTTCCACTCACAACTGATTTATTGTGCAGAACAAAGTACCTATATCTCACTGACGGCACATGCGCAAGGAACCCATTCAGCTACATCACATTTAGCATCATGTAGTTTAAGATAAGCTGTGTTCAAGAAATGCTTTCTCAGAGAAAGAGGCTGTGGTATGAGGCATGGGCTTCTTGAACATATCCTAAACTACATGATGCTGAATGGGTTCCTTGCGCATATGCTGGCAGTGACATATATATGTACTTTATTCTGCACAATAAATCAGTTATGAATGGCGCTCTGTCCCTTTCTTCTTTTCTTGTTTGTGTGCATGTTGTTCTGGTGTCTTTAATTTATAATGAGCACTGTATAAAATCTATTCCTTGGTACATTACAAGTAAGGCAATTGTTTATAGTAGAATGCAGCAAGCAATTAAGCTGTGAAAACTAAAAAGCTGGAACTTGAAATGGTACGGTTATCTTGATAATATTATATGCGTACACATCCTTGAGAATATCTGCGATGTACACATCTCCCTCAGTAAGCTGATTGAACATAGCTTGAGTGATTCTGTCAGGGCAATTATTTCTTTATTCTGGCCGCAGTAATGTATGCGTGCCTGTAACTGGTGTACTGCAGAAAAATATTCCTTAATGTGTTCTTTAATATCATCCAGTTTTGCATGCTTAGTAATCCATATTGTCTATTGCAGGAATGTTCAAGAATTTTTTAAAAATTGAATGTTCTGGAGCCTGAACCGTCATATTTTCAGGAACTGTAATTCTAAATGAACACTAAGCCTCCACCTGAAGTTATCGGTTTGCCGGAAGCAGGTTTTTCCTTCCAAATATCTTTCTTTTGTATTTGGAATGGATATTATTTTGCATATATGTTTATCATCCCTACGTCATAAGATGCTACATGCCCTTACAGGCCCAGAAACCTGTCGCAAAGTGCTCTAAAAGAAGAATGTGTGGCAGTAGGCCTTCAATATATACAGTAGAACCCCTTTATAGTAAAGCCACTGAGGCCAGCGAAAATATTTACTATATCATGGTCTTTACTGTATCAGTGGTCTGTACTGACATGGTCCCGAAAGTGCTGTCTATTAGTTAAATAGGCACTTACTGAACAAGTCTTGTTGCTTAATGAAAAAAAACCTAAATACCTTCCATCTCGCTTTTATCATCTCTTTGTGTGATTTTTTCATTATAAAACTTCTCTACATCTTGTGGAAGTACCTCTGAAGCTTGAAGACTTGATTATGAATGCAACCAAGTTCGATTTCATGTAAAAACTAAAGCCTTGCATGAAAATGGTGTTCCTTTTTGCTCTTTCTGTCTTTTAAAAGGCAGTAAATGATAAATTCGCATGGCACTCAAGTGCTGTAAGGCCTTACTCGCTGCACCTCCACTTTCTGCCTCCACTGCCTCATGATTTGTACTGCACATTGCAGTGAATGTTGACTCATTTCTTTCCCTTCCCTATTTCTTGCTGGACTTTTACTCCTTTACTTTCTGAATGGAACACGCCGCCTCCTTGCTATGTTTGTAGACAGCTTTACTTTTTCTTCTTCGCGCTGCCCGCTTTCCCCAACTGCTCCAAGGCTTTTGTAAAGTAGGCTTCTTCTGACTGCTGCTGCGGCTAGTAGTAAAGCCACCTAAACGAACACTTGGGGTTATTGTTCTGTTTTCAAATACAAAAAGTCTTGGCCTCGCGACTCTAGGCAGTGCGCGGGAGTCGTCGCCATGGCCAGAAGCACTTTAACTGATTTTTACCAAAACATCTTTACTACAAAGGGGGAAAATGTGCAGTTGCCTATGGAAGATGAACTGGGACTTCAGTTTCAGTTATATCAGAGGTTTTACTATAGCGGGGTTCTGTTTTTTGTACTCAATCGTATAGAGCACCCAGACTTCATATGTGTTTGGATAAGTGTTGAGAAGGTGAGTTTAGATTTTATGGTGATATATGCTTGTCTTCTGTGCAGATGTCATTTGTAAGACCCACGGGCCAATCTCCTCATGAAACTGTTCCTGAATGGTTGTTTCCTGCGGGGTGCCCAGCTTACTACCTGGGCCATGCGCTTCCCCCGCCCCGTCAACCTCAGCACTTGATCCATTGACCCTTCACTGCCAACTATCATGCTCAACATAGTCCACTGCCATTTTCCATCCATGGTGGACACTGCCCTGGAGTGCACCCATGCTCAGCCTCCTATCCCTGCAACACCTCTCGCACTATAAGGCTATAGTGCATCAACCCTGCTCAACATGTCCAGCCCCTTCCATCATGACCAATGCACACTGCACCCCATCACCTCTACCTGCACTACCTGGTCATGTGCTGCTTAGTGCCCTGTTTCCCGTTACACCTACTAGCCTCTCCCATATTAACCCTGTACCCAATGCCTCCTGCACCGCATTTTGGCCCTCTGATGTCCTTGTGGCATGTACATGTATATAAGCTCTCAATAAAATGTTTTCGGAAAATATTTTGCTTGCCTTATTTAATTACATGTTTTTTATGGCTCCTTAGGGAGATGACATGCAAGGTGGTATGGGAAAATGACTGCATAAGAAAACTACAATTGTCATAGTGACAGTTAAGCAAATGGCAGCAGTAAGGGCAAGGGTGAAATAATTGCATGGCTAAAGGTGGCTTAACAGTGGCAGTGCCAGTGCTTCGTTAGCCAATGAATACTAGTGGCATGCCAATACGTGACACTAGGGGCACGGCCAGCTGATAGCCTATGTTGGCAGTGCCAAGACTGGTGCAATGTTGGCATATAAGCCGGACCAATATATAAAAATGTAGTAATTTCTCAAAAAACCAGTGTTATGCCAATGTTGGTACCAATTTTTGTC